>NC_058089.1:36967549-37337178 GCF_014858855.1 Bufo gargarizans
AGAAGACAGCTTTTGCAGCTTGATATTTTTCAGATCCATTTGTCAAGAGTGGCTCTCCGCTCGACAATGTGGTTGAGAAAGGAAGCTCCCACAAAATGCAAGTACGATGTCATTCCTAAGAAACAATGTTTCCAAACGGTCATTTAGCTTGGAGTGGGCTTGGGGTTACTTCTCTTATTCATCTGAACAGTGCAGTTCAATAGTCAGGATCCCTATATGATTTCACTGGCGATAGCTATGAACCTGTGTTCTTTGGTAAATATACAATTATTATTATTATTATACACATAGTTCACTGTAATTGTTTACCAGTGTTGATGAGATGAAATATTTGTGGGGGGGAGCTTCTATTGCTTTTTTGTTGTTTTATCAACAGAGTTATGAAGAAAACTCAATTTAGCGCAGGATGGCCAACCAGAAATGTAAGAACCCTCTCATATCTTACTATATGCTTCACTATGATGAAAACAGTTTGACATGGAGATGTTGGTGGACTAAGCTTAAGTTGGGGAGACTGTCCTTTGTTGGAATTAGTTACAGATCTATGACTGGATAATGGCGAGAGCAGTGAAGAAGCAGAGGTGCATTGCAGTTTCTCTTTTAGATGAGGTGAGTGCAGAAAACGGCTTTTGCAGCTTGATATTTTTCAGATCCATTTGTCAAGAGTGGCTCTCCGCTCGACAATGTGGTTGAGAAAGGAAGCTCCCACAAAATGCAAGTACGATGTCATTCCTAAGAAACAATGTTTCCAAACGGTCATTTAGCTTGGAGTGGGGTTGGGGTTACTTCTCTTATTCATCTGAACAGTGCAGTTCAATAGTCAGGATCCCTATATGATTTCACTGGCGATAGCTATGAACCTGTGTTCTTTGGTAAATATACAATTATTATTATTATCCACATATTTCACTGTAATTGTTTACCAGTGTTTGTTGATGAGATGAAATATTTGTGGGGCGGGGGGGGATCTTCTATTGCTTTTTTGTTGTTTTATTAACAGAGTTATGAAGGAATCTCAATTTAGCGCAGGATGGACAACCAGAAATGTAAGAACCCTCTCATATCTTACTATATGCTTCACTATGATGACATGGAGATGTTGGTGGACTAAGGTTAAGTTGGGGAGAAAGTCCTTTGTTGGAATTAGTTACAGATCTATGAAAGGATAATGGCGAGAGCAGTGAAGAAGCAGAGGTGCATTGCTGTTTCTCTTTTAGATGAGGTGAGTGCAGAAAACTGATTTTCCAGCTTGATATTTTTCAGATCCATTTGTCAAGAGTGGTTCTCCGCTCGACAATGTGGTTGAGAAAGGCAGCTCCCACAAAATGCAAGTATGATGTCATTCCTAAGAAACAATGTTTCGAAACGGTCATTTAGCTTGGAGATTTTGGGAGGTGGGTTGTATTGCTTTATTCTTTTTTATCAGCAGAGTTATGAAGAAAACTAATGCAGGATAGCCATCAAAATATGTTAGAACCCTCTCCTATCTCACAATATTTTTTGCTATGGTGAAAACAGTTTGACATGGAGATGTTGGTGGACTAAGCTTAAGTTGGGTGTCTGGGGAGACTGTCCTTTGTTGGAATTATTTATAGATCTATGACTGTATATTGGCGAAAGCAGTGAAGAAGCAGAGGTGCATTGTAGTTTCAACAGTGTCACTCCTTTAGAACAAAGTGGTTGAGAAATGCAGGCCTCACAAAAATGCAAGTACAATATCATTGTTGAGTGTTTCCGAACAGTCCTTTGACATGGAGTGGGGTTGGGGGCACTTGTTTTTTTTTGTTTGTTTGTTTTGTAGTTTAATAATTCCTGTATTTTACTATTCTTATGCTAGTGTATGTTTTTGTGATTAAATTTTGGTTGGTCTCTTTAGTTTTTTTGTTGTTTTTACTGAACAGATTTGTTTAATAAACTGAATTTATCATTTTAAGTCTTAGTAGAACCAAGTCCCCTTAAAATGCTAGTAAATTTTAGTCTTCATGTAACAGTTTTTCCAAATTGTCGTTTTAATTGGAGTTTCCATTTTAGAAACCTTGCATGATTACACTGAATATTGACTGGTAAAATGTAGACTTTCATACACTAATTTCACTGTGGTTGTTAGTTTGTTTTGAGGGGCTGCCATTTCAGTTTTCCTCTCAGGCAGCAGAAAGGCTAAGGTGCACCCCTGGTAGTAGTCCATAAAGTTCTATTCACTAAAGCATTTTACAGAGTATCTTGACCGTCCTCAACTCACCTACGCCATCCTTAATAGGAATTCTGAACATAAATGGAAATTTAAGTACCTTATTAACATTCATAACATTGTATGTTGACTTTTCTTCTTACCACGTCAAGTATGTGTGTTACCGTTGTATTAAAACCTGATGTGAATAGTGTAATGGTGTATTATTTGTCTCCTCAATGAAATCTGCCATCTGTTTGCCTCCGTTGGAGCACATTGACTTGGGAGAAGAGAAGAAGTATTCCATTCATGGGTTGTGAGAAAAAAAAAGTACCGTGCTAGGAATTCCATCATTATGGATGATGGTATGTATTGTCAATGCACTGCTCTCATTTTTTTGTTTTGGTTAAGTCATCTTTTTTATTCTAATTTTGGGATACAATCCAACTTATCTGCAGAGTAAGATAATGAGCAGACAGAGAGAGCCCTGCCCTCTGAGCCAATTACTTTGTCTAACCTTTATTTTCTAGTAACCTGAAATTGAACATATTGATATCACTGTCATATTATTCCACACTGAAGAAATAACTATCCCTTTTTATTTGTATTTACTTTTATTTAACAGAGCACTACTCTAGGGGTTTCCTTATTAACATAAAGGAGAAAGTCTCCTCCCTTTGTCTCACTACAACCAAAGTCGCTATTGACCATGGCATCAAAGTAGTTAAGGCCCCGCAAGCGCAGTAGTGTATTGTCGGCCGAACCCTTTAACAGTGGTGGGTTTGGCAGACAGTCTAAGGGTTAATGGGTGCCCCTGACTCTTCCTCGACAGATGATGCTGCGGAAGAGGAGGATCAGGCAAAGTGAACATTTTTGCCCAATCCTTTTATTTTCCTAGGGAGATAAACCACGACTTGAAGCATCTGGCAGCACCTTTCTCTTCTCTCACCTTTGCACATGCATACACGTTCTACCAAACTATACTTGTCTAGGATTCAGGAGAGAGAGCTTTCCGACAGCTATTAAATATGTATGGGGTGTTCACGCAGTTGCAATTAAAGTTATCTGTGATCTCAGGCCGTTTCAGCAGGGGACTGGCTGTATATTGCACAGTTTCCGCTCCTGAGACAGCACTATCCAAGCTCCATACCTGTACAGCACATTGCAGGAACAATATGTGGGGGAAAGGGATAACGACCAGATGTATTTGACTATATGTGCTAATCATACCTGCGCCTTCAAAATCAATAGCCGCTTTTATTTTTTATTAAAAAAATGTCTAATGAAGCAAAACAACACAAGACAAACAATGAAAAGATAATTTCCTCTTTCAGTCTCAAAAGTATGCTGCTTATGACTTTGATGAACCTTCATACCACACCCTTACTTTGGTTAGTAATAATCATAGCAGATTATAGCTCACATCCCTTTTTTTCTTGATCTCCTCCAGTTCCAGTACTATGACTACTGCGTTTTGAGCAGCCGAGCCCCTCGCTTCCTCACTAAAATGAGCTGGTTCACATGTATGGAGAAGATGAGAGCTACAAAGTGTCCTGTACCTGTCTAAGAAGAAACTACAGGACTTTTTCCTTTATCCTGAATTTATTGCATTAAACAATATGTAAAGGACTTGGCCAGGACTTATTGTCAAAGGACTTATGGGATTCTTCTGTAGAAGAAAGGACTAACTTCTGTCATTTTTTGCAAATGCATGCAGTTTTTGTTAATAAAATGATATATGAAACTCTTTAGGATTTTTGAAATTACATAGAAATAAACAAAAGCAAATCAGAAATGCAGTACTGCACAGCATGTGGATAATGGCAAGGGTATCAAAGGAAACAAATGTACCACAAGAAAAAAGGGGAGTAAGTAATTTGATAATGAAGAAATACAACAATAGAGTAATCTCTAGAGAAATAGAGTATTAGACTGGTGTGTGAGCAGGCATTGAATGCCATCCAATCACAAATCCCTGTGGAAACCACAATAATTATGTGCTGATGGGTCATCCATCGACCTGTGAATTTCAGACTTTTCCACGAAAACAAGGAGGGTCACGTGTGGACCCCTGAGGAGACAGGGCAGCAGAAGCACCATAACCAAACAACACATCAAAGGAAAGATGAACTGAAACTCAAACCAGACGTGGAATATTGCTTTTCTCACTGCTGTGTAAATCATGTTAAGAAGTTTAAAGTCCTGTTTGGGGATATTGCATATATTTTATCTGTAACCCAGGATCGCCTAGGTGGAGTTTAAAGAGCTATTCGGGTTGAAGTATTGAACAACATACTTGTATATTTTGTCCCAAAACAATTGTATATAACAAAAATCTACTCACCGAAATTTTCATTTCCTGTAGTCCGTAGGCAGCACAATAACAAATGGGATGTTAGTCCCCTAGATACAACCGAAGAGACAGCTTTATTAACAATAACAATTAGTCAATTACTCAATTATACCTCCTATAAAGGTCAGACTCAGTGAACCACACATTGTATTTGTATGCAGCAATAATGGTTTATTAAGGGTGGGAAAGCTGTGCTGCCTACGGACTACAGGAAAGGAAAATTTCGGTGGGTACATTTTGTTTTTCTGGACGTCCTACGGCAGCACAATAACAAATGGGATTTGTACAGGAATGAGATCAGGGAGGGAGAGGACTCCTGCTCTAAAACTCTTTTGCCCCCCCCCCCCCAAAAAAAATCCCCTTTCTGCTTGTAGCATATCCAGTCTAGTGCTTCATAAATGTTGAACTTGAAGACCAAGTAGCTGCTGAACAAATTTGCTGGATAGATACTTGGCCCAATTCCGCCCAGGATGTGGCGGTTGAGCGAGTAGAGTGTACCTTTATTTGTAGAGGGCCCATAAGATCACTGAGAGCATAACATTTTTGGATGGTGGATCGTATCCATCGTGCTAAGGTTGCTTTGCTAGCTTTGCGCCCCTTGTTTGGGCCTTGATGCTGAACAAACAGACTCTCTTTGGATCTGAAGGGCTTAGTTTTTTCCACATACATAAGAACTGCTCTCCTAACATCCAGAGTGTGCAGAGCCTCTTGCTCCATGTCCTGAGGATCAGGATATAAAACAGGTAGAGTGATTTCCTGGTTAAAGTTGGCACTGAATGCCACCTTCGGAATAAAACCTGGCATTGTACGAAGCACCAGACAGTCCCTTTGATCTCTCAGATAAGGCTCTTTGTAAGATAATGCGTGTAGCTCACTAATCCTGGCTGAGGTGAAAGCTACTAAAAAGAGAGTTTTTAGAGAGAGCCAGTGTAATTGGGCCTCCTGCAAAGGCTCAAATGGGGGTTTGGTCAATGCTGTAAGCACTACAGATAAGTCCCAAGATGGAAGAGGAGGTTGGACTGTAGGATTTAGGATGTTCAAGGCTCTAAAGAAAGATTTAAATAGACTGTGATTAGAGAATCTTCCTTGCAGTTGCACATTAATAGCGGTAAAATGTACCTTTAAGGTGTTTCGTTTGAGACCTTTTTTTACACCATCCTGTAGAAACTGAAGGACACTTGATATTTTCTGTGTCTGCTGAATTGACCGAACACCAGTTATAAATTTTCCAAACTCTGTTGTAAACTTTTACTGTATTAGGCTTTTGAGCTGAACAGATTGTATAGATCACCTCTGTGGAAAAGCCTAAGTCGAGTAGTTTTTGCCGCTCAGCCTCCAGGCTGTAATATGTAATGTTTGCGAACTGGGATGTCATCCCCTGCTGAGTTAGAAGGTTTGGCAGTAACGGTAGTCTCCACAATCTGCCCCCTGAGAGGGTCATGGCTAGAGAGAACCAAGCTCTGCGAGGCCAAAATGGAAGAACTGCTATAACTTCCGCCTGGTCCTGGATTGTCTTTTTCAGCACTTTCATTATCATGAATGGGGGAAAAACATAGACCAGCTCTTGTTTCCAGCCGATTGAGAGACCATCTATTCCCACCGACTGGTGAGATTGGTAGAGGGCACATAACCTTTTTACCTTGGCATTGTGTTGTGTTTGCCATAGCATCTAGGGTCAGCTGACCCATCTGCTTCACCACTTGTTTGAAAACCTTGGTGTTCAGACTCCACTCGCCTGGGTGGAGTTTCCCTCTGCTGAGACAATCTGCTGTTATGTTAAGTCCCTTTGATATGTATTACAAGAAAGTTTAGACTGGCATATTCTTATTCATAATCATAGTCATGGGTGCACATCCATAAGGCAAGCAATAAATAAATAAAATAATGGCTGCACACACATATAAGCAGTAAAACTGAAAAATGGGGATCATTCTAAACTCAAGTGGTACTATACCTACTATTTGAATCAACGGAAGCTCTTAGCGCACATTTTGATCAAACTTGTGTCGGGCCCATCCACCAGGCGTCAAGGTGGCTTCCGCTGACGGGTCCGTATCACTAATATACCGCCTCTCTTGGACTTATCCAAGTCCACATTATCAGGGCAGTGAAGGAACCAGCTACATTTATACTTTGCTCTGATAGGGACCCGTCCGCAGAAGCCACCTTGACGCCTGGTGGATAGGCCCGACACAAGTTTGATCAAAATGTGCGCTAAGAGCTTTCATTGATTCAAATAGTAGGTATAGTACCACTTGAATTTAGAATGATCCCCATTTTTCAGTTTTACTGCTTACGTGTGTGCAGCCAATATTTTTTTTATTTCCTTTGATATGTATGGCTGATATGCCTGCCGTATGAGTCTCTGTCCAATTCATCAATTGCCTGCACTCTGCCTTTAACTAGGGATTTCTGGTACCGCCTTGTTTGTTGATATAATAGATGGTTGTCAGGTTGTCTGACTGGACTTGAATGTGACAACTGCTTAGGTGATTTTGGAAATGTAAGAGAGCCAGTCTGACAGCTCTCATTTCCTTCATATTAGATGACATTGGCATGCCCTCTGGATTCGATTTCTTTTGAATCCACATGTCCTCTACATCGGCACCCCAACCCCAAGAGGAGGCATCTGTGGTGAGGATCTTCCGCACTTGAGGAATCAGGCTCTTCCCACTGGTTAGGTGAGATGGCATGAGCCACCACTTTAGTATCTTGTCGAGTGGCTGGAGAGATGAGTAGAGCTTTGTCCAGAGTGTTTTGTGACTTGTCCCATACTGACAAGATATTGTTTTGTAGGTACTTGATATGAGCTTTGGCACAAGGAATAGCATCTGTACAGGAGGTCAAGAGACCCACAATTCTCATGGCATTCCTGACAGACATCTTTGGATGAGTAATGAGAAATTTCCTGGATAATCTTTTGTATCCTTGGTGTGGACAATCTGATGTTTAGCTTGCAAGAATCTATCACAAAACCCCCAAAAGTTATTGTTTGAGTCGGATCCAGGAGGGACTTTTTGTGATTTATCAGGAACCTGTGCTGTGTTTGCTTGCAGGTCTTTCCTCAGCTGATCTCTGGAGGATACTCTTATTAGCCAGTCGTCCAGATATGGTACTACTGAGATTCCCCTCAGTCTCAGTCTGAGGGCTGCTGACAGGACTACTGTAACCTTTGTAAACACACGAGGTGCCGATGATATCCTAAAGGGGAGACATGTAAACTGAAGGTGTCTTGTCCCTTTGGGTGAACATAACTCTACTCTCAGATACTTCCGATGCTTGGGGAGTATAGGGTTAGGTAGGCATCCCTCAGATCTATCGTTGCTAGGTAGTCTTCTTTTTGTAGGAGGTCTATTACTGTCTGGATCGTCTCCATCTTGAACTTCAGTTTCACAAGGCATTTGTTGAGAAAGGTCACATCTATCACTAACCTCCATTTGCTTCCTGGCTTCGGAACTGCAAATACTTTTGAGTAGACTCCTTTTCCTTTTCGCCAACTGGGAACATCTTTCAGATGCTCCTTTTTTTACAAATTCTTGAATTAATATAGGAATAATAGGATCTTGTGTCCTGTTAAGGAAAAAATGATCTGGAGGAAACTTTCTGAATTATAGAGAATATCCTCTCGTTAGGACAAGCCTTTTTCCTGATGCCCCCAACAATCGGAAAGAGGCTTTATCGGAGAATATGACTTTTTGTACCCAGTCCTCAGCGGTCCATTCACCATATTTTCTGCAGAAGATCAATCTGTCCCTGATGTTTTTTTTGGGGAGAAAAGTGGCTTCTTTGCTGCCCTCCTTGACACCAGGCCATCTTTCAAAAGTCTTCGCCCACTGTGCATGCAGATGTGCTCACACCTGCCTGCTGCCATTCCTGAGCAAGCTCTGCACTGGTGGCACTCCGATCCTGCAGCTGAATCCTCTTTAGGAGACGATCCTGGCGCTTGCTGGACTTTCTTGGACGCCCTGAAGCCTTCTTAACAAGAATTGAACCTCTTTCCTTGAAGTTCTTGATGATCCTATAAATTGTTGATTGAGGTGCAATCTTAGTAGCCACAATATCCTTGCCTGTGAAGCCATTTTTATGCAACGCAATGATGGCTGCACGTGTTTCTTTGCAGGTCACCATGGTTAACAATGGAAGAACAATGATTTCAAGCATCACCCTCCTTTTAACAGGTCAAGTCTGCCATTTTAACCCAATCAGCCTGACATAATGATCTCCAGCCTTGTGCTCGTCAACATTCTCACCTGAGTTAACAAGACGATTACTAAGATTAACTCAGCAGGTCCTTTAATGACAGCAATGAAATGCAGTGGAAAGGTTATTTTGGGATTAAGTTAATTTTCATGGCAAAGAAGGACTAGGCAATTCATCTGATCACTCTTCATAACATTCTGGAGTATATGCAAATTGCTATTATAAAAACTTAAGCAGCAACTTTTCCAATTTCCAATATTTATATAATTCTCAAAACTTTTGGCCATGACTGTATATACACTGCACAGTACCACTTCTCTTGTCTTGTATAGTGGGAGTAATTCTCAGTATCTGCTCTTATTCTGTTTTTATGGGCACTGCTCAGCATGGTTGCCAACAGTTTGCAAATTTATGGTCCACAATCAGGTGTTTTTTGTGCCCTACATAGTGCCTGACAGAAGAAAAAAAAACAACCTCTTTTTTTTTTTTTTTTTTTTTTTTGTTTCCATTTTGGCAATACACAACATGCACAGTGCTCATCCTTTTTTGCAACCAGGGCTCTGAGGAAGGGATCTGAATTAAATGTGTAGTGCCTTGCTTTCGTGGACACTGGGTCACAAGTGACTACCATGCAACTGCCATTCTATCAGCGGCATTGGGAGCTTGACCAGCTTATCCATCCTACTCAAAGTAAGATAAATGTAATCCAGCCCAAAGCGTACCAGGGATACTGGGAGCCAACCTACTGTGCAAATTGGTAACACTGAATTACAGCAGCAAGGGTTAATAGTTGTGCGTGTGCATGATGAGGGTTTCCCCCTGTGGTATTGGGAACTAATATTTTGCTAAATTGTGTAGAGGAATTGATGTGTATACTCCAGCAAGAGTTAGTTGAAACCCCTTTGCCTGTCCGCAGAGTGTTACAGCATACATTGAGGGCACTCAGAGGGCATAGAAATTTCAATGAGATTGGAAATGTAAGGGTTACTGATGCTAAACCCATATTGTTATAACCTCACTCTGAGACTGATTACTTTGGTGTAAAGCACATTGATCACATGGGTAAGCTTACCCGCCCCTGTGGAACCTATACTGGATGGGGGCAAGGAATACTTGCTCGCTGCCCACAGTCTAGTTACTGTGAAGCATGGCAGGGTGCCAGTCCGCATGCTAAACATTAGTGACCAGCCTATTCAGTTGAACAAATGCCAGACTGGGGCTGGATTAATACATGTTGGGAATGATGATAATGTTCAGTCACGCAGTGTACCAGCCAGGCAGAAGTCTTTCCAGAAGTTCTCTGGTGGGAGCAACTGCACATTGAGGATCAGATCATTGGGGATCATTGATGAAGGTGTCCTGGAGGCTGTTAGAGCATAAGGGCACTTTCACACTAGTGTTTTTCTTTTCCGGCATTAAGTTCCATCACAGGGGCTCAATACCGGAAAAAAAACTGATCAGTTTTATCCCAATGCATTCTGAATGGAGAGCAATCTGCATCCGGATCTGTGTGATAAATGCCATCCGTTTGCGTCCGGATTGCAGGCAGTTCCGGCGATGGAACTGCCTGCCAGAATCCGCAGCCGCAAGTGTGAAAGTACCCTTAGGCTGTTTTCATTCATTCAGATTTTGGGAAAGTAAAGGCGATCCAACACACCATCCCTATTGGGTCCCACCTACCCATTCAAGAAAGATAAAGGCCTATACCACCAGCCATGTACCAGTAAGTGAAACAGCTAGTGAATGATATGAAAGCCTCTAATGTAATTCTGGAGAGTCATAGCCCCTGGGCCCGCACCCTTAGTGCTTGTTCATAAAAAGCACGGTACAATCTGATTGTGTGGATTACCGCAAATTAAATAACATCACCCATAAAGAAACGTACCCTTTACCTAGAATAGAAGAGTCCCTATTAGCCCTAGGCTCTGCAACATTCATTTCTACTGTAGACTTAAAGGGGTTGGCCACCGTAAGTATAAAAACAAATAAAGTGCAAGCAGCGTTTTGGTGTCCGCCTCCAAAGTGGAATGGTGACTGATCAGAGGCAAACTGATGCATTCTGAGTGGATCCTTTTCCATTCAGAATGCATTAGGGCAAAACTGATCCATTTTGGACATACCCTCCCCCTTACCAGGACCGCCACTGAAATCCGGGACTGTCCTGCCGGATACTGGAAGGAGGTATGGCTTTAGGCCTCACATGACCATAGCCTGCCTGTGCCTGTATTGTGGCCCGCGAACAGGGGGTCTGCAATATACAGGCACCAGCGTTGTGCATACAGCATCAAATGAGTGGGTTTGAAATCTGAAGGATACGGTGTGGTGCTGAATGGAAGCACATATCTGAAACCTATGGAGTGCATCCATGGGTTTTCTGTCCATGCCTCCGCACCGCGAAAAAGTACTGTCGGGTGCAGATTGCAGACCCAATGTAAGTGAATGGGTTCACGTCTGCAGACAGTGGAAACACTGTCGGTGCTCATGCATTGTGCATTGCGCATTGCAATGTATACACACACATATATATATATATATATATATATACATACATGTGTGTGTAAATTCTGAATATGTATATAAATATGTATATATACATGTGTATGTATATTTATGCATAAATATACATAACCAACACCAGGCAGGAATGTGTCGTCCAGGAAGAAATGACCGTAGTGAACCTTTTATCAAAGGACTTAACTGACTCACAGGTGAGTGTACTTAGTAAAGGGACTCTCGTTTTGCCCTAAAACTACCGCCAATTGGTTTGAACTTGATTTTTATTTACATGCTTTTTTTCGGGCTCTCAAATTAAAGGTCTGGTTTCAGAATAAGGAGCGGATCAAGCATGCCAAGATGAGTGAACTCTCTCTTGGCATGTTCGATCTCTCACTTAAAAGTAACTTTAACCCTGTCACTAATGAACCTGCAATTACGGCATATATGGCTGCTGTTAAGTCTGATATTCAGACACTGAGAGAGACACACTCTTTACAACCTTTTGGTCATCCCAATGTGACTGCTGATGAGATGGCTGCCCTTAATGAACTAAAACATGACCCCGAACTTACAATTAAGGCCGCAGACAAAGGTGGTGCAGTGGTCGTGTTAGATACCGGTAAATATATTGCCGAGATTTTGAGGCAATTGGGTGATGATACCATCTACAGGCTCATTAATGTTGACCCTAAATTTAAAATTGCTGAGCTTATTAAAAATGTCTTATCCAGTGCACTGGACGCGGGGGTCATCGATGAGGGGCTTGTGGATTACCTTACTGTAATGCATCCAGTCACTCCTGTGCTGTATGTGTTGCCTAAGATCCACAAGTCTCTCATCGATCCCCCCGGTCGTCCGATCGTATCGGGTTCTGACTCAATTTTCAGCCATGTTGCTATTTTTCTAGATAAGATATTACGCAGCTTTTCATGTGGAGGCAGTTCTTACATACAAGGCACCACCGACTTTTTACTCAAATTGCAGATGGTCGATTTGGTAGGGGTACAGGGAGTGACATTGGCATCCTTTGATGTCACCTCCCTTTACACCTCAATAGATCATCTTAAGGGTTTATCAGCAGTTGCATATATGTTGGAGAGGTCATCACTCACTTGTCAAGTCCAACAGTTCATTATGTCCCTTCTTGAGATTGTTTTGAGATTTAGGCCTCTTTCACACTTGCGTTGTCCGGATCCGGCGCAGAAGGAAAGGAATGCCATACGGTTTTTAGAAGGCAGATTTTGCTGGACTGTTTTTTTTACACCATGTCCCATTTGAAGCCCCCCTGATGCACCCCTAGAGTAGAATCTCCATAAAAGAGACCCCATCTAAGAAACTACACCCCTCAAGGTATTCAAAGCTGATTTTACAAACTTTGTTAACTCTTTAGGTGTTCCACAAGAATTAATGAAAAATAGAGATACAATTTCAAAATTTCATTTGGCAGATTTTCCATTTTAATATATTTTTTCCAGTTACAAAGCAAGGGTTAACAGCCAACCCAAACTCAATATTTATAGCCCTGATTCTGTAGTTTACAGAAACACCCCATATGTGGTCGTAAACTGCTGTACGGGCACACGGCAGGGCGCAGAAGGAAAGGAATGCCATACGGTTTTTGGAAGGCAGATTTTGCTGGACTGTTTTTTTTGACACCATGTCCCATTTGAAGCCCCCCTGATGCACCCCTAGAGTAGAAACTCCCAAAAAGTGACCCCATTTTAGAAACTACGGGATAGGGTGGCAGTTTTGTTGGCACTAGTTTAGGGTACATATGATTTTTGGTTGCTCTATATTACACTTTTTGTGAGGCAAGGCAACAAGAAATAGCTTTTTTGGCACCGTTTTTTTTTTTGTTATTTACAACATTTATCTGACATGTTAGATCATGTGGTAATTTTATAGAGCAGGTTGTCATGGACGCGGCGATACCTAATATGTATACAATTTTTTTTATTTATGTAAGTTTTACACAATGAATTCATTTTTAAAACAAAACAAAGTTTTAGTGTCTCCATAGTCTAAGAGCCATAGTTTTTTCAGTTTTTGGGCGATTATCTTCAGTAGGGTCTCATTTTTGCGGGATGAGATGATGGTTTGTTTACAACATTCATCTGACAGGTTAGATTATGTGATATTTTCATAGACCAGGTTGTCACGGATGCGGCGATACCTAATATGTATACTTTTATTTTATTTATGTAAGTTTTACACAATGGTTTCTTTTTTGAAACAAAACAAAATCATGTTTTAGTGTCTCCATAGTCTGAGAGCCATAGTTTTTTCAGTTTTTGGGCAAATATCTTGGGTAGGGTATGATTTTTGCAGGATGAGATGACGGTTTGATTGGCACTATTTTGGGGTGCGCATGACTTTTTGATTGCTTGCTTTTACACTTTTTGTGATGTAAAGTGACAAAAAATAGCTTTTTTTTACACCTTTTTTTCAGTTTTTGGGAAAATATCTTGGGTAGGGTCTCATGTTTTGCGGGATGAGGTGACAGTTTGATTGGTACTATTTTGGCATACATACAACTTTTTTGATCACTTTTATTACCTTTTTTGGGAAGTAAGGTGGGCAAAATTTCAATTTCATCATAGTTTTTTATTTTTATGGCGTTCACCGTTCGGATAAAGTAACATGACTGTTTTATAGATCAGGTCGTTACGGACGCGGTGATATCAAATATGTGTAGGGAATTTTTTTTTTTCATTTTTAATCAGTGATAAATGTGTTTTTTGAATTATTCATTTTTTTTCACTTTTTTTTTCACTTTTTTTTTTTACCCAGGCCCAATTGGTTCTTGAAGATCCAGTGGGTCTCATGTCTGTATAATACAGTACAGTACACTATATAGTGTACTGTACTGTATTTTCACTTTACAAAGTCTGATTAGACTTCTGCCTTTAGCAGAAGTCTAATCAGTACCATGGACAGCCGGACGCCTGTGAAGGTGTCCGGTTGCCATGGTACCCATCACTCGCTGCCACAGCAGAGCAGTGGGTGATGGGGAGGGAGGGAGGCCCCCTCCCTCTCCCATTGGGGGCTGAAAAGGCACAGCAGCCCCCGATGGGAGAGGGAGGGAGCTCCCTCTTAACCTTTTCCATACAGCGGTCTCTATGGACCGTGACATGGAAGGGGTTAAACACATGGCATCTGTGCCAGCACAGATGTCAGGCGTTTCGAGCAGAGTGTCAGCAATGTGCAAACCGCTCGGCCATCCTGAGAGAGGGGGCGGGCGGATGATCACATGCCTGCCCGCCCCCCCAAGCACCACCCGCCCTCCCTGCCGCACTCACCGCACCCCCCCGCTGCGCCCGCCAGCAGATAACAAAAAGGGCAGCAGGGGGGTTAAACATTAAAACAAACCACCTGCCGGTTTCCGATTACCACCATCAAAAATGTTTGTTGAAGTGTCTTATTTGAGCCTATATCATTCTTCACGATCCTGTCCTTAAGATTTCTCGATCTCCTATAGGACATTAAGGGCTTTGATCTGAATTCTATGATGTCAGCAAATCCGCTAGACAAAATAGCCAGTGTCTGTTGATTATCCTGCTGATACTTGTACTCATGTCATTGTAGGTAGATACAAATGGTAACCGCTTTTTACTATCCTCTCTAATAGTTTTCTGCAAAAATTCTGATCTATCTTTTGATTGAAGGCGTTCACGTTGGTCACTTAATATTTTTTGGGATAACCCCAAGTTTTAAATGAGTATACCATAGTGTTTAAAGTTCTTTCCAATTCGACATCCTTGCTAATTATCTTCCTAGCCAATTATCTTCCTAGCCCTAGTAGACTGACTAAAGGGCAAGGACTCTGAACACTCTTGCAGGAAGGAGCCCAGACACGCTCCCTGCTACAATGTGTCCACCCTCAAAAAACTTAAAACCCTGCCCAGATCCCGCTAAGCCACAGCCCTTATCTGGTTAGGCCACACCCCCTCCTGAGCCGATGGAGATTGAAAAAAATGAATGTAAAAATTAACTTCTGTCAGCTGCAGGGGTGGAAGGGAGGGAGGGTGGGTGACTTTCTCCCTGCAGCTCACACTCAGACAGAACAGTGCTGCTGTCTTAGAGTGAGCTGTTCAAAAGGACATGCCACTAAACCAGTAAAGGCCACTGTTAAGGGGGCGGGCCCCTGTGGAGGTCACTGTCAAGGGCGTGGTAAGGTTAAGGAGGTGTTCTGCTGTGGATTTCCAATTTTAAGGGACGGGGCACTGTGTGTGTGTGTGTGTGAGGGGGGTAGTGTTAAGGGGTGGGGGGGCTGTGGAGGTCACTGTTATAGTGGATAGTGTTGATATATTTTAATGACACACACAAACATAAAATTAAATAGATTAAATATACCCGAGCAAAGCCGGATCCTTCACCTAGTGTATATATATATATATATATATATATATATATATATAAAGCAAAACAACAGCACTCCCAGTAGATGAAAATAGAAAAAAGATTATTCCTCCATGTGAGCACGATGTATATATCTCTTATATATATAAAAATGAATTTCTGTCTGTCTGTCTGTCTGGACGTCTGTCTGTCTGGACGTTCTTTATGCGCGACCAAGCGACTGGACCGAGCTCCACCAAATTTAGCACACAGGTACATCAGGTGTCCGGGAAGGTTTTAGACCGGGTCTCAGCTCTCTAGGACGTACCGTTCCAGAGATATTCCCAAAAAATTACCCACATTAGCCAATATAAGCCTGCAAGTCTTTCTCTTGAAATCCCAACTGCCATAAACACAGTTTTACTCCAGGTTTCCATAACAACCCAGCCATTTTTCTTTATTGCTTAGAGGGGCGGGCACTGTGGAGGTCACTGTTTTTAAAGGGGCGGGCACAGTGGAGGTCACTGTTATTAAAGGGGCAAGCACTGTAAATGTCCCTGTTAAAGGGGCGGGCACTGTGGAGGTCACTGTTATTAAAGGGGCGGGCGCTATGAAGGTCCCTGTTAAAAGGACGGGCAGTGTGAAAGTAACTGGTAAAGGGCGGTCACTTTGAAAATCACTGTTAAAGGGGCGGCCACTGTGAAAGTCACTGTTAAAGGGGCGGTCACTGTGAAAGTCACTGTTAAAGGGGCGGTCACTGTGAAAGTCACTGTTAAATGGGCGGTCACTGTGAAAGTCACTGTTAAAGGGGCGGTCACTGTGAAAGTCACTGTTAAAGGGGCAGTCACTGTGAAAGTCACTGTTAAAGGGGCGGTCACTGTGAAAGTCACTGTTAAAGGGTCGGTCACTTTGAATATCACTGTTAAAGGGGCGGTCACTGTTAAAGGGGCAGTCACTGTGAAAGTCACTGTTAAAGGGGCAGTCACTGTTAATGGGGAAGTCAGTGTAAAAGTCACTGTTAACCTCTTGGGGACATAGGGCGTACAGGTACGCCCTGATGTCCCGGTACTTAAGGACACAGGGCGTACCTGTACGCCCTGTGTATTTCCGATCACTGCCGGTGATCGGTACTGGGTGACTGCTGAAATCAATCAGCAGGCACCCTCGGACAATGCCGAGGGGGATCCTGTGACCCCCCATCCCCTGTATCGGCGATCGCTGCGGATTAACCCCTTCTATGCCACTGACCGCTGTATGAAGGGGTTTGTGTTTGAGTGAGCCCATCAAGTCCACACGCTGCCGTGGCGGGGACTCAATGTCTCAGAGGGCAGCCCGATGCCGTGCAGAGGCTGCCTAATGCTTGGCACAGCATCGGGACCTGCCTTCTACGGGAGCCAAGGAGATCCAGCCTCAGGCTGGGTCTCTTAGGCAACCTGTTAGTGTATTACTCTGTGTAATACACTAACAGGCAATGCATTACAATACAGATGTATTGTAATGCATTGCAGAGTGGATCAGACCCCCAAAAGTGAGCATCAGAAATAAAGTAAAGAAAAAAAACAGTTTAAAAAAGTGTTTCTAATAAATTAATAAAGTGATAAAATGTATAAAGTAAAAAAAACAAAAAAAAGCCCCTTTCCCCTTATTTTATAATAAAAAAAATATATGATCATGTGGTATAAAAATATCACATGATCCCCCTGTCCGATAAATACCTATCAACACAGATCAATGGTTTTTAGAAGCATCACAGGTTTTCTCCAAAACAAATATTGTAAATGAAGATGTACCGGGCAATTTAAAATCATTATTTAAGGAACTTAATACATGTTATAGAGATAATATAAAATCCTGGTGGGGAAACTCAGTCCCTGGAGAATTATATTAAGGCAGAGATCGTTTCTCAGGGGCCTACGTATATTTATCACACCAGCAATTAGGTCCCAAACACTGGATTTATTAGTCAAGTGGGAACAGACACTCACTGAGAGCTCACTGAATTTAATGAGACTGCTACTTACTGAGGAAAAGGTGACTCTAGAGAGAACCTCAGCCAAATTGAATGAACTAATAGAGCAGACACTCAAATTTAAAAACGACCCTGATTTTTCAAGGAAGGAGACCAACCTGCAATCATCTGTAGAAAAATATCAAGCCTCTATTAAAGAAAGAAAACATAAACAATACAAAAAGGATCTTCTAGAATTTAAAGAGAAACGCGCCTATAATCGTATAGGGGATAACAATAAACCAAATATAAAGGAGGTGTCCTCATCAGAAATAGAAACATCTGACACAGAAAGATCAACCGATTTCTCTTTTAGAGGCAGACCCAGATACAGGGGCAACAGAGGGCAGAGAGGCTCTAGGAACAAAAGATGGGCAAACCAAATAAAAAGCGACCAGGAAAATCCCAAGGAACAACACTCCTCTGGATCATCTAGTTTATCCTCGAAGTTTTTAGAATCAGGGGGAACCCCATATCACTTAAGGGATCGCCCCAGACAGGACAAATAATCAGCAATTCAAGTGGCCAGATTATAAATTTTACTGAAAAAACTCTCACCGAGGCGGAGCTGTCTGTTCTTGCCAGGGGGATATCCTTCATACCCACCACCAGATATAACTCCTTCTTATGGATAAAAGATATTAATCTTTTTTGCCGTAAACTAAAATGGAAAAAATATTTCAAACATAATGATCAAGGAGAAAGTGTAAGATTGGGTATTCCTGTGGAGGATGTCCCCCTGGCAAGAACAATGACGGACCTCCTAAGGGAGGGAGAAAGGAAGCCCAGAGAAGGCCCCCATACGGGCCTTAAATTAAAAAGTACAAACCCCCTCCGCAAACGGAAACAAACAGTATAGATTTGTTTCTAAATATAGTTACTAAAGAACTAGATAGACTAGAAGACAAACAGAGCAGAGGTAATAAAATATCTAACCTAGGACAAGACGAAATAGAAGCTATGGTTAGAATTGAAAGGGACCATAATATTATACAAACCGGATTCCCAAAAAGTTGGGACACTAAACAAATTGTGAATAAAAACTGAATGCAATGATGTGGAGATGGCAAATGTCAATATTTTATTTGTAATAGAACGTAGATGACAGATCAAATGTTTAATCCGAGTAAATGTATCATTTTAAAGGAAAAATACGTTGATTCAAATTTTCACGGTGTCAACAAATCCCCAAAAAGTTGGGACAAGTAGCAATAAGCGGCTGGAAAAAGTAAATTTGAGCATAACGAAGAGCTGGAAGACCAATTAACACTATTTAGGTCAATTGGCAACATGATTGGGTATAAAAAGAGCTTCTCAGAGTGGCGGTGTCTCTCAGAAGCCAAGATGGGTAGAGGATCACCAATTCCCACAATGTTGCGCAGAAAGATAGTGGAGCAATATCAGAAAGGTGTTACCCAGCGAAAAATTACAAAGACTTTGCATCTATCATCATCAACTGTGCATAACATCATCCGAAGATTCAGAGAATCTGGAACAATCTCTGTGCGTAAGGGTCAAGGCCGTAAAACCATACTGGATGCCCGTGATCTCCGGGCTCTTAAACGACACTGCACCACAAACAGTACTGCTACTGTAAAGGAAATCACAGACTGGGCTCAGGAATACTTCCAGAAACCATTGTCAGTGAACACAATCCACCGTGCCATCCGCCGTTGCCAGCTGAAACTCTACAGTGCAAAGAAGAAGCCATTTCTAAGCAAGATCCACAAGCTCAGGCGTTTTCACTGGGCCAGGGATCATTTAAAATGGAGTGTGGCAAAATGGAAGACTGTTCTGTGGTCAGACGAGTCACGATTAAAAGTTCTTTTTGGAAATCTGGGACGCCATGTCATCCGGACCAAAGAGGACAAGGACATGGAATTGGGTTGTTATCAACGCTCAGTTCAGAAGCCTGCATCTCTGATGGTATGGGGTTGCATGAGTGCGTGTGGCATGGGCAGCTTGCATGTCTGGAAAGGCACCATCAATGCAGAAAAATATATTCAGGTTCTAGAAGAAAATATGCTCCCATCCAGACGTCATCTCTTTCAGGGAAGACCCTGCATTTTTCAACAAGATAATGCCAGACCACATTCTGCATCAATCACAACATCATGGCTGCGTAGGAGAAGGATCCGGGTACTGAAATGGCCAGTCTGCAGTCCAGATCTTTCACCTATAGAGAACATTTGGCGCATCATAAAGAGGAAGGTGCAACAAAGAAGGCCCAAGACGATTGAACAGTTAGAGGCCTGTATTAGACAAGAATGGGAGAGCATTCCTATTTCTAAACTTGAGAAACTGGTCTCCTCAGTCCCCAGACGTCTGTTGAGTGTTGTAAGAAGAAGGGGAGATGCCACACAGTGGTGAAAATGGCCTTGTCCCAACTTTTTGGGGATTTGTTGACACCATGAAATTCTGATTCAACATATTTTTCCCTTAAAATGGTACATTTTCTCAGTTTAAACTTTTGTTCCGTGATTTATGTTCTATTCTGAATAAAATATTAGAAGTTGGCACCTCCACATCATGCATTCAGTTTTTATTCACGATTTGTATAGTGTCCAAACTTTTTGGGAATCCGTTTTGTAATTCCGCTTTAAAGATGAGTTGCTTGAGAAGTTCTTCCATGGGTAAGTATGATGTAGGTCCTAGTTGTTTGTTTCCCGGTGCCGTGAATGCGCACTAACCATTGTCTCCTTATCTTATAGGTACCTGGAACGTCTGTTGGACAGGAGGACTAATCACCATTCCAGGAGGGCACCTGCAACTTTTCCCAGACGTCATTCGCCGATGACTTCTTCAATCAAACTCTGTTGCTAGGTAAGAAATCAATAACTTTATTATACACAACACAACCATGCCATCATGTGTTCCCTTCATTATATACACAATGCCAGGCTCTTGCATCAGTTAGCAGGCAGAATATAGCATCAAAAGCCCACCAATCAGAAGTGAAAAAACAAGCATTTTTTCTGACTACTAAGCCCATGCTTAATCATGTTCATTTAACAGCCTGCACCCAAGGGGTAGATTAAAGCCCCCTCCCCCCCAGTGTTGGACTATCTCAAACCCTATGTACATAGTTGGTGCCTGTTATATGAACCTTGTTTCTTAAGTAGTCAAGGATGCCACAGTTAAAGAAGGGGAGAGTGTAGTGCCCTGGAACAGGGATACTTTGAAGTCTGAACATTTGTGGACATTTGCCCCTATTTCCCCTATGCAGAGTCCATCAACTCTTTACTTTACTTTATAGGGTTAACTTGTACTGTTTAATACTGTGTAACTGCATTTTATATGTATGTTGTGATATATATCCTGTTTATTTGCACTGTGTTTGCACACCACTGTGGTAAGGGTTAATGAATACTGAGAGACTTTTGGGACTTTCTAGCTAATAATGAGAAGCTGGTCATTTTCCACAGCTACCACAGGGTTCAACCCCATCAGGACACAGCCATTTTTCACCTTCCTGACAGAGGCAATTTTTTGCAAATCTGACATGTGTCACTTCATGTGATTCTGCGATTGTTTTCTTGTAACACAATGTACTTTAAGTTAAAGGTAAATTTGAGCTGATATGTTATAACTTTATTTAAGGTAAATTTGAGTCGATATGTTATGTTATAACTTTATTTATAAAAAAATTCTAAATTTGAATTTCTATGCTTTTAAGATGGATAGTTATACTTCATAATTATTTAATTAGTAATTATTAATTAACATTTCCCATATGTGTACTTTATGTTTGCATCATTTTGTGAATGTTATTTGATTTGTTTTAGGACGTTAGAAGGTTTAGATTTTTAGAAGCAAATATTCAAATATTAAGGAGTTTTGAAGTCACTTTCTGGGGCTTATGTAGTACAAACCACCCATAAATTACCCCATTTTAGAAACTATACCCCTCAAGTTATTCAAAACTGATTTTACATACGTGGTTAAACCTTTATATGTTTCACAAGATTTAAAGGAAAATTCAATTTTTTTTGCAGATTTTATATTTTAATACATTTTTTCCTGTAAGGCCGAAAGGGTTAACAGCCAAACAAACCTCAATATTTATTACACTGATTCTGCAGTTTACAGAAACACCCCATATGTGGTCGTAAACTGCTCTATGGGCACATAGCAGGGCTCAGAATGAAAGGAGCGCCTTATGGTTTTTGGAAGGCAGATGTGCTGGAATGCTTTTTGGGCACCATGTTACATTTGAAGTCACACTAAGGTACCCCAAGAGTAAAATCCCCCAAAAAGTGACCCCATTTTGGAAACCACGCCCCTCAAATAATTTATTGCTGGGTGTACTGACCACTTTGACCCCACAGGCTTTTAACTAAATTTAGAAACATTTGGTTGTGAAAATGAAAATTTTCATTTCCTCCAATAAAATGTAAAAGCGCCACATTTTTTATTTTCACAAGGGGTAATAGGAGAAAAATCAATATACATTTTGTAACTCATTTTCTCCTGAACATGGCAACATTCAATATTTAGTCGTAAATTGCTGTTTGGGCACATGGTAGGAATTAAAAGTGAAGGAGTGCCTTATGGTTTTTGGAGGGCAGATTTTGGTGGAATGGTTTATTGGCACCATGTTGTTGAGATTTGTATAACACATTATCTGTATTCTGCTGACCAGTACGATTACAGAGATACCAATTTTTTATATATATATTTTTATCACTTTTGCATTTTGAAAAAAATCCAAATTTTTTTTCTGCCAATCGTCTTCTGTGGGCGCAAATTTTTTGCAGGATGAATTGACGTTTTAATTTTCGGGTACATAGTACTTTTTGACTGCTCACCATTACGCTTTTTGTAAGGCAAGGTAACAAAAAATATCTGACATAGTTTTTGTAGATTTTTTTCACAGCATTCACCCGAAGGGGCAGACCATTAGATATTTTCATAGAGCAGATTATTACGGAGGCAGCGATACCTAATATGTCCATTTTTTTTCATTTTTGTTTGCAATCTTACACAATGAAAGCATTTTTTTTTTAAATATGCTATTTTTGTGTTGCAATTTTCTGAGAGCAATATTAATTTTTTATTTTTCTGCCGATCGTCTTGTGTACTTTTTGATCGCTTGTTACTACCCTTTTTGTAAGGCAAAGTGACAAAAAAATTGCTATTTTGGCACGGTTTTCTTTTTCTTTACAGCCTTCTGAAGTGTAAATAATTTTATAGAACCAGTCATTATGGACGCGATTTTTTATTCTATATGTGTCTATTATGGGAAAAGGGCGTTTTTTGTTTTTTTTACTTGAAAATTGTATTTTTTTTATTATGATAAACACTTTTTTTGTGCCATTGTGGGACATAAACTTTTAAGGGTCTGATCCCCTTTACATGTGTATTGTAATGCATTGGCTGTCAGTGTATTACCAGTGTAATACACTGACAGCCTGCTTGCCTGTGAGACCCAGCGGGCTTCCTTAGAAGGCAGCCTCGATAGTATCGGGCTGCCTTCTCAGCCATCGGGCCCCTTCAACGCAGTGTGGGGACCTGATGGGGACGGGGAGGGAGTGTGCTCCCTCCACAATCCACGTACATGCTGCAGTTAGCACCGACTGCGGCATACAAAGGTTAAAGTGCCGTCATCGGTGTATTCACTGATGCCAGAGCATACAGCATGGGCACGGCTGTCAGGAAAAGCCGGACCCCTGCTGCTGATTGGGCGGGCACAGAGGGATTAAAGGAGAACATGTTTTGGAGGAAAAACACCAGACTTGTTTACCACCAAAAACAAACAGACTGACCTTTTGAATGTCTGGTTTAGCTGTTATTATATCTGAAA
Source organism: Bufo gargarizans (assembly GCF_014858855.1). Lineage (NCBI taxonomy): Eukaryota > Metazoa > Chordata > Amphibia > Anura > Bufonidae > Bufo > Bufo gargarizans. Next base: position 36,990,915 of record NC_058089.1, read on the forward strand.
AGCTGTTTTTGTCTGGAAAAACTGCTGTGTCATTGCCATTGAGTATCATTGAAGCTCTGGTGCAAGTCTATGAGAGATGGAAAGTGTAACATTGTATTTATTTGTGCTGAGTTTCTCTACTCCACCCCTCCCACTAGAAGGGTCTACTTTAGCTAGAAACTGTATATAAGGAGAGCAGCGAGAGCCCCTAGTATTCTGCTTAGAAGAGGGGACTATGCCAGACTATTGAGTGACCAGAAAAAGATGCTGAGACGGGGATACTCTGACAGACCCATGATCTCCAGCCTTTGGCCAGGGTATCAGCTTTCTGAGAGAGAGAGGGACAGCTAGCTCAGGCCTTTCCACAGCATCAAACCCTGCTTCTGCCTGGAGAAGCCAGCCCTATGCCTCGCCTAAGTAAAGAAACACACTGATTTACTGCAGACCCTGACTCTCTGGACTTATTTTCCATTGGGGTGCACCACGACGGTGTCCAGGGGACCCTGCCTATCATTGGATTGAAGGTGTTTTCATGTGATGTTGGCAGTTTCTTTTTCTAGTGGTTTCACTAACCACCACATAAAGTGGAAGTTTAGTAAAAGTTTTTTTTTTTTTTTGCAGAGAACAAACACCAGAAATTTGCAACAAAGTCTGAATGTTCTATGCTGGCTTTTCTCAAACTTGGCAACATATACAGCATTTTCTCTGGATTTTTTTTACATGGGTATTGGAAATCTCCAATACTCGCAGTGGTGGTGCGCCAATTTACTTTTTTGCTTAGGTGGCAAAAAGGCTAGGTGAACCCCTATTGAAGAGGGCTAAGCCGGAGCTGAGCCAGGGTGTAAATTAGCTGAAGTGCTGAGCTCGCCTATTCCCCTATCATAGACACTGTACATAATGTGCCCCAGGTGCCCAATGCTGGCAGCACCCCTGGCTGCCCACCTTCCCATCTCATCTTATTCTCATCTAAAACCAACACAATTCAACCGCACTCTGCAAACACTGACTATATAGACTCAATTTTACTAACGCTATATTCACTATATAAATGTATATGAGATACTTCACAAATATATTTTGATCAAACCCGTTTTGTGTCCATCCACCACAGCAAGGTGACCTATTTTACTGTAGATGGGACCTTATGCTATAATGACTCCTCTCCTTGTGCCAACAGGCTGTTGTGGAAATTTTATTATGCAGACATTTTATCTTAGGATGTGTGTGTGTTTTTATAGATTATTCTGTCTCCCTGTGTCGGATTTAGCCAAAGAACGCTCTAGCAGAGGGTACTTGGGTTGAATCGGGACCAGTGGTAAAACCATCAGTATGAAAACCTTCTCATGGGCTTGGAGACGTGTTCTCAGTGTGTAGGGGGGCGTTTGCCGGTTTGAGAGCACTAAGTGCAATGCACTGGGCTTCTTCCCTTCAAATGTCTATACACATTAGAGAAGTGAAGTCTGCATAACGAGAGATACATATGATACCTCTGCTGCGGCTTGGCTATCCCTTTCTAGATACATATCTGCTTTTAAGACATGCATATCTGCCTTGTTGGTATACTCGTACCGTATACTGACAATAGCTGTATCAATGTCCCGCAGATAGTCTCAAACCTATAAGAACCAGTAGAATGATCTTCACTAGATACTGGTCACTTTGAGCAGTATTGAATGGGATCCATGCTGACAGTGTTGGGGGATGGGCGTCCACCTGGATGACCAGATAATGGACATGACTCATCCTTCCTTATACAGGGATGGGGTGTGTGCATTGCACTGTCCAGCCACGTTGATGCCCTCCCCATTCCTTTGACAAGTCTCATCTTCCTGTGTCATCACTTCCTGTATCCTTGTTACATGAAGTAAGTGGTCGGGTGACTGGCCAGCCCTTTTCTATTGTTACTGTGACTAAATAAAAGGTGAGAAGACTGTGGAGGAGGGGCAGTTGCTCAGAAGAACTCAAGATGGTAACACCTTTGTCTGACTGCGGTTGAGAGATTTTTACCTTTCCTTACACAAAGCCTGATGCGAGCGGATTTCTAATATTAATATTTCTACAATAAGGCCTAAAATGAATTCAGGGAATTCTATCTAGCAACCTTGGAGCACAAAATAGATTGCACTAATAAAAAGGTATTCCCGTATGGTTGAATTATAGAGTTTGAAAAGCATGGCAAAAAATATCTCACACACTGTACAAACAAGTTTTTCTTAATTTCAGGAATGTCTCCTCCTCCTGCAGAATTCTAATTACCTACGTAATGCCACAATCCAAAATAATTATTTATGTACCTCTTCTGAAGGCATGTTCATGTATCTTGAAATGTAAATTGCCAATGAGAAACAGCATTGGTGTATGGTGGAACCCTGCCTTTCTGTGCACACCTCTCTTGCCACATCATCTCTAAATAATTTTAGTCCCTTTCCAGAGATACAATTCTCTTTCCTAAATTTCATGTTTTGCTTCATAGCCAGTCCTCTTTGTTCCATCTCTTTCTCACCTCTAAGGGTCCATTCACACGTCCTGTTTTTTTTCATCCTGAAAAACGGTCCGTTTTTTGCGGATCCGTTGTTCCTGAAAATGTTTCCGTATGTCATCCGTATGTCATCCGTGTTTTGCGGATCCGCAAAAAACGGGAACATGTATACATTTCAATAATCAAATAAAGTTGTTTGGATTTCTTTGAAAAAAAATTGAAAAAAATAAAAAAAAAATGTTATGTGTTTCCAGGAACGGAATCCGCAAAAAACGGATGACATACGGAATGACATCCGAATGTCATCCGTTTTTTGCGGATCCATTGACTTTGTATTGTACCAGGATCCGATTTTTCAGGACAAGAATAGGACATGTTTTATATTTAAACGGACATGCGGAACGGAACAACGGAAACGGACAGCACACATTGTGCTGTCCGATTTTTTCCAGGACCCATTGAAAATGAATGGGTCCAGATCTGGTCCTGATCTGTTCCTGAAAAAACGGAACAGATCAGGAAAGAAAAAATGGACGTGTGAATGGACCCTAATAGCTATCCATAGCTTGAAATCTCAGTTTTTTGATGTGGCTGCTTGAGTCTGCTGGGTGCTCTATGACTGGAGAAGGCGGCCTTGTGTATCCTGCAAGAATCTGCCAAGCTCACAGAGGCCCTGCATAATCTTGTTCTGTAAATTGCACTGTAAGCATAAGAGAGAGTGTAGCCGCAGGATGCTGTATGCAGTCCAGCTCCGGCAGCGTGATGGTGGTGATACAGTTGAATATGGAGAGATGAGCTCTTCCACAATAGAAGCGCTCATTTTACACGGCCCTGCAGCCAGCCCCACTTGTATCTAGGTGGCACCGCCGGAGGCAAGGACTTCACGTTGCCTCATTGGCAGTGCGGCCCTGGCTGCCTCTCCACCAGATTGGAGGAACAGGATCCGATTGATGGTGCTCCGATCACTGAGTTAGTTATCCCCTATCCTGTGGATAGAGGATAACTTCAATACTACTCCTCTAAACTTTACTAGTAGCATTATGGCAGGTGGCATAATGTCATTTAAAGGGGTTATCCAACCCCTATATTGCCACCATAAATGCCCGGGTCCCTCACACCGGTTATACTTACCCTGCTCCCCAGCACCCGCGTCGCTTTTGATGCCTGCATGGCCACTACTGCATCTCCCCGAGCCTCCATAGCGTCATCCGCGATACTAGGGAGGCTCATCCCCGTCGCGGCCTGCTATGGGCTGCCCACCCGTCACCTGATGTTTTGATTCGCACAACGGGGAGATGCAGCTTTGGCCGTGCGGGCATCAGAAGCGTCGCGGGTGTCGGGAGAGGGGTAAGTATAACCTGTGTGAGGGACCCGGGGATTTTGGGGGGGGCATTATAGAGGTTGGATAAGCCCTTTAACTCAAGTTCATTGTGTGTACTTGATGGCGGGAAGTAATATAAGAGATGGGACCATTGTATGAGGGAAACAAAGCTATAAATAAATATACGGTGGAGCTTCAGGGAGATTTATTGCACAAGTTTGTGTGATGATAAAAAATAATGCATATTCTTCCAAGTCTATTTAAAAAATAGGTTTGGGACAGAGGAGTGCACAAAATGTAAAACAAATTTGAGGCATTGCTCCATTTTTGATGCACTTTGTAAACGATTTCCATCTAAATATTTGGGGAATGAAAGGCGCCATCTAGCTGTAACTTACTAAATAGTGCAGTCTGTATGACACAGTCCGGGCACTGCATGGCATATAACCTTATATACAGTATTCAGACAATGCATTATAGCTTGTATTCTTCAGCGCAGCAATTTAAAGATTTACTGTTCCTTTAAGAGAATGCGTTCCACTCGAAAATGATCGACCTCATTCCAGGATGAGACTGATCACGTGACGGAACTGGCGACGTCTGTTCCTGCAGTCACATGACCCGCTGGTGATGTGTCTGGGTAGCTCCTCCCAGTTTTGTGGAACGTCACGGTGACGTGTCTCTCCCAGTGTCAAGATGTGGTTCTGGTCCCGGGACCCGGCCCGTGATTTCCCTTATGATATCACCGGGGAGAGAGAGGAATTACCGGGAGGATGGGGGATTCAGAAAGGCAAAAAGAAGGTACGTAAACGGCCTGTGCTGCCCCCCTCAGGACGGCAGGGAATCGAGGGGGTTGAGTTGTCAGCAGTGGGGGGGCGTCTGGCTGCAGGGGCTTGCTGTGTGCTGGGTATAAGACTGTCCTGACTCCCAATATGACCACATTGTTTAATATATTAATGTGCTCCCCTTAGTTATGCGATTTCCTTACATAATATAACAGTTGCCTAAAATACCTTCATGGAAATCTCCACAAGTGTGAGAGATCTGAGCATGAATTGCAAGCCCCTGCAGGATCCATCATCAGCACACTGGTGCTGTTTACTGTAGTCTGTGTGTTCTCCTGACCCCAGAAGATGAAGGCTGCAGCGTCCACCTCCTGGCAGGTTGCTACGACTTGTGTGCTGGTGACCGCTTGTACCCACTGCTGTAAAGGTAGACTGTCCCCAGAAGATGACGGCTGCATTGTCCACCTCCTGGCAGGATGCTACGTCCTGTATGCTGGTGACCCCTCGTACCCACTGCTGTGAAGGGAGAGTGTCCCCAGAAGATGACGGCTGCAGTGTCCACCTCCTGGCAGGATGCTACGACCTGTATGCTGGTGACCGCTTGTACCCGCTGCTGTAAAGAGAGAGTGTCCCCAGAAGATGACGGCTGCAGCGTCCACCTCCTGGCAGGTTGCTACGACTTGTGTGCTGGTGACCGCTTGTACCCACTGCTGTAAAGGTAGACTGTCCCCAGAAGATGACGGCTGCATTGTCCACCTCCTGGCAGGATGCTACGTCCTGTATGCTGGTGACCCCTCGTACCCACTGCTGTGAAGGGAGAGTGTCCCCAGAAGATGACGGCTGCAGTGTCCACCTCCTGGCAGGATGCTACGACCTGTATGCTGGTGACCGCTTGTACCCGCTGCTGTAAAGAGAGAGTGTCCCCAGAAGATGACGGCTGCAGCGTCCACCTCCTGGCAGGTTGCTACGACTTGTGTGCTGGTGACCGCTTGTACCCACTGCTGTAAAGGTAGACTGTCCCCAGAAGATGACGGCTGCATTGTCCACCTCCTGGCAGGATGCTACGTCCTGTATGCTGGTGACCCCTCGTACCCACTGCTGTGAAGGGAGAGTGTCCCCAGAAGATGACGGCTGCAGTGTCCACCTCCTGGCAGGATGCTACGACCTGTATGCTGGTGACCCCTCGTACCCACTGCTGTGAAGGGAGAGTGTCCCCAGAAGATGACGGCAGCATTGTCCACCTCCTGGCAGGTTGCTACGACCTGTATGCTGGTGACCGCTTGTACCCACTGCTGTAAAGGGAGACTGTCCCCAGAAGATGACGGCAGCATTGTCCACCTCCTGGCAGGATGCTACATCCTGTATGCTGGTGACCCCTCGTACCCACTGCTGTGAAGGGAGAGTGTCCCCAGAAGATGACGGCTGCAGTGTCCACCTCCTGGCAGGATGCTACGACCTGTATGCTGGTGACCCCTCGTACCCACTGCTGTGAAGGGAGAGTGTCCCCAGAAGATGACGGCAGCATTGTCCACCTCCTGGCAGGTTGCTACGACCTGTATGCTGGTGACCGCTTGTACCCACTGCTGTAAAGGGAGACTGTCCCCAGAAGATGACGGCAGCATTGTCCACCTCCTAGCAGGATGCTACATCCTGTATGCTGGTGACCCCTTGTACCCGCTGCTGTGAAGGGAGAGTGTCCCCAGAAGATGACGGCTGCAGTGTCCACCTCCTGGCAGGATGCTACGTCCTGTATACTGGTGACCGCTCGTACCCGCTGCTGTAAAGGGAGAGTGTCCCCAGAAGATGACGGCTGCAGTGTCCACCTCCTGGCAGGATGCTACGACTTGTGTGCTGGTGACCGCTCGTACCCACTGCTGTAAAGGGAGACTGTCCCCAGAAGATGACGGCTGCAGTGTCCACTTCCTGGCAGGATGCTACGACCTGTATGCTGGTGACCGCTTGTACCCCCTGCTTTAAAGGGAGACTGTCCCCAGAAGATGACGGCTGCAGTGTCCACCTCCTGGCAGGATGCTACAACTTGTGTGCTGGTGACCGCTCGTACCCGCTGCTGTAAAGGGAGAGTGTCCCCAGAAGATGACGGCTGCAGCGTCCACCTCCTGGCAGGATGCTACGACCTGTATGCTGGTGACCGCTCGTACCCGCTGCTGTAAAGAGAGAGTGTCCTCAGAAGATGACGGCTGCAGCGTCCACCTCCTGGCAGGATGCTACGACCTGTACGCTGTTGGGCCAGAGGTCCGTCTGCAGTATAGCAAACATGACGAGAGGCGGACGGACAAAAACTACAGCATGCTGCGGTTTTTGCCCGGTCGCCTCTCTGCATGTTTGCCGTGCTGCAGCCGGACCTCCAGCCCACCCCCATTATAGTGAATTGGGCCAGAGTGGACTTCCGTCGGCACGGTGGGCTAGCGTTAGTACGAATCAGGCAGGCTGTTCCACCGCCGGAACAGCCTGCCGGACCCTCGCGTGCGGTGTGATGGGGTCAACCGTCTGTATGTCAGCCATAGACTTCTCCAGCCACACAACTGTCCCTGTGAGAAAAGTACTTTCCAACGTCTGGTTCCAGAGCCAAGCTCTTCTCTCCTAAGCACTTGTCATTGTCACCACCCCTTCGGTTCCAGCACCGAGCTTTCTTCTCCTCAACTTCTGGTCCCTACTGGATCCATACTATGACTTGCTGTCTACATGCCCATCACCATTGGTGGCAGCGTCCATGTGCCGACACATGTCACAAATTGTCTGGCAGCAGTGATATGCATGTAATAATAGTCATGTTCCAGTTCCGGTGACCAGAGGTGGAGGAGAAGAGAGCTCAGCGTTGGAATCGGAGCTCCAGTGACCAGAGATTATTATTAGGATCAGCAGGGGATCTCAGTACCAGAGAACCTCTACCATAAACTTTTAGGTTATGACCACATGGTGTGGTTATGTCACGATTATGTCACGGTCATGCTGCAATTGGGGCCTCCACATGTATAATCCTGAGTTTAGGGGGTGTTTTTTTTTTTTTTTTTTTTTTTCCCCCCCTGCCAGGTTTTTTGGACTGTTGTTAGCACTGTTGTGAATTTTTGTGGTTCTTCGGCATTCTGATTAACTTCAAACAGTGACACGTGGTAAAATATATTAACTATATACCGCAAGCAGCTGATCAACTATATAGCCAAAGCAGTCAGCAGCCCAAGCAGGTGGGCATGTTTTACATGTGGATGACCGCACGTACGACAGATGCAGTCATCACAACTTAGATGAGGTCTGTCTCCGAAACCTATTTTCCTATTGACTTCTATTGGGAAATGAGATGCTGCTGTTCCTGACCACTTCATGACCACACCGTGTGGTCGCATTCTTAGGCCTCTTTCACATGGGCGTTGCGTGTGAGGGCCGGATAGGATGCGGGTGCGTCGCAGGAAAATGCGTGATTTTTCCGCACAAGTGCAAAGCGTTTTAATGCGTTTTGCAGGCGCGTGAGAAAAATCGGCATGTTTGGTACCCAGACCTGAACCAGGACTTCTTCGCAGAAGTTTGGGTTTGGGATCGGTGTTGTGTAGATTTTTATTATTTTCCCTTATAACATGGTTATAAGGGAAAATAATGGCATTCTTAAAGGGAACCTGTCACCCCCAACAAATATCCCAAGCTGGCAGCAGTACCTGAGAGTAGCCAGCAGCGTGTTTGTAACGATCATTTTCTTCCTGCAGGCCGGGGAAGCAAAAGCTGAAAAACGTTCTTTCATCCCCTGCCGGCGCGCTTCTCTAGTCAGGCTTAAAGTAACGGAGGCAGCGGCCTTCTTGCTTACAGTCACAGTAACCACGCCCCCTTCCCTGCCCCTTCGCTGTGATTGACAGCGCTTATGCACAACAGTTCGGTCAGTCACAGCGAAGGGGCAGGGAAGATGGCGTGGTTACCGCGACTTGAAGCAAGAAGGCCGCTGCCCCCTTGACTTCAAGCCTGACTAGAGAAGCGCGCCGGCAGGGGATGAAAGAAAGTTTTTACAGCTTTTGCTTCAACTACCTGCAGGATGAAAATGATCGTTACAAACACGCTGCTGGCTACTCTAAGGTACTGCTGCCGGCTTGGGGTGTTTTTATGAGGTGACAGGTTCCCTTTAATAAGGAATGCTAATTAAATGAGGGGTTAAAAAATAAATAAATTAAACTCTCCTCATCCACTTGTTCGCGCTGCCCGGCTTGTCTTATGTTATGTTATAAGAGAAAATAATATCTACCCAAACCCGAACTTCTGTGAAGAAGTCCGGATTTGGGTCTGGGTACCAAACATGACGATTTTTCTCACCCTCTATAGTCGTGTGCATGAGGCCTTATTCTAATGGTCAATACGATTATGGCGATACCAAATATGTATCATTTTGTTTTTTTACTGCTATTGCGCAATAATAGCACTTTTCGTGCAAAAAAGTTTTTTCATGTCTTTTCATTCCAGGAGCCACAGCTTATTTATTGTTCCATTTGATGTAGCTGTGTTGTGGCTTTTTATGCAGAATGAAATAGTTTTTCACTGGTGCCATTTTTGGGGTTGGGTAAATTTGAATTTTTTTTTAAATTTTGTTTACTGTGGGGTTTAACTAACATATTATCTTTATTGTACAGGGTGTGATGACTGCGGTGATCCGATTTTTATTTTATGCAGATTTTTATTATTATTATTTTTTTAGTGCGTCTGAGGGAAACCACATTGTAGTTGGTATATGAATACATTATCGCCTATTACTGTGACAGGCTGTGTATTAGGCTTTACCTGAGGTATAGTCTAATTTAGGCCGCTATCACACAAGCGTAAGGAAATTCATCCGGATTCCAGATGATCTACCATCCAGATTGTCATTAGTATTGAATCAGTAATATATCCGGATTTATATGCATATTCCTTCCGTATTTGATGCACTCCCATAGACTAGACTAGCAAATACACACAAAACTAGGACACATTGCGGATTTCAAATACTGCCGGAAATTTTACGCCCGTGTGAATAGCCCTATTCATTACCCGTATTGGATGGCAACTAATCAGAACCCTGCGAGTGCATTCTCAGGGGCTGATGGGGACACAGGGAGACCCACCCTCTATCTAAATGCCCAGATGCTGTGGTCACTCTCATCCATGACATCTAGGGGGTTATACTGCCTGGATCATGTGGTGCATGTGGACCGCGCCGACATCCTCCATTGTATGCATATTTTGCTGGGGTTAGTCGATTACTGCGGTCCACATGCGGTCGGGCTGCTCCCCCAATAAAAGACACGCCACAGTGTCAGGGGCTGAGCAGCTCCTCCAGAATTGCCACTATATTTCTGTGTTTTTGCCTGGATCAGAATTGGTCAGTGCTGTCTTCTTTAGTATGTGCCGGACCCCCGTGGTGTTCGTTCTCCCGATATTATCCCCATTGTATGAGGTGGGGCTAATGTAAATTTCACAATTGTGATCAGAATCAATATTTACTGCTATGATAATTAAACGAATAAATGTGATCAATCACCCAGCTATTCATGAGCCTCCCCCAGAGGGAGGTGATTGACTGGCTGCTTTATATACACGTTTTACAGCAATCTGTGAGTCACCACCCTGGGGGCAAGGGAGACGGGGGCAGCCCTCTGCTCAGGAATGCACCAAACTCCTAAACTATGTGCTTTACGTAGGGCAGCATGCTAAACTGACAGTTACATTTGAAATGTAGACTGCTGTCTACTAGTTTGTACAGTTTAGGAAAGGAGACAGGACCACAATGTTGATACTTTGTTTACCCATTCATGCCGTATCTACCATATATATATATATATATATATATATACATACACACTCACCTAAAGAATTATTAGGAACACCATACTGATACGATGTTGAACCCCCTTTTGCCTTCAGAACTACCTTAATTCTACGTGGCATTGATTCAAAAAGATGCTGATAGCATTCTTTAGAAATGTTGGCCCATATTGATAGGATAGCATCTTGCAGTTGATAGAGATTTGAGGGATGCACATCCAGGGCACGAAGCTCCCGTTCCACCACATCCCAAAGATGCTCTATTGGGTTGAGATCTGGTGACTGTGGGGCCATTTTAGTACAGTGAACTCATTGTCATGTTCAAGAAACCATTTTTCAAGTCTTCAACAGTCCAATTTTGGTGAGCTCGTGCAAATTGTAGCCTCTTTTTCCTATTTGTAGTGGAGATGAGTGGTACCCGGTGGGGTCTTCTGCTGTTGTAGCCCATCCGCCTCAAGGTTGTGCGTGTTGTGGCTTCACAAATGCTTTGCTGCATACCTCGGCTGTAACGAGTGGTTATTTCAGTCAACGTTGCTCTTCTATCAGCTTGAATCAGTCGGCCCATTCTTCTCTGACCTGTAGCATCAACAAGGCATTTTCGCCCCCCCCCCACAGGACTGCCGCATACTGGATGTCTTTCCCTTTTCACACCATTCTTTGTAAACCCTAGAAATGGTTGTGCGTGAAAATCCCAGTAACTGAGCAGATTGTGAAATACTCAGACCGGCCCGTCCGGCACCAACAACCATGCCACGTTCAAAATTGCTTAAATCACCTTTCTTTCCCATTCTGACATTCAGTTTGGAGTTCAGGAGATTGTCTTGACCAGGACCACAACCCTACATGCATTGAAGCAACTGCCATGTGATTGGTTGACTAGATAATCGCATTCATGAGAAATAGAACAGGTGTTCCTAATAATTCTTTAGGTGAGTGTATATGTGTGTGTGTGTGTGTGTGTGTATATATATATATATATATATATATATATATATATATATATATATATATATATATATATTGTGGAAGGTGGAGTTTTAAACCTGGCGTTTGCTCAGTAGCTGAGCAGGTAACCAGCCTTTGCTTTGTTATAGTGCAGACTCCTCCCAGCAGTGTTTGTAATTGGAGAGAACGCCGATCATTGACATTAAACCCCCCCAGAAGCTGTGGTCAATTACGACTATCTGAGGGGTAATTTAAATGGAGCACAGTGTGCTGTCCGCATCCACATTTCCGGGGTGTGCCGCCGATATTCCGGTCCGCGGCTCCGGAAAAAAAACTGAATTTCGGACCAGGAAGTGCGGATCCGCATTTTTGGATCCGGACAGCACATAGTGTGGCCCCATAGAAATTAACGGGTCCGCAATTCCATTCCGCAAAATGCGGAACAAAATTGCGGATGTGTGAATGGACCCTTAAGTGGGAAAAATTGGCTTCTACCTCATTTTTTTTTTTTTTTTTTTTTTTTTTTTTATTGCCTTCCTCTGAATCACCTTGCAGGATAACAGGCCGAACTGGATGGACAGATGTCTTCTTTCAGCCTTACTATGTTACTATTTATTCCATATGCTGAATGCTGTAACAGGAAAAGAAAAAAAAGGTCCAAATGCCAGAATTGCCTTTTTTTTTTTTTTTTTTTTTTATTTTTTTTTTATTGCTTTGCCTCCCAAAATAATTTGAATAAAAAGTGACCCAAAAGTCAAACATACTCCACAATGGGCAAAAGAGAGCCCTTACACATCTCTGGAGACGCAAATATTTTTCTTTTTATTTCTATCACCATATTCTGACACTCATAGCTTTTTGAAAGTTTTTTTTAATTGTTTTAAACATTAAACTATGGCAAAAACTATATGAATTTGGTATCGTTGTAATCCCACTGAATAAAAGTAACGTCATATTAACCACCCATAGAATGCTGTAGATTCAAAGCCCTTAACCTATGGCAGAGTTTTTTTTTTTTTTCAGTTACACTCCATTTAGAATTGTGTTCCAGCTTCCCAATGCATTTTGTGGTATATTAAAGGGAACCTGTCACCTCCAACAAACATCCCAAGCCGGCAGCAGTACCTGAGAGTAGGCAGCAGCGTGTTTGTAGCGATCATTTTCTTCCTGCAGGCCGATGAAGCAAAAGCTGTAAAAACGTTCTTTCATCCCCTGCCGGCGCGCTTCTCTAGTCAGGCTTGAAGTCACGGGGGCAGCGGCCTTCTTGCTTCAAATCGCGGTAACCACGCCCCCTTCCCTGCTCCTTCGCTGTGATTCACAGCGCTTATGCACGACAGTTCGGCTGACGGCTGTCAATCACAGCGAAGGGGCAGGGAAGGGGCCGTGGTTACCGCGACTTGATGCAAGGAGGCCGCTGCCCCCGTGACTTCAAGCCTGACTAGAGAAGCGCGCCGGCAGGGGATGAAAGAACGTTTTTACAGCTTTTGCTTCATCGGCCTGCAGGAAGAAAATGATCGTTACAAACGCGCTGCTGCCTACTCTCAGGTACTGCTGCCGGCTTGGGATGTTTGTTGGAGGTGACAGGTTCCCTTTAATACAGGTCCTTCTCAAAAAATTAGCATATTGTAATAAAGTTCATTATTTTCTGTAATGTACTGATAAACATTAGACTTTCATATATTTTAGATTCATTACACACCAACTGAAGTAGTTCAAGCCTTTTATTGTTTTAATATTGATGATTTTGGCATACAGCTCATGAAAACCCCAAATTCCGATCTAAAAAAATTAGCATATCATGAAAAGGTTCTCTAAACGAGCTATTAACCTAATCATCTGAATCAACTAATTAACTCTAAACACCTGCAAAAGATTCCTGAGGCTTTTAAAAACTCCCAGCCTGGTTCATTACTCAAAACCGCAATCATGGGTAAGACTGCCGACCTGACTGCTGTCCAGAAGGCCATCATTGACACCCTCAAGCAAGAGGGTAAGACACAGAAAGAAATTTCTGAAGGAATAGGCTGTTCCCAGAGTGCTGTATCAAGGCACCTCAGTGGGAAGTCTGTGGGAAGGAAAAAGTGTGGCAGAAAATGCTGCACAACGAGAAGAGGTGACCGGACCCTGAGGAAGATTGTGGAGAAGGACCGATTCCAGACCTTGGGGGACCTGCGGAAGCAGTGGACTGAGTCTGGAGTAGAAACATCCAGAGCCACCGTGTACAGGCGTGTGCAGGAAATGGGCTACAGGTGCCGCATTCCCCAGGTCAAGCCACTTTTGAACCAGAAACAGCGGCAGAAGCGCCTGACCTGGGCTACAGAGAAGCAGCACTGGACTGTTGCATGTCATTCGGAAATCAAGGTGCCAGAGTCTGGAGGAAGACTGGGGAGAGGGAAATGCCAAAATGCCTGAAGTCCAGTGTCAAGTACCCACAGTCAGTGATGGTCTGGGGTGCCATATCAGCTGCTGGTGTTGGTCCACTGTGTTTTATCAAGGGCAAGGTTAATGCAGCTAGCTATCAGGAGATTTTGGAGCACTTCATGCTTCCATCTGCTGAAAAGCTTTATGGAGATGAAGATTTCATTTTTCAGCACGACCTGGCACCTGCTCACAGTGCCAACACCACTGGTAAATGGTTTACTGACCATGGTATTACTGTGCTCAATTGGCCTGCCAACTTGAACCCCATAGAGAATCTGTGGGATATTGGGAAGAGAAAGTTGAGAGACGCAAGACCCAACACTCTGGATGAGCTTAAGGCCGCTATCGAAGCATCCTGGGCCTCCATAACACCTCAGCAGTGCCACAGGCTGATTGCCTCCATGCCACGCCGCATTGAAGCAGTCATTTCTGCAAAAGGATCCCCGACCAAGTATTGAGGGCAGAACTGAACATCATTATTTGAAGGTTGACTTTTTTTGTATTAAAAACACTTTTATTTTATTGGTCGGATGAAATATGCTAATTTTTTGAGATAGGAATTTTGGGTTTTCATGAGCTGTATGCCAAAATCATTAATATTAAAACAATAAAAGGCTTGAACTACTTCAGTTGGTGTGTAATGAATCTAAAATATATGAAAGTCTAATGTTTATCAGTACATTACAGAAAATAATGAACTTTATCACAATATGCAAATTTTTTGAGAAGGACCTGTATACCACAAAATGCATTGGGAAGCTGGAACACAATTCTAAATGGAGTGTAACTGAAAAAAAAAACTCTGCCATAGGTTAAGGGCTTTGAATCTACAGCATTCTATGGGTGGTTAATACGACGTTACTTTTATTCAGTGGGATTACAACGATACCAGTGGGATTACATCGGCCTGCAGGAAGAAAATGATCGTTACAAACGCGCTGCTGCCTACTCTCAGGTACTGCTGCCGGCTTGGGATGTTTGTTGGAGGTGACAGGTTCCCTTTAATATACCACAAAATGCATTGGGAAGCTGGAACACAATTCTAAATGGAGTGTAACTGAAAAAAAAAACTCTGCCATAGGTTAAGGGCTTTGAATCTACAGCATTCTATGGGTGGTTAATACGACGTTACTTTTATTCAGTGGGATTACAACGATACCAGTGGGATTACATCGGCCTGCAGGAAGAAAATGATCGTTACAAACGCGCTGCTGCCTACTCTCAGGTACTGCTGCCGGCTTGGGATGTTTGTTGGAGGTGACAGGTTCCCTTTAAATGGTTCCATTAGAAAGTACAACTTGTCCTTCAAATAATAAGCCCTCATTTGGCTACTTGAAAGGAAAAGTTAAAAAGTTATGGCCCTTGGAAGGCAGGGAGGAAAAGAATGAACATTTATCTGTCTTGAGAGGGTTATTATATCGTGGTTTTCATTTCAGGGATTTTGTGAGGAGTGGAAATCCCAGCATAAGATATTGCTTCAAAGAAACATTTCTCTGAGGGATCACCTTCATGGTCTTTGGTATTGCCTTCCATTTGTCCCACATTCAGTGGGTCTCTGTGTAGAGAAGATGGGTACTGCACAGTGATCGATGTGCCCAAGCTGCTTCTCTTCCAGTGGCTGATTATTATTCCAAAAATGTCATTACCGTTACATATTATACGTTATCACATATGACCTGGAGGCTGACTTGTATGTTCTTATTTCTCTCTTCATTGATAAGGCCGGTGGTGACCCAGTATCTGTGTTCGCTTATGAAATCCGTCCTGGAGCAGAAGAACAGGCACAAGCGGCTAAATCGGCCCTGAAAAGAATCAAGACTTTGAGACACCCAAACATCTTAGCGTATGTGGATGGCTTGGAGGTAAAGTTAATTGTAGGCAGAATATCAGCTTTTTCATGCTTGGAGAAAATAAAAGCTACATTCTTAATCTTCCTGTGGTTCCTGTTGCATTAGCACTTTATAGTCTGCATTATATTTGGTCTGTTTGTGTCCTTCCTTTATCTTGGTGCATTATATTAGGTGATGATTTTGGACTGGGGCTCCAAGGGTACCGATGATCTTGCGGTGTAAATGCACCACCGATTACCAGATGAATGGGCGAAAGGCTCGTTCATTGGATAATTGTACAGCACAAAAGATCAGTATGGGGTGGGCGATGGCGTTAGAGATCGCTCCTCCCCATACTCTGGAGGTGCTGGAGGAGATCGGTGCGTGTAAATGCAATGGTCTTCTCCTCTAGTGATCAGCAGATTGTCGGGAAGGAACGATTCCTTCCTGACAATCTGCTAGATCATCATCCTGTGTAAAGGGACCTTTAGGTGTAGGAAATGGGCTAAATTTAAGCCAGCAAGGAAGCTGGCTTTCATTTGGACCGGAGGTGGATATGCCAAAGTTATGTAGAGGCCGGTTCCTCTACATAACTTCGGCAGATCCACCACCAGCGAAAGGGCTTATTAAGACTAGCGTCTAAAACGCGGGTCATAAAAAAACTAAAAACTGCGTTTGTGGTATTCACTGGAAAAGCTCCCAGTGCATACGCTGAATATATCTTTATAGACCCATTGACCCAACTTATACCAAGAGTGCCCTTTTGGCATACGTCGGGGAGGTATATGTCCAAGTACTTTTATTTTATTTTTTCTGTATGAAATAGCGGACACTTATCCCCTATCCCCTATCCCCTATGCCCTATGCCCTTTAAGGCCATCAGTGATAAATGCAGTTATAGCAGCTCATTGCCTGTATTCCTCTACTTGTTCTTGCAGACAGATAAATCTTTATATATAGTGACTGAACCAGTTACCTCACTGGGAACGTACATGAAATCAAGGGCTGACACAGGAGGAGTCAGCGAGCTGGAAATTTCTTGGGGTCTTCACCAGATAGTGGTGAGTATTTTCATCCCACTGATTGCATCATACGTCTTTTATAAATCTGTTGCTTAAAACCTTACTATTATTTCCTCCCTTTGAATTTAGAAAGCGCTCAGTTTTCTGACGAATGATTGCAACCTCATTCACAACAATGTCTATATGTCCGCTGTGTTTGTGGACCGGGCAGGGGAGTGGAAACTTGGGGGCTTGGACTATGTGTACCCAGCTGGTAGCGAGGAAAGTGCCCCCAAAAAAGGCCCTGAACTGGAAAAGTATAATCCCCCTGAGAAGTCAGACCGCTCAAAGCCTCCTGTGGAGAAGTGGTATGTGAGACTCTACAAAATACTTCTCTCCAAATCCCGTCAATGGATATATTCTCTATGTGACTAATGTGAAATAGTATGATTGTGACGTATGGTCTCTGTGTAACAGGTCAGCAGACATGTGGTGTCTTGGCTGCCTAATCTGGGAAGTCTTTAATGGCTCTCTTCCACGTCCCACAGCTCTTCGCTCACTTGGAAAGGTATGCCATGTTTATGCTTGAATAAATGTGACCTATTGTAGTCTTCATCTAGACCAGGGATGTACTATGGAAGTGTTCATCCCACAACATGTGCAGGAACAATGGTGGGAGTTTTGCTTAGACCGTTGTTTCATATGCCAGTCTTAAACTGAAATATATTGGACAAAAAAAGTATTTATTACCAGTCCACAGGATAGGTGATCAATATGGGATTGTAGGTAGTCTAACTGCCAGGACTCCTAGAGATTCCAAGAATGGATCTGAATCCACTTCATTCACTTCTGTGGGGCTTTATAAGACTCACCTGATATGAAGCACCTAGGTATTAGAGGGGGGAAATTTCACACTTTTTTTTATTTTTTTTTATCCGATCTCCATGTTAGAACCCCATACCAAACCTAAAATCAGACCCCCATATCAGATGTCAGATCAGACCTTAGATAAGACCCTCATATCATATATACTGCTGCTACTCTGTAGATCCAGCGTTCTCTCCTGCAGTCACTGACCCCCTAGTTGTCTCCGAGCCCGCGGTGCACAGTCAGGACACTGCAGTGTGGGCCCGGAGAGAACCTACTCTTGCATACTAGTGAGTGCTTCCATAATGCCCTATTACAAGAACTTATTCCCCATCCACAGGAGAGTTGAATGGCGCGGCAAACACACCTGCATGTCTGTGATCGGCAGGGGCCCCAGCCGTCAGACACCAGATGGTCAGACACGTACCCCCTATCTGCAAGATAGTATTTTATTTTTATTGGGACAACCTTTATAAGATAGTGCACCCTGGGACCTCTCATTCACTGGATCACAGGGGATCCCAGTGCTTGTACCGCCCAACAATATTTAACTTTATTTTTTTGTCAATTCGCAGTATGTTTCAATGGATCTTTATTTGTACCAGTTTTAGCCCATAGAAGTCAATGCACTTAATTCAAAAACACAAGTTCTTAATTTCCCTTGTGTTTGTTTTGTTTCTTTCTTTTCATTTATTTACTCAAATAAACGTTTTTCTGTAATGCTTATCTTTGTGATCTTTAGATCCCTAAATCACTGGTGCCTAACTACTGCGAACTTGTTGGAGCTAACCCTAAAATCCGTCCCAACCCTGCACGATTCCTGCAGAACTGCCGTGCTCCTGGGGGATTCCTCAGCAACAGCTTTGTGGAAACCAATCTGTTCCTTGAAGAGATACAGGTCCGTAGTAGATAAATGGGCCCCATTTATGAAAAGTGTTCTAAGAAATTGTCATTGTTGCTTACAGCATCTAGTCAGATCACAGACAGAATTAATTAAAGGGAACCTGACTATACGCCAGTCTTGATCTCATCTGCGCTGGAGTAAAATGTGGCTAATTTATTAAAGGGGTTGTCTCACTTCAGCAAATGGCATTTAATATGTAGAGGAAGTTAATACAAGCCATTTACTAATGTATTGTTATTATCCATATTGCCTCCTTTGCTATATTTTTACATCACATTACACACTGCTCGTTTCTATGGTTACGACCACCCTGCAATCCAGCAGCAGTGGTCGTGCTTGCACACTATATGAAAAAGTGTCAGCCTCTCTGTTGGCCGGGATCGTGGGAGTCCACATAGGCTAGTGCTTCATCCTATAGTGCGCAAGCATGGCTACCACTGCAGGGTGGTCGTAACCATGGAAACGAGCAGTGTATAATATGATGGAAAAATTAATCCAGCGAGCAAAGGAAGGAATGTGATAATAACAATACATTAGTAAGTGGCTTGTATTATCTTCCTCTACATGGTAAATGCTATTTGCTGAAGTGAGACAACCCCTTTAATAAATTAGCCACATGTTACTCCAGCGCACATGAGATCAAGACTGGCGTATAGGAACGCCTGTCTTGATAAATCTCCTGCTCATCTTTTAAAGGTATTCTCTTACCCCATCCTTTCTGCGCTTCTCCTGGTCTCTAGGTCTGTAATTATGGCGCTGCAGGGGAGTGGTACCTCTTGGTATGATTGATTGACACAGGCAAGGGGCAAGATCACATCATCCCAGTGCCGCTTGCCTGTGCATGCACGCTTATCCCAGCCCTGAAACTTTCCTATAGGTCATCTTTCACATGATGACGGCAAGCAGTAGTGATTTGTATTACAGGTTATTGAAAAAGTCCTGACCTTGTAATACAATCTCTTTGTGTGTTGGTACCACCATAGCTGTATAGAACATCTCCAAGGCTATTGCTCATGCCCAGGGGCCGTTCTCTACAAACCAGCAGTGATGAAAACCTGGAAACCAGGCAATACTGAAAATAATGTATTAGGAAGTGAATTTTATAGACTTTGTCCACATAATAACTGACATTTGCTTAAGTGAGACATCACCTTTAAAGGGAACCTGTCGCCATGAAAATACCGATTAATCTGCAGGCAGCATGTTATAGAGCAGGATGAGCTGAGCAGACTGATATATAGTTTTATGGGAGAAAATACAGTGTACCCTGTATTTCATTCATTTAAATTCCTGCTCCTTCTGGACTTTGAAGTCAAGGAGGCGGTCCTATCTGTGTATATACAGTCATAGAAGGAAGGCTGTCAATCACAGATAGGACCGCCTCCTTGACTTAAAAACCCAGAGTGTGCAGGAACTGAAATGCAGGTTTTACTGAATATTTTCCCATAAAATTATATATCGCTCCACTGCTTCTGCTCTTCATGCTGCCTTCAGCTCGGACACTATTTTCAACGTGACAGGTTCCCTTTAAGTCTTTTGAACATGAATGCTTTACTGCATTATAATATTCATAGCTGTTTTATATTATTTATTTTTATTAAAAAAACTCCTTTGTTATCAGTCATTTATGTCTGTCTTTTCTCTGCAGATTAAAGATCCCGCTGAACGTCAGACATTTTTTGAGCAGCTCAGTGAACATCTGGATTCCTTTCCTGAAGACTTCTGTCGGCATAAAATCCTTCCCCAGCTGCTGACTGCTTTTGAATTTGGCGGTGCAGGCGCCGTAATCCTCACACCCCTATTTAAAGTAAGCACCGCAGGAACCTTAAAAGGGTATTCTGGTTGTTAGACCTTATCCCCTATATAACTATCAGATCGTTGGAGTCCTACTTCTGGGAGAACATGGGCCCCGTATCCCCTGCAGCCCCCCTCAAATGAACGGAGTGGCTGGTCGCACATGCGTGTGAATGCTCTATTCATTTCTATGGGAGTTCCAGAGAACTGCTCTCAGATATCTCCAGAATTCCCATGAAGATGAATGGACAGGCCATGCGCATCGGCCACTATGTTTATTACAGGGGGCACAACACCCTCGTTCTCGTGATCATGGGGGTGCCAGCAGTAGGTCCCTTACCAATCTGATAGGTACCACCTATCCTGTGGATAGAGGATAACTTCTAAGAACCGGAATATCCCTTTAAGGCATATAAATTTGTTACATAATGTCTTCTTCTAACCAGAAAGGGAAAAAGGCGTAAGAAATACCCAGCAAACATAGGTAGAAACACTATATTCCACCATTCCTTTTCTACTGTACAAGTAAAGCCATGAATATGGTACTTGGTTAAAGGAGTTGTCCGAGTTATTTTTTTGTTCTTTGTATGTTTCTAACTAACCAAATGTAAAGGCTTTACGATGCACTTACTGCATCTGTAGTTGCTCCTTTCTCAGATTTCACTGATGGTCACATGACCTGTGATGTCAGCTTCTCTCCCTGCTCTGATGATGTTTTGTGCACAAGCCTGAGAGAGTAGATATGTCTGTATACGAGACCCCTGCACTGGCTGAGCTGCTGCTGTCTGCCCTGCGTCTCCCTCCCACTGGATACTTCAGGAAAGATTAACCTCTTCAGGAGCACAGACTCAGGGCTGAAGGCTTTACTGAGTAGCTGCAGGCAGTGAGGAGACAAATGCTGGGCACAGAAGCTGACAAGAGTGCTGCAGAGCATTGCACAAGAACAGTTAGGGAGAAAATTCTGTGTGTATCAGCAGTGTCATTGTACAGCTGGGACTTGTAGTCCTACACATACAACATGCAGCTGAGTATCCCAGCAGTCTGACATGTCACTCAGGGCAGACTTATTCACTCCCTTTGCTGAGCAGGGGGAGGGGCAGAGATTGTTGTTATTGCAGGTAAACAAAGGGCCAGAAGAGAACCAGGGAAATGAGGAAATAGAATATTTTTTACATAAAACTTGCTTAGCTCAGTTATGTATTGCTGTCCATCAGATATACAGTGCTATGTTTTTATATATATATATATATATATATATATATATATATATATATATATATATATTTTTTTTTTTTTTTTTCATAACTCGGACAACCCCTTTAAAATACATTGCCTTGTATGATAGGAAGAGTGCACCACACCTGCAAGTGTGGTCAACTCTTCATGTAAGGAGGTCCCCCAACCACAGTGGGGCCTGCATCTGTCAGATATTCAAGGAATATCCTGTAGAATGTAAAGATGAATAGCCCTTCAAATTGCATATTTTCCTGGATGTTTGCTCTGCTTTTTGTCGTTGTTAAAATGCCCCAAAACCTACACTTTTGTATGATAGGAGTGCACCACCCCTGCAAGTAGTTTTTACAAATCCCACTTAACTTAAACAGGTATTTTCATCATTGGTTATGCCAAAAAAGCCTGTTACATGTGGGCCCCTCTATGTTAGGTAATGAGGTCATCCAAACCCTGGAGGGGCCACGTCTCGTAGATATTTATGGCATATCTTGTGGATGTGCTATAAATGTTTGTGATGAGAACAACCCTTTAAATGGCATAATTTCCTCTGTTTCCTCTGCTTTTTGTAGGTGATACAATACCCACAACCTTATGCTCTTTCTCATTGTTTCTGGTTCTCATCTCCCAGTCAGCATCTCCATTCGGCCGGGGCTTTAGCAAAACCTCCGTTATCCCGCAAGTGTATTGGGGGGGCAGAGTTCAGCAAAAGAGTCGGGCCTGCAGTTTCGCCAGGGACCGACACCATTTTTGGGACGGGGCATGAAGTTCTCCCCGCTCCCCCTCCTCCAGCTCTATCCTGGGGTGAATCTTGGCGCCTTTTTCTGCCTCCGCCCACATCCTGTTTTAAATGCACCTTGGCGGGACTCTGGCAAAGGCACCTTCTGACAAGCTGCATTGAGGGACACAGGCCAGGTAAGCGCTGTCTCCCCTTCCTGCAGGGTTTAACCTACCCCCTCAACCTCCTTCCTGTCACTACAGGGTTCTCATTATGTCCGAGCCCAGACCCCAGGCCCCAAAGCAGACGGTCATTTTGCTTGTGCTTCTTGTTGCTCAAAATTTCCATATGGTCAGTTAGATCCCTTCTGCTCTTTGTGCTCTGCTCCACCGCCAAGTGGTTCTGCCCCTGACCCAGTCGCCCCTACTGCCCAGCCTATGGTAGAGCTAGAGTGGGCGCGCTCCCTGTCAAGGATGGTACAGGACGTCTCCCATACCAATAAAGCCATTGTGGAATTACTGGGGCGTTTTGTCCGCAAGCCTGTCCTCTGACCAGTCCGATCAGGGGATACTGGGGCTCGTTCCCATCGTGGCCGTCCTGCTAAACGGGCCAGACCATCCTCTCCCAAAAGGGTGTCTGCGTCTCTCGTTTCCTCTGCCTCTCCGCCACTTCCCAGCGAGTCTCACTCCAACGTGTCCTCCATGGAAGAGGCATGTTCCGAGGCAAGGTTTTCAGATGAGGATTTTGTCTGAGGGTCAGTCGTCAAAGCTGTCCTCCATGGTGGACAATCTCATTACAGCGGTTATAGAGACTTTACAGGTTGAGGACCCTGCACCCTCATCGGCCAGCTCGGTTTTTTTTCTTTAGGAGGTCCCTCAAGTGTTTCCCCAACCACCAGGATTTTGATTCCTAGGAGTGGAATTTTCCTGATAGACGTTTTGCTTTGTCAAAACACTTAGACGTCCTTTATCCATTTCCAGAGTATTTGTGGTTGTCCTAATCTATAGTTGACACGCCAGTATCCCGCTTGGCAAAACATACCACTTTGCCGATGGCGGATGGGGCTTCTTTCTCTGATATCAGGGATAAAAAATTTAATCTTTTGCAAAATCTTCCTTTGAGGCAGTGGGCACGTCACTGCGACCGGTTTTTGCCTCTACATGGGTGAGCAAAGCTATGGGTGAGTGGGCAAATAATTTACGTCAGGGTCTCTCCTCGGGGGAACTTTCAGATATTGCCCTGCAGGTCTCCCGTGCGTATATTTATGAAGCCTCTCTGGATGTGGCCAGGCTTATGGCCCGCTCGTCAGCTCTTTTGGTGGCTATTCGCCGTACCCTATGGCTCTCCTGCTGGGCGGCAGGTAATGCTTGAAAGCGGACCCTGACGGCCCTCCCCTTTACCGGCAGCAGACTTTTTAGCAAACGCCTGAACATGATTATTTCTGATGCTACAGGTGGTAAGAGCACTCATTTACCACAGAACAGGGTTAGTTTCAACAAGTCAAAAAAGCGTAAACCTCTTTTTCGTCCCTTTCAGAATTCTTCCAGCCTCAAGTCTGCCCCGGATCAGAAGCGCAAGCCTTCATTCAAGCCTCGCCGTTCCTGGCGTCCCCGTCAACATGGCTCCAAGTCCTATAACCCCAAGACCTCCTCTGCATGACGTGCAACTTCCTGCGCCCTCTGATCGGGTGGGCGGCCGGCTTTATCTGTTTCGGCATGTTTGGCTGACTCACGTCTCGGATGCCTGGGTGACAGAGGTCATTGCAGAGGGTTACAAGCTAGAATTTAGGTCCTCCCCTCCATCCCGATTTTTTTTTTTTTTTTTTTTTTTTGCTCGTCTCCTCCGACCTTTCCTTCGGCCGCAAATTTCTTTTTTCAGGCTATTCATACACTTCTGCGGCAGGGAGTGATTGTCCCAGTTCCTGCGCAAGACCGTTTTTGCGGGTTCTACGCTAATCTTTTTGTGGCCCCCCAAAAAGGAGGGGACGTTCCGTCCCGTTCTGGACCTCAAGGCACTCAACCGCTTCCTTCGGCTCCGCCGCTTCCAGGTGGAGTCCCTGAGATTGGTTGTTGCGTCCATGGAACCGAGGGAGTACCTGTCCTCGATAGACCTCAAGGACGCTTAGCTTCATGTTCCCATCTGCGTCAGTCATCAAAAATTTCTCCGGTTTGCAGTGGATCCCTTTCACTACCAGTTTGTGGCCCTCCCGTTCGACCTGGCCACAGCTCCCACAGTCTTTACCAAGATTCTGGCGGCAGTCATGGCTCTGCTCCATGCCAGGGGTATAGTGGCGATCCCTTACTTAGACGATATCCCGATAAAGGGTCTGTCATTCCGGGCAACGGTGGACATCCTGTGCATAGTCCTGGAAACCCTGGAACGCTTTGGATGGATCCTGAACCAGCAGAAGTCATGTCTTTATCCATATCAGCGGCTAACCTTTCTGGGCATGTTACTCGACACCTTTCAGGCCAAGGTACTTTTGCCCCCGTAGAAGCTATCCACTCTCCGTCTTCAAATTCTCCCCTTGTTGCGGCCCTGTCCTCTTCCCATTCGTCACTGCATGCGGGCTCTGGGTCACATGGTCTCTACCTTCAAAGCAGTTCCCTATGCTCAGTTCCATACTAGGACTCTTCAGCGAGCCATTCTAACCAATTGGTACAGTTCCCCACCCTCCCTGGATCAGCCCATACATCTCTCTGCCCCGACCCGCTGTGCCTTCAGGTTGTGGTTGGTTTCCCCAATGCTGAGATTGGGCCGCTCTTTCCTTCCTTTTCGTTAGATGGTGCTATCCGTTCAGGAGCACTCCCTCCCAATCAACATTCTGGAATTGAGAGTGATTCGTCTCTCTCTCTGCTGCATTGGACCGACCATATCCGGGGACGTCCGGTTTGAGTTCAGTCCAACAACTCCACGGCTGTGGCATACCTCAATCACCAGGGCGGCACCCGGAGCCAGGAACCCATGGTAGAAACAGCTCTGATTCTCAGCTGCGCGGAGAGCCATGTCCCGGCGCTGTCGGCAGTTCACATCCCCGGCGTGGACAACTGGATTTCAGACTTCTTCAGCCGGGAGCGTCTCGATCCCGGTGAATGGGCTCTTAACCCGCAGGTTTATCTAGCCATCTGCGATCGATAGGGTCGGCCGGACGTGGATCTCATGGCCTCCCACTTCAACCACAAGGTCGAGAACGTCGTAGCGCGGTCCAGTGATCCCATGGCCCTGGCATTCGACGCCCTAGTGATTACGTGGAGTCAGTTCACGTTTCCTTGTGTGTTCCCTCCTCTTCCTCTCATTCTGCGTCTCCTCCGGCAGATCAGTTCCGAAGGTCTGCCTGTCATTCTCGTAGCCCCCGATTGGCCATGCTAAGTGTGGCACGCATCTCTAGTCACCCTCCTTTCCGACGAACCCTGATGTTTCCTCTTCGGTAGGACCTCTTGTCGCAGTCGCAGGGACCGATCTTCCACCCGAATTTAGGGTCGCTACATTTAATGGCATGGCTGTTGAAGCTGCCGTACTAAGGGCTCTGGGTTTCTCAGATGTCCAGACCATGATTTGTGCCAGAAAGTCGTCGTCTTCCCGAATCTACCACCGGATCTGGAAGTCCTACTTTAGTTGGTGAAAGCATCACCAGCTGTCTCCCATTTGTTTCTCGTTGCCGCCACTCTTGTCTTTCCTGCAGTCGGGCATGACTTGAGGCTGGCTCTCAGCTCCCTCAAAGGGCAAGTTTCGGCTCTTTCCATTCTTTTTCAGTGGAACTTAGCTTGGCTTTCTGTGGTTCGGACCTTTTTGCAGGGGGATTGTGCACGCTGTGCCCCCTTTCCGTCCTCTGTTGAATCCTCGAGATCATAATCTCGTGCTCGGCGCTCTCCAGTTATCACCATTTGAGCCTTTACAGCAGGTGTCGCTTTGCTTCCTGTCCTACAAGGTGGCCTTTTTGGTGGGAATCACTTCCATCTGTAGGGTTTCGGAACTCGTGGCTCTTTCCTGTTGGTCACCTTTCCTGATCCTCCATCAGGACAGTAGTCCTTCGCCCTGTTCATTCCTTCCTTCCGAAGGTTGTGTCGGCATTCCATCTAAATGAAGAGATCATTCTCCCTTTATTTTGTCCAGACCTGTCTTGTCCTCGTGAGTAGTCGCTCGACACTCTGGATTTGATACGTGCCATTCGCATCTATCTGTCCCAGACGTCATCTTTCCGGTGGACGGATTCCCTGTTCGTCATTCTAGAGGGGCCAAGACAAGGGCTGACTGCGTCTAAAACTTCCATTTCCCGATGGATTTCTTTAGCAATTGTGGAAGCGTACCGCGTAAGTGACCGGGCCCCACCCTTCCGGGTTACTGCTTATTCTGCTCAGGCAGTGGGGGACTCTTAGGCAGTGCATCACGGGGCTTTGGCTTTTCAGGTATGCGAGGCGGCTACCTGGTCGTCTTTGCATACTTTTTCCAAATTTTACAGAGTACACACCTTTCTGGGGCGTAGAGTTTTATGCCCACCCTTGGGACTGCTCTGTAACGTCCCATGGTCAAGCCTGTTTTCCCTTACCGTGAAATCTGCTTCTCTTCCGTTCATTGTGGGACACAACTCCCACTCGTTCTCTCGTTTACTGGCCTTTTCTGGCCTGCATGGTGCTGGGTTTGTCCATAGTTTGCTTCTCCTACTGCTTTTGCACTAACTGATTTAGATTAGTCCCTGTAGGAAAGGTATAACTGAAGGGAGTAGCTTACACTTTGGGTGCTTAGTGTCCACCTCCTAGCAGCAACAGCTATACCCATGGTCAAGCCTGTGTGCCCCAATGAACGGAAGAGAAACAGATTTTACAGTAAGTACAAAAATCTCGTTTTTTAAAGAATTTCACGTCTTAAAAATGTGATTCCATATCCACAGGATAAGCCTTAAATGCGGATCCTCGCCTGTAGGTGCCCAGGAGATGGTGACACCTCTGTGCTGATTCGAGGCTTCTGCAGTATCCACAAAGTGGAATAAGTTAACAGATTATTCTGTCCTACCCACCATCAGCAAAGTTATTGTAATTTCATGGAGGCTTTCTAAAGGCATTTGATGTTGGATGCTATCAGAAGAATCCCACTCATGGGACATTAGTGGCGTCGCTAGAGGGGGGCGAGGGGGGGCAATTGCCCCCCCTATGTTGTTCCTTGCCCCCCCAGGTGCCCCCCCGCTGATTCCCCCGAGTGAATACTAATGAGCGCTTCCATTAAGGAAGCGCTCATTAGTACAGAAGGACCAGGAAGTGGTGAACGCTCTGTACTCACCACTTCCTGGTCCTCGGCTGTCGGCTGTGCAGGGCTGCGCACAGCGTGAGGTCGCTCTGTGACCTCACGCTGTGCGCGCCAGTTTAGAGCACGCACAGTCGACTGAGGAGGGAGAAAATGGCAGGCGGAGTCCGTCCAGGAGCAGGAGAGGTAAGTGTTTTTTTTTTTTAATTTTATAAAAAATGTGGCTGCTGGGGGCATTATGGGGGCTAATAGGAGGCATATGGGGCTAATTGGAAGCATATTTGGGGGCTAATTGGAGGCATATTTGGGGGCTAATTGGAGATGTATGGGGGCATTTGGAGGCATATTTGGGGGCTAATTGGAGGCATATTTGGGGGCTAATAGGAGGCATATGGGGCTAATAGGAGGCATATGGGGCTAATTGGAGGCATATGGGGCTAATTGGAGGCATATGGGGGCTAATAGGCATATGGGGCTAATAGGCATATGGGGCTAATAGGCATATGGGGCTAATAGGAGGCATATGGGGGCTAATTGGAGGCATATGGGGGCTAATTGGAGGCATATGGGGGCTAATTGGAGGCATATGGGGTCTATGGGGCTAATTGGAGGCATATGGGGGCTAATTGGGGGCTAATTGGAGGCATATGGGGGCTAATTGGAGGCATATGGGGGCTAATTGGAGGCATATGGGGGCTAATTGGAGGCATATGGGGGCTAATTGGAGGCATATGGGGGCTAATTGGAGGCATATGGGGTCTATGGGGCTAATTGGAGGCATATGGGGTTAATTTGAGGCATATGGGGGCTAATTGGGGGCTAATAGGAGGCATATGGGGGCTAATTGGAGGCATATGGGGGCTAATTGGAGGCATATGGGGTCTATGGGGCTAATAGGAGGCATATGGGGCTAATAGGAGGCATATGGGGGCTAATTGGAGGCATATGGGGGCTAATTGGAGGCATATGGGGGCTAATTGGAGGCATATAGGGGCTAATTGGAGGCATATAGGGGCTAATTGGGGGCTAATAGGAGGCATATGGGGGCTAATAGGAGGCATATGGGGGCTAATTGGAGGCATATGGGGGCTAATTGGAGGCATATGGGGGCTAATTGGAGGCATATGGGGTCTATGGGGCTAATTGGAGGCATATGGGGTTAATTGGAGGCATATGGGGGCTAATTGGGGGCTAATAGGAGGCATATGGGGGCTAATAGGAGGCATATGGGGGCTAATAGGAGGCATATGGGGGCTAATTGAAGGCATATGGGGGCTAATTGGAGGCATATGGAGCTAATTGGAGGCATATGGGGGCTAATAAGAGGCATAATGGGGGCTAATTAGAGGCATAATGTGGGCTAATGAGGCATAATGGGGGCCAATGGGGCTAATAAGAAGAATAATGGGGGCTAATGAGGCATAAGGGCTTATATGGGGGCTGATATGGGAGTGATGAGAGGCATAATGAGGGCTAATGAGAGGCATAATGTGTCATCCACAGATCCCCCATAACAGTGTGTCTTCCACAGATCCACCATAACAGTGCGCCTGTGCACTGACGAGAGACAGAAAGAAGGGGAAAGAATCCGTGGAAGCAAGCAGAGGACGGCACAGCAGACGACTGAATAGCTTCTTTTGTAAGTAAATTGTTTTATTATAACTGTATCCCTGCAGACCGCAACTCTCTCGTATTTTGTAATCTTATTTTGTTTTTGCCCCCCCATTTTTGACTGTGGTATCTTTGTGCCCCCCCTATATATTGTTCCTAGAGTCGCCACTGTGGGACATGCTGAACTGCAAGCTGGGATGGGTCTGCAAATGGTATCCTCATCTCGCTGGTAGAGGCTAAATCTATGCCACAGAATAAGGCACATCAGTCTGTCAGTTGTGGGCAGTTAAAGGGGTTCTCAGGCTAACTCTAAATTTGGGGCATAATTCTAACCTGGGGGGGGGGGGGAGGAGAATGTTGGTCTGGTACTTACCTTCCACAGCACAGCCCGTTTCAAGATCCGCCTCCCGGTCACGTGACTGCTCCTGTTGGGTTTTCTGTTCTTCCGGTAAGTCTCTGTCTTCTTCTGTTCCTGTCTTCTCTTCCTTTCTTGAGCAGGAGACGGATCGTCATGAATAATGTAACCGCCTCCTGCAAATGAAAGCTCTGGCCAGCCGTCTTCACTCACCACGCAAGCGCACTATGCTGAAGGCTAGTGCGCATGCGCGGGATTGCGGGCTGCTCTCTGCAGTGTACAGGCTTCTATGTGAAGCCTGTACTGAGTCCTGCACAGCATGATGTAAGTGCTGTGCAGGAGTGACAGCATAGCGATCAGCCACAGTGGCTGATTTCTATGCTGGGATCTCACTGGGGGGCACTGACTGGCACATGCGGGGCACTATCCGTTAACAAATCTCATTTGTTTTGCAGTCCCATTGAGTTATATGGGTTTTTCGACATTTTAAGGACCAGAATAGGACATGTTCTATCTTTCACAGAACTGACATACGGATGTAGAAAGCACAGGGACTTCATCAGTGGACTTTCCATATCTGTATGTCCGTTTCAGAAAAGATAGAACATGTCCTATTCTGGTCCTCAAATTCATAGAACTAAAAAATGGGACTGCAAAAAATGTGGATCGCAAAATGGATATATATATATATTTTTTTTATTTATTTAACCCTTCTACAAATGCTATATGTGACATAGCAAGGGGTTGTATTTGGGAAGGCAGGTATTTTCCTCCCAACATGGGCGGCTGTGCTGATTTCCAGCCAGGTGAGATCAAATACCGGACCGGAGTTTAAGTGCCGGTCCGGGTTTTGGCAGCATCTGGCTGTCCTTTAGGCAGCTGGGCTCAGAATCGAGGTCTCTGTTTTGGGATCTATGGCATGGTACCGTGCTAGAGGGCTGAGGGCTGCATGCGGGGAAACAGGCCCCCTAGAGCCTGTTGTAGATGCTGAAAGAACCTGCTAACAAGGTGACTGTTTTTGTGCTTTGGACTTTCCTTTGTGTGAACGAACACTAAGACTGTCAATGTTACTTTGTTTTTTCCTCCTGTGTGAATAAACACTGAAGTTTTGTTTTACAAACTGTTTCTTTTGCCTCTGTTC
Source organism: Bufo gargarizans (assembly GCF_014858855.1). Classification (NCBI taxonomy): domain Eukaryota; kingdom Metazoa; phylum Chordata; class Amphibia; order Anura; family Bufonidae; genus Bufo; species Bufo gargarizans. Next base: position 37,021,329 of record NC_058089.1, read on the forward strand.
TGCGTCCGCTTACCCTGCCTACCAGAGCGAATCCTCACATATAACACTAAAAAAAGCAGCAGTGCTCACTTCTTCTTTAACCTGGTGCTCCGGTGATCCTCCTGCTCTTTGTATACAAGCCGCAATTCAGCAGCCGCAGCTGTCACGTGTTATATTACTCACAACATGGTGCAGGTGTGTTGCAAGTAATTTATGGCACATCTGAGTGGCTGCAGTGGTTACATGTTGGTTGCAAAGACTGGGAGGATGCTATGCGCCTGTGCTGGATCGCTGGGTGTAAGAAGATTTGAGTATCATTTATTTTTTTTCTTTTATAGTATTTGCAGCTGATATTTAATATTTTTGAATATTTGAAAGTTCTGCACAACCTTCACACACCAACCGTGAACAGCAAGTTATTTAGAAAGTGACCGTCTAAAATCTTGTGTGTGGTCAGCCTGTGATATGTGCTGTCTGACATCTGGCTAGGGTGTTCTATGACTAGTGGTGGTGCTGCATCTGTGTGTTGTCCAGCATGTTACAAAATGGTTCTGTTAATACGCTTCACAGCAAAATTTCTTCTGTTGTTTCTGTTGTAGATTGGCAAGTTCCTGAACGCAGAAGAATATCAGCAGAAGATCATCCCCATCATTGTTAAGATGTTCTCTTCCACTGACCGAGCCATGAGGATACGGCTCCTGCAGCAGGTGTGGGACCTGTTACACAGGGAGCGCTTTCTTCTGCCTTTTTATTTTTAGACAAAGCTGTTCGGATAAGCTCATGTCATAGACGATGTGAAGAAATCTGTCCTTTTATTTATTACAGTAGAAATGTGAGAAAAAGTTCAGAGGATTATTAGCGTTTGGAGCAGAGCTTGGAGCTGGAGCATAGCCCATTACTTAAAAAAGCCTGGACAACCCCTTTAAGTGCATATTGGCGTAATCTGTGCCAGATTTATTCACAGTTGTACATTGATTTTGTCTGGAGCTATTACTATTTTTTATTTTTTACTCTATTCCCCTATTAACTTTTGTTAATCACATTTTAAAAAGTCGATTTTGATAAATCTAACATGCAGTTAATATGGCCAACTGCAACCACTTTCCTAGACAATTTTCAAAAGTGACCAGAGCAGTGTAAAATAAAATAAAAAGTTGAAGAACTGGGGGTGTCAAAATGTGCAACTTTAAAAAAAAAAATAATTTAAACACTGGAATTCTGGGGCAAAGGGAGTGAATAAATTCACTGCATTGCCCGTAATGACAGAGAAGCAGGGAGTGAAGGGTCAGGGGAAGACTGTGGCATTACTGGAATGCTAGTTCCAGAGCTTTGCCAGATGAGTTGATTTGTCAGTTGCATTAACCACCTAAATGTTTTGCTGGACTCCAGCTTGGGCAGTGGGAAAAGTAGCTAGCTGGAGGGAGGAGGGCTGCTTTAGATGCTGCTTTCTCCTGACTGGTAGCAGCTAGAAACATGCAACTGGTCTTCTTTAAAAACTGACATTCCAGGCTTTCATACAAGACCAATAATATCTAAAGTCCAAGCAACAAAGGAGAAATCACTGTTAGAAATCGAGTCAGGAATAATCGCGGCTAAAACCTGCTTTTACTTTCACTTTCAGCTGCATTCACAGCACCCCGATTTCTATCAGTGATATCTTCCCCTGTACTGAACATATTGCTATCATTCTGGTATTGTCTGAAAGCTTGGAATGCTCGCTTTCAAACAAGACCAGTTGTTTGTTTCAGGAGATAGCAGCATCTAAAGCAGCCCCCCCCCCCTCCATTTAGCTTTTCCCACTGCTGGAGCCTGATTCTGCAAAACGGTTAGGTGGTTAATTATCGAAAACGTATTCTGTTATATTGAAACAAAATGAGCCACATGGTGCTTCCTTTTCCTCTGCATAAAGAAGTTGTGCAGCAGCTGAAGTCACTTTGGAGGTCCTTCAGAAAAGTCCCATTGAGAGGACTGATATGTAGCAATGGGTGAATAAAAAACACTTAATTTCAGCTGCAGTTTGGGAGTGTTGCAGATTTTCCCAAAGTGTATGTATCATGAATAGTCTGTCATTTTGATCATTTATATCACTTTTTATCAATACATTAAAAAAAAGATAGCAAAAGACAAAACTCTATATTTTAACTTAACTTTTCTTGTGATTTTTACATTTGACAGATGGAGAATTTTATCCAGTATCTTAATGAGCCAACCGTCAACTCGCAAATCTTCCCCCATGTGGTCCATGGTTTTATGGATACGAACCCAGCTATACGTGAACAGACGGTGAAGGTAATGACAATGTGGAGATGTTGTCTGGCATGCTTTGTTTGATCAGTTCCTGGGCCCCTTCTGGTCTCTGTACATCCTGATCCCTCTTGAGGCCTCTTTCACACAACCGTTTTTTTTTTCCGTTTTGCGGGCCGTTTTTTGCGTTCCGTATGCATTCCGTTTCCGTATTTCCGTTTTTCCGTTCTGTTGAAAGATAGAACATGTCCTATATTTTGCCGCAAATCACGTTCCGTGGCTCCATTAAAGTCTATAGGTCCGCAAAAAAACGGAATGCATACGGAAATGCATCCGTATGTCTTCCGTATCCGTTCCGTTTTTTTGCGGAACCATCTATTGAAAATGTTATGCCCAGCCCAATTTTTTATATTAGATTACTGTATACTGTATTTGCCATACGGAAAAACGGAACAGAACGGAAACGGAACCACAACGGAAGCAAAAAACGGAACAACGGATCCGTGAAAAACGGACCGCAAAACACTGAAATGGACATACTGTCGTGTGCAAAAGGCCTGAGGCTGGGTTCAGACCTGAGCGGTTTACAGCGCGTTCCTGCGCGCTGTAAAACGCTCAACAGGCAAGAACCAATAATTCCCTATGGGAATGGTTCTCACCTGAGCGTTTTACAGCGTGTACGATCGCGCTGTAAAACGCCCGACGCCCCAAGAAGTACAGGAGCTTCTTTGGGGCGTCTTGTCGCGCGTTCCCGTACATAGACTTCAGCGGGAACGCGCGACAATGGGCGTTCGCTCGTCACTGTATGCGCGATTGCAAACGCCCGTACAATCCCGCATACAGAGCGTACGTTCAGTACGCTCAGGTCTGAACCCAGCGTAAAACATGTTACTGCTGCAGGCAATCACTTTAAGTGACCAGACAGCCCCATTTAGTGATGTCAGTGATCTATTCATCACTATAAGGGTTTGTCTAGCTGATAATGTTTATGAAAGTCTCATAGTGGCATAAAAACACACAATGTCATGCTCTTGTCCTCCAATACCCATCCACTCCCATATTCTGGTCTTTGTTTCCAGGTCCCTCTCGACACACACAAAATTACCTGCTCATCCAGTAACAGGCCACCACTATTGCCAGTGGTTGGCTAAGCAAATATGTCCTGTGTGTTAAGAGTGATCAGGAAGCAGAGACTAGCGGGGACCCAGGGAGCAGGAGCGGAGGATCAGTGGAGATGACTGTGTCGTCTTTTGTGCTCGTAAGCCTCTATGAGCCTTTAACAAAAATCAGTTGGACAATTCCTTTACTCCCTTCACAACCTCTGCTGTATATGTGCACTTTAAAGAGGGTTCCTGCTCATGAGTGCAGTGGGCAACGTAGCTGCTAGATTTCTGTTGTTTCAAACAGCAGAGGTCCGGTGCGAATGTCTGCGATCAACCATAAGCCCAATAGCATACATTTAACCCCTCTGACCCTGTGGTCACATGTGACCACGCCTTCTGAGCGGTGTAGATGTGGGGAGCCACTCGTTCCTGCGCCCGCAACAGCCTTCCCCCAGCTGAGATCGGGGATGCTGTGCTATGTCAGTGATGGCTTAGAACCTCAAGCAGGCTCCAAAACTTATCATTGGTATATTTCAATACAGGCCTTCATGTGGCCTCAATATTGGAATACAATGAATGGTATGTTCTGTGATGGATCGAATACATTTGTCAATCTAATAATTGCTGGTTATAGTCACCCAGGATGACTTAAAACATAAAAAAAAAAAAAAAAAATTTTAAAAACAAAAAGAAAAAAAAAAAGAAGAAAAAATATAAAAGTTCTAATCACCCCCTTCCCCAAAATATATATATTTTTTTAAAAACCTAATAGGAATTGCCATGTCCGAAAAATGCCCGTACTATTAAAATATAAAAAATATTAATCCCATATGGCATATGCGTAATGGAAAAAAATAAAAATGGCCAATCCACAATTCACAATTTTTTGTCACTTCACCTCCCCAAAAAACAGAATAACAAGTGATCAAAAAGTCACACACACACTTTAAAATGGCATAACTGAAAGAGCCCTCACATGGTTCCATTGACATAAATATAAAAAAGTTTTAGGGATTAGAATATGGCAATAAAAAGAAAAAAATGCTTACATTTTTTTTCTGTATAAAGACAAGAAAAACTATACAAAAGTGGTATCATTGTAATCGTACTGACCTGGAGAATGAAGGGTAATAGGTCAATTTTACCACAATGGGAACACGGTAAAAAAAAATAAAAAATATAAAACTGGCAGAATTTTATTTTTTTCCAATTCCACACAGTTTGTAATTTTTTTCGGCTCCCCCAACTTCATATGCAATATTACCGAAAAATAAAAAACGTATTGCTCTTATGGAAGGTGACCAATGGAAAAAAGATTTAAAAAAAAAATATGGAAAATTGCAGGGGTTCTCTAAGGGTTAATAAAAATTCCTGCATTTTAAAAAACTAAACAGACATGCCTCATGGTCTATGCAGCCTTTGGCCAACAAGCCACAGTATAGTTCCTCTAATCTTACATTTTTTTTGACAGGAAATGTATAATTATCCAGTATTTCGGAGTGTGTACCTGAAGGTTCTATACTGTGTCAAGTAGTTGCACCTTTTCTGTCCATTAATCCAGAATATTTAATTATTTGCATTTATGAAGTCCTATTAATACATCTTTTATGAATTATTCCTAAAGTGTAACCATCATGTTTTCATTAAAAAAAAAAAAATTTTTTAGCATAAGGTACTGCTGCAGCAGCATTATGCATAGAGCAATCTTCAGTTTCTTCACATACCACTGTTTTTCCTTGAGTTTTTCCCTTAGTTACGGCTGTTTAAGCATTTTTTTTTGGGTGTGGACTGGTAAATAGAACTGTTGGTCTTGGCCCAATTTTGGACTCCGTCGATGGGACATACCTTTCCTTTGCTTTTTTTCTTTTTCGCCCATATTGCCGTGTGACTGCGCGGTACCTACCTGATACCTTTTTTTGCTTTGTGTGGCTCATGATTTTCTTCTTTCTTCTTTCTGTGCGCGGGAGGTTGTAAGAGGGAGAGGAAAGGGAGGGGAAGAGATGAAAAGATGCCACCTAAAAATTACAGCAGAAAATTGGTGGGAACCTCCTCACCGGGTGGAGGAAAAGGGAGCAGTACAGCAACTGGCCTAGAAAAATATCTAAAATCCCCTCCAAATCCAAAGAGTAGGAGTGCACTACGGGGGAATAAGGAGGCCCAGAAAGATGGAGGTGACTCATCCGTCCCAGACGAATGCCCCGGGGTTGAGAGTAGGATAGGGAATGGAGAAGGGATGGAGGAAAGAATAAATTCAGTTGATAAAAAACTGGGAGAAATTTTAGGGGCGGTACAACAGTCTAATCATAGTCTAGAGGATTTGACCATTAAGATCGCTTCTGCTCAGGCTGATCTCTCCCTGATCAAGGAAGAGATGAATAAGGTGAGGGAAAAGGTTAAGGAGCTGCAGATATCCTTAGGAGGAATGAGGAGAGATATTGAGGGGACAAAAAAAAGAGTAGAAGCTATAGAAGGTGAAAAGAAAATCCTGCTAGAGAGAGTTACCACAATGGAGGATAGATCCCGGAGATCAAATATGAGATTAGTGGGATTTCCAGAGGGAGTGGAAGGAGAAGATATAACGGGGTTTATCCAGCAGTGGCTGGAGGATAGTTTTGATAAAAGTACCCTGTCCAAATGGTTTTTAGTTGATAGAGCACATAGAATCCCGGGAAGACCACCGTTAAAAGGGAGTCCTCCCAGGGCCATCTTAGTTAAAATCTTAAGTTCCAGAGACAGAGACGTAATAATGAGGGCAAAAAGGAAGATGCAGACAATAGAGTACAATGGTCGTAATATAGAAATATACCCAGATTATTCCAGAGCAACGCAGGAAAAGAGACGTGAATTTAGAGAAGTAAAGAGGAGGTTAGCAGCCGCCCAGTTACAATACTCCCTGATATATCCAACTAAGTTACGCGTAATATACCACAATCAAGTTAGTTTTTTTGGATCACCAGAGGAGGCCGCTGAATGGATGGATTCCAAGGGAATAGGATCATGAGATGGCCTGTGGAGTGGGTGAGGGGGGTGCGGGGGGGGGGAGGGAAGGGGGCGTAGAGTAAGAGGTGGGGGAAATGTTCTATTTCGCCGACCAGCAGGGGGGGGAAGGAGGATGGGCTACGGGTGGGATGGTTGTCTTGATGGGATTATTAATGAAGATAAGAATGAAAACACAGGTGGAAGGCACACATGAGTAGGATTTTAACATGGAATGTACGAGGTCTGGGGGACAAGGTTAAGAGGGTTATGGTTTTTGATACAATTACTAGACACCTCCCAGCAATTGTGGGACTAACGGAGACACATAACACTAAGGATAAGACATACTTATTAATGCGGAAATGGGCCAAGTACCAGTATCATTCATGTTTCTCTACCTACTCATGTGGAGTTAGTGTATATATCCACCACAAAGTTGACTACTTCCCACTAGATCAGAAGATCGATGATAGGGGCAGATATGTTTTCCTCCACTGCCAGTGGAATGGGATATTGTGTGTTCTAGCCTTTGTGTATATACCCCCACCATTTTCACTATGTGTTATTAATAGCTTAGTGGAGTTTGCAGAGTCGCCAGGTAAATGCCCCATACTGGTAATGGGAGACTTTAACTCCGTTATGAATAGCTTTCTAGATAGATACTCGATGATACCAAATGATAAATATGGGACAAGTCAACCAACACTTCTCAAAAGAATATCACAAGAACGGCTGTTAATAGATGTATGGAGGTATCTGTATGATGACAAGCGAGCGTACTCCTGGTTTGGTCATGGGAGCAAAATCATGTCAAGAATAGATATGGCATTAGCTAGCCCAGAACTGGTAGAGCAGATATCGAAAATGAGGTATGAGGTTAATAGTATTTCAGACCACTCCCCAATCTGCCTGACATTTAAAACAACGGTTAAACCAAAGTGTAGAGTGTTCCGGCTAAACCCACACTGGCTAAACCTGATAAATAAAGATGAAAGTATTAGCGCCGATATAGCGGAGTACTGGAAAATTAATCTTGGATCTGCACAAATAGGTTATGTATGGGACGCATTTAAAGCATATTTACAGGGCATCCTCGTTGGTAGAATTCAGTGTTTAAAAACTGAATTCGCCAAAGAGGAGAGGGAGCTGGGCGAAAAAATAAAGAAACTAGAGGAGAAACTCCTGGTTAATAATTCCCCTGAGACGACGGCTGAGTTAGAAGAGTCTAAAATCTCTCTAAATAATTTATCTGGAGAATAAGGCACAACAAAGAGTGTTTTTTGAGGGGGCCCGATATTTCAGAGAATCTGGGAAACCAGGTAGACTGCTTTCCACCATTGTACAGAATCAAAGGGGGGACGGCAGAATTAAGCGTGTTGAGAGGAGAGATGGGGTGATAACATCCAGCCCGGGAGAAATTGAGCAGGAATTTGTTAAATATTACAGGGACCTCTACTCCTCGGAGGGAGTGGGGGACGGTGGAGACATAAAACTCTTTTTGGAGGGGGTCTCGCTCCCTACTCTCTCCGAGGAGGACAGGGAGTATTTGAATGGTCCAATAGAACTGGAGGAATTACGTGACACCCTGAAATCGATAAAGGGTAACTCTAGCCCCGGGCCGGATGGTCTCCCCTTCGAGATATATAGAAGATATGGGGAGGTTATCCTCCCAGTACTCCTGCGGGTCCTTAAGGAATCTATGGACAGGGGTGAACTCCCGGCCTCCCTGTCAGAGGCTGTAATAACCCTGATAGGGAAAAAGGGGAAAGACGAGAGTAAGGTGGACTCGTACCGCCCCATCTCTCTTCTCAACACGGACTTTAAAATATGTGCCAAATTGTTGGCAAACCGCCTAAAAAAAGTGATAGGTAAGATAGTACACCCAGATCAATCGGGGTTTATACCGAAACGTCAGGCTCAAATGAATATCCGTCGGGCCCTCCTTAATATCCAGATGAGTGGGGAGGGCGCCCACTCCCTCCTGTCACTGGACGCAGAAAAAGCGTTTGACAGGGTGGAGTGGGCATACCTCTGGAACATAATGCGCGAGCTAAACTTGGGGGACAAATTTATTAGTTGGGTGCAACTACTGTACCAACATCCGAAAGTAAGGATTAAAATCAACGGAGAGACATCTGAATCGATAATATTGCAAAGAGGAACTAGGCAGGGGTGCCCCCTTTCACCATTACTGTTTGCCATATTTGTCGAACCGTTAGCATGTAAGGTGCGATCAGATGATAACATCAGGGGATTTGGGAGTAGGGGCGCCTCAGATAAAATGTGTTTATACGCGGATGATGTCTTGTTTTTCTTGAAAGGGGGGGCGACGACGGTTCCATACCTGATGCGAACTGTAAATCAATTTGGCCAAATCTCTGGCTTCAGGGTGAATTGGATGAAATCAGTGCTACTCCCAATTGGCTATGAAACCAGGAGAACGGATATTAATGTTAAAATATTAAAACCCACAGATGCACTGGAATACCTTGGAATAAAAATTAGTGCGAGGATCCAGGAATATATAGAATTGAATCTTGCCCCTCTACTTAAAAGGGTTAAAAATAAAATAAGTATCTGGCAAAAAATACTGATAAGACAGGCAGATCGCATAGCTATTATTAAGATGATTTTGCTGCCGCAGGTCCTCTATGTTATATCCTCATGCCCTGTCTGGATAGGTGACCACCTTTTCAACGTATTGGAGGGATTGATAAATGATCTTATATGGGGGAAAAAAAGGGTCAGGCTCAAACAAAAATATTTATGGCTCGATGAAGAAGATGGTGGTTTGTCCGTGCCCTGCTTCAGAGGCTACTATTATGCATCCCAGCTACAATGGTTAATGACAGAGGATGATAGATTACGTCAGTATCTAGTGGGTGAGTTTGTAGGTCTCCAATACAATATTTTTAGTGTCTTGGAAGCCGGGATATTAAAAATAAAGGGTAAGAAGTGCCCTATTAGCAATATGATGCACTTGATATGGGTGAACGCCAAAAAATTATTGGGGATAAATTACTCATTAAAGATTACCCCTCTATGGGGGAATATAAACCTAGGCGAGTTTCAGAAGTCAGATGATTATGTATTTTGGGAAAAAAATGGTATTAAGTTTATTTCACAGATAGAGATAAAAGGAAAGCTCAGGACATTAGAAGAATTAGGGCTTAGTATAAAACTAGACACCCTCACACGTTTTAGATATTTTCGGTTAAAACACGCATTTGACACTACTGAGAATAAACAGTATTTAATCACCAAACAATCAAAATTTGCAGAATTTTGTTGTCTCAATAAGGGGACCAAAATATCAATATCACAGATATATAAAAAAATTAAAAGGGGTTTAGGGGGAGTGATAAAGTTTAATAGTGAACAAAAATGGGCACTAGAAGTGGAACCTAACGCGTTAGATTGGAGATGTATCTATAAAAGTATAAAAAGAAGTACAGTATCGAGTAATTTTCGATTGATACAGTTCTTTATTGTCCATCGTACCTACATCACCCCATGGGTGTTGAGTAGGATGTATAAAACAAGGGACGCTAGATGCTGGAAGTGCAGGATGGATAACGCGGATTTCACCCACTTGATCTGGCACTGCCCTCTAATGCAGGATTATTGGACCCAGGTTTTTCGGGAGCTGACCAGATCAACTGGGTGCTCAGCTCCAATGGAGATCGCTATAGCGGTACTTGGATATATTAGGAAAATAGGTCTCGACATAGAAATAGAAATGAAATGGGCCAAAGGATTAATGCTGGCGCGGGTTGTAGTGGCTAGAGAGTGGGGGGCGGACACACCACCAAACATCGAAGCATGGAAGAACTTATGTGGGAGGGTACGTAGATACGAATATGCCGGTACCCATAAATAAATGGCGGAAGTGGAAGAAGGAAGGAAAGAGAGAGGGGAGAGAGGGGAGGGAGGGAAGGAAAGAGGAAGGAAGGAAGGGAGGGAAGAAAAAGAAAAAGAAAAGGAAAGAACCCTGATATGAGATCACGAAATCAATCTCTTCTTCTTTTTTTTTTCCTCTATTTGCGGTAACCATCAAGACAACCATGGGGGGGGGGGAAGGGGAGGGGTTATATTGGTTCTTTTTTTTGTATATGACATGAGAAAAGAAACAGGACAGGGATATATTCCTGATGTCTAAGGATAAGCGAGCAACAAATGTATGTGTATATACAGGAATTATCTTTGTTTATGTCCTGTTGTATTATTGTTTATTGTCATGTCTTGTTTCTGAACTTTTTATATATGATGAAGGAAAAAAAAAAAAAAAAAGTATTCAAAAAAAAAAAAAAGCATTTACAATATGAGGACCTTCTCAAGATGGCTCCTCTGCCAGTTCTCTGAGGCTAAAACTGCTTTCCCTCACTTCCCATACACACTTGCTGTAGCCAGCAGCTCCCTGCCAGCCAATCAGATTGGATTACTGAGAGACACGCCTCCTCACCCTGAAGCCTAATGCAGGCATGCAGTGTGAAGGACCGCCCCTCTGTCTTGCTGTCTTCTTAGCCGGAGACAGACAAGCCATAGCAACTGTCTTTTAAGGGAGCAGTGGAAAGGGACAGGAGGCATTAATGAAAGCTGTTATTATAAGGTAATTACAGATTTTTTGACAATCATTGACAGACTAACTCTGGTATACATGCCTAGCAAATAAAAAAATATTGACAGTTACGCTTTAAAGTCTGCTATGTTGTATGTTCTGTTTTGCATTACGCATTGTACATTGTATTAACATGACCTGCTTTGTTTTCCCTTACAGTCCATGTTGCTTCTGGCTCCCAAGTTAAATGAGAATAACCTCAATATGGAGCTGATGAAGCATTTTGCGCGACTGCAGGCACGAGATGACCAGGGACCAATCCGCTGCAATACAACTGTGTGTTTGGGCAAGATTGCCTCTTATCTGAACCCTGCTGTGAGTAGAATTTCACCCAGAAGACAAGTCAGATGTATTTATACTACCGTAATATTTAAAGTGTTCCTATTTTTAGGTGAATTATCCAAAACAGTCATCAAGCGTGTGTACTTGAGATACTCAGATATTTTTCTGACTACAGTTTCACTTGTGATGACTGTGAAACTCCATCTCAAAAGTGTCAGCATTTCAGGTGCTCTGTCCATCGCCTGGTACGCAGCCTGTTTGCTTCCTACATGGCATGGCTATGGTCGCCTACTCCACTGCAGCCAACCACTGGATTTAGTGGTGATGAGTCTCTTTTAGACACGTCACTGCTGAAGCCAGTTATTGGCTGCAGCAGAGCAGGTAAGTATGAATCTTTTAGTAGCGTAAGCAGGCTGTGGGCATTAGTTAGATATTTGTGGACAACCTCTGTAAGTACCAAACTAGGCTGCGTGCGGGAATGTGTCATCAGAAAATGTCCTATTGCTTAAATCACGATTTTATGTTTAACATATTTTTAAAGAATTTTTGATGATTTTTTTTTTTTTCCATGTCATTATCTATTAAACAAAATCCATACATTCCTGCAGTTTTTGCCCTGGCCACTAATAATAGGTGCGACTTCTTGGTCTGTACAGATCACTTTACTGCAGTTATATAACATTCTAAGGGCCAGTTCACACAGAGTTTTTCAGCGCTGATTTTGGAGTGTTTCAGCCTCAAAATCAGCTCCAAAAATGCCTCAAAACAGCCTCCCATTCATTTCACTGGGAAGCACGTGTAAAAAAGAAGCAGCTTGATCTATCTTGGAGCAGAATCGGGGCTGAATCTCCCATTGAAATGAATAGGCAGCAGAAAAAAACTGCTTCATGAAAGTCCATGCGTTTTCCATGGCACAGATCTGCTTCAGCTTTGTATTGAATTCAACACTTTTTTTTGCGCTGAATAAAAGACACGTGTAATCCTCTCTGATTTTATAAGGGTGCATTTCAAAATCGGTCGTGTGAACTGGCCCTAAACCTGCCTGTAATGATGAGGAGATATCACATCTGTAGATATCACTTCAGCAATAAAATCCAAGGCTTTACTTGTATCAAATTAAGAACAGGAACATGGTCTCCAATCTACCCGTTTCTTGTTTACAACTGTGGTGAACAAAAAAAGGTTGTTTCGAAACACATAGACTGGAGACCATGTACCCAATATGATCTAAGGAAAGCCTTGGATTTTATTGCTGAAGTCTTTATCTTTGAATACAAACTAGCTGGGCATGGTTAGTGGCAGAGATAGGAGAAGTGGATCATGGGTTTGGGTGGATAATACTGCAACAGAAAGGGCTTCAAAGAGGATGGAAACCAATTGTAGGGATTTGTTTACATGGTGAAAATGGGTCAGGAGAGTCCAAAATTAAAAAAAGGACAAAAAACTTGAGCAAGATGTACAGGAAGTAAGTAACTGCATGAGCCTATCTGTTGAAAACATAGTTATCCCCGAGAACCTCTTTAAAGGGTTTATATGCAATTAAATACTTGTGTATTACAGTGCCTGGCAGGTCCTAATGGGTGTAACAAGATGGCAGACCCAATGGCCATTGTTAGTCTGTGCGGTGGGGGGGCTCCGACAGGGGTGACTGGCTACTCCCTCTTTAAACCACTTAGATGCTGCAAAGAGGTAAAAACTACTAGGATCTGATCCCTAATGGTGCTGCAGGTTACAGCTGATACCCGCTCAACTCCTGAGCCTGCTCCATATACACACATCAGCGCTCAGGAACTAAAAACCCACGATGGGGTAGCTTGGGAAGGGGTTAAAATGCTCCTCCCTATCACAGCCCCTAGTGTGGTTTCCACTATGTGTTGGGATAGCAGATTATGAAACCTTTGAGACGATGTCAGTAGCAAATCTAGGATCATATTTGTAGTTCGGTGTAATAGATTATAGTACAGGATAATCTGGTATAGCACCGCAAGATCCACTCAGAAGGGATCTGATGATTTACTAATAGGGAGCAGCCTGTAATCGTAATTGTCATTTTCACAGACACGGCAGAAGGTCTTAATATCGGCATTCAGCAGAGCTACAAAGGATCCGTTTTCCCCATCACGTGCTGCCGGCGTCCTTGGTTTTGCTGCTACTCACAACTTCTACTCTATGAACGACTGTGCCGGGAAAATTCTTCCTGTACTATGTGGGGTGACGATGGATCCAGAGAAGAGCGTCCGGGATCAGGTAAGTAGAATACAAGAGATCAGCAATATTGTGAGCATCCAGTGCAGACACATTTACAAGCAGGCTTTATTCCAGATGTTCACTCCTTCATTCTAGGCTTTTAAAGCAATTCGTAGTTTTTTGGATAAACTGGAGGCCATATCAGAGGACCCGGCACAGTTAGCTGAGCTTGGTAAGTGAGATATGTATGTAACATTGTGCGCTGCTCCTGACGGTAGACCAGCAATATTTGACTGGTGCAGTCTGTGAGTGGAGCAGAGGAGCCATGGCCCCATCAATGTTGTACTATGCCTGCTGCAGTACTGGTGCATCCACATGTATCCAGAAAAAGATATTTATGACTTATCCTAAGGATAGATAATCAGTATCTGCAGGGGTCCAACACTCGGGACCCCTGCCGATCAGCTGTAAGAAGAGACCTGGAGCGCCGCAGCCTCTTCCTAGTCCAGTGACATCACTGTACATCGGTCACATGGCCTAGTTGCAGCTCAACGCCATTCAAGTCAATGGTGCTCAGCTGCAATACCAAGCACTGACACTATACGATATACAGCGTTATCCTTAGAAAGCTGGCGGGAGCCTGCATCGCTCACCAGAGCTCCGGTGAGCACAGCTGCTCCCTGAAACAGCTGATGGGTGGAGGTGTTGGGAATTGAACCCCCGCTGATGGGATAATGATGACCTATCCTGAGGATAAGTCATAATTATCTTTTCCAGAATAACCCCTTTAATTCTGCTCATTACTATAACCCCATTAACAGATTCTGTGTGTTTGAGACCTACCGTATTTTTCACCCTATAAGATGCACCTGCCCATAAGACGCACCTAGGTTTTTGAGGAGGAAAATAAGAAAAAAAATATTTTGAACCAAAAGGTGTGCTTTTGGTGGGTTTTGAACTAATGGTGGTCTGTGGATGACACTATTATGGGGGATCTGTGGAGGACACACTGTACTGGGAGATCTTTGGATGGCACTGGTATGGGGGGGGGAATCTGTGGATGGCACTGTTATAGGGGATCTGTGGATGGCACTGTTATGGGGGCATCTGTGGATGACACATACAGTTGCAAGAAAAAGTATGTGAACCCTTTGGAATTATATGGATTTCTGCACAAATTGGTCATAAAATGTGATCTGACCTTCATCTAAGTCACAACAATAGACAATCACAGTCTACTTACACTAATAACACACAAAGAATTAAATGTTACCATGTTTTTATTGAACACACCATGTAAACATTCACAGCGTCTTATGCTATATACAGTGCTGCCCATAATTATTCATACCCCTGGAAAATTTTGACTTAAAGTTACTTTTATTAAACCAGCAAGTAATTTTTGGATGGGATATGACCTAGGTGTCTCCCAAAAGATAATAAGACAATGTACAAGAGACATTATTGTGGAAAAAAAAATATTTCTCAAGTTTTATTTACATTTGAGCCAAAAATACAAGATGTTCCGCACTGTGGAAAATCTCAGAGGTCGTGGTCGGAAGCCATAAGTGACACCTGTGCTGGCCAGGAGGATAGTCAGAGAGGTGACAGAGAATCCAAGGATCACCACCAAGGCCATCCTGGTGAATCTGGGCTCTGCTGGTGGCAATGTCTCAAGGCAGACAATCCAACGGACACTGCACAATGCAGACCAAGGAGGACGCCACTTCTCCAGATAAGGCACACAAAAGCTCGCTTGGCCTTTGCAAAAGCTCATCTGGACAAAGAAGAAGACTTCTGGTCCTCTGTGTTATGGTCAGATGAAACAAAAATTGAATTGTTTGCTCACAATGATGTTTCCTTCATTTGACGTAAAAAAGGAGAAGCCTTTAACCCAAAGAACACCATCCCACTGTCAAACATGGTGGTGGGAACGTAATGCTTTGGGGCTGTTTTTCAGCCAATGGACCAGGGAACCTAATCACAGTAAACGGCACCATGAAAAAAGAGCAATACATGACGATTCTCAACGACAACATCAGGCAGTCTGCAGAGAAACTTGGCCTTGGGCACCAGTGGACATTTCAGTATGAGAATGACCCAAAACGCACAGCAAAAGTGGAGAAGAAATGGTTTGCAGACAACAACATTAACGTTTTGGAGTGGCCCAGCCAGAGTCCAGACTTGAATCCTATTGAGAATCTGTGGAGGGAGCTAAAGATCAGGGTGATGGCAAGAAGACCCTCCAACCTGAAAGATTTGGAGCTCATTGCTAAAGATGAATGGGCAAAAATACCTATGGAGACATGCAGAAAGCTGGTCTGCAATTATAGGAAGCGTTTGATTGCTTTAATAGCCAATAAAGGCTTTTCTATTAATTATTGAGAAGGGTATGAATAATTTTGGACTGGACACTTTTTGCTCAAATGTAAATAAAAGCTGAGAAATGTTTTTTTTTTCCACAATAATGCCTCTTGAACATCGTCTTATTATCTTTCGGGAGACACCTATGTCATTTCCCATCAAAAAATTACTTGCTGGTTTAATAAAAGTAATTTTAAGTCAAAATGTTCCAGGGGTATGAATAATTATGGGCAGCACTGTATATAGCATAAGACGCTATATACAGTTGCAAGAAAAAGTATGTGAACCCTTTGGAATGATATGGATTTCTGCACAAATTGGTCATAAAATGTGATCTGACCTTCATCTAAGTCACAACAATAGACAATCACAGTCTGCTTAAACTCTTTTGGGGGAAAAAGTGCGTCTTAAGGGGCGAACAATACGGTAACTCTTCCTTTCTATAAAGTGATTGGAAACTTCTCTGCGAGTACTTCTCCTCATTTCTACCTGCTAATATAAGTGTCATCTAGTTTTATAATTTCACAAGAGTCATTATTTGCTTTTCTTCCCCCAGAAAAAGATGTACATGCAGCATCAACAAGCCCGAGTGTTGTTGGTGGATGGGCTGGTTGGGCTGTAACAGGAGTCTCGTCCTTGACATCTAAATTCATCCGCACCAGTCCATCAGGGGGACCGGAACCTGCATCAGCAGTTGGAACCTCAGCACCTACAACAGCAGCACCTGCAGAACCTAGTAAACCAGGTAAGTCTGTTCTAAAATTCTGCCACTCTGTATAGTATTACTTCACCTTTTGAAGTCATCAGTTATTCTGAAAGTGCACTTTAATAGTATTGGTGGCATTATGTGATACTCAGATATTCCAAAAGTATTAGAGGTAGTGTTTGGCGAGCATGTTCAGCCGAACACCATTTTCACTCGAGCATCGCGATGCTCGGCACATAGCGGTGTTCGGCCGAACACCGCGTGTGCTCGAGCGCGATGCTAGAGTCTCCTCCCTGCACGTTTATTGGCTGCTATGCAGCCAATAAACATGCAGGGAAGTAGTGGCCCTCACTGTAATGCCGTAGCCATGCTGGTTAATGGCATTACAGTGATTGGCTGGCTGGAACGCGTCATCTGGTGCTATATAGCACCCGATGACACGTGGTTCGGCTCAGTTTTAGTCAGGGAGAGCTGGAGAGCAGAAGGTACATATAGTGTAGGTGACAGCGACATTACCTGTATAATGTTTGCGTATCCTTAATATCTGTGACATTCAGTCTAATTTTTTTGCCGCTGGTGACAGCGATATTACCTACGCTACATCTCCTGTATAACGTTTGCACATCCTAAATATCTGTGACATTCAGTCTTAATTTATTTGCGCGTACACTTACAAAACCTGCGCTACTGTACGTGTGACATATTTGCAAGCATATACAGTGGATATAACATTTTAAAATGTCAGGTTTCTGTGATGTAAAAAAAATGAGACAAAGATAAATCATTTCAGAACTTTTTCCACCTTTAATGTGATCTATAAACTGTACAACTCAATTGAAAAACAAACTGAAATCTTTTAGGTAGAGGGAAGAAAAAAGTATAAAAATAAAATAATGTGGTTGCATAAGTGTGCACACCCTAAACTAATACTTTGTTAAAGCACCTTTTGATTTTATTACAGCACTCAGTCTTTTGGGTCTGAGTCTATCAGCATGGCACATTTTGACTTGGCAAGATTTGCCCACTCTTCTTTGCAAAAATACTCCAAATCTGTCAGATTGTGAGGGCATCTCCTGTGCACTGCCCTCTTCAGATCACCCCAGAGATTTTTAATTGGATTCAGGTCTGGGCTCTGACTGGGCCATTCCAAAACTTTAATCATCTTCTGGTGAGGCCATTCCTTTGTTGGTTTGGATGTATGCTTTGGGTCGTTGTCATGCTGAAAGATGAAGTTCCTCTTCATGTTCAGCTTTCTAGCAGAAGCTTGAAGGTTTTGTGCCAATATTGACTGGTATTTGGAACTGTTCATAATTCCCTCTAGCTTAACTAAGGCCCCAGTTCCATCTGAAGAAAAACAGCCCCAAAGCTGCCACCACCATGCTTTTTTTGGTGATATTCCGGGTTTCTTTTGCGCCAATCATAGCTTTTGGAATTATGGCCAAAAAGTTCAACCTTGGTTTCATCAGACCATAACACCTTTTCCCACATGCTTTTCAGAGACTTCAGATGTGTTTTTGCAAAATGTAGCCTGGCTTGAATGTTTTTATTCGTAAGAAAAGGCTTTCGTCTTGCCACTTTACCCCATAGCCCAGACATATTAAGAATACGGGAGATTGTTGTCACATGTTCCACACAGCCAGTACTTGCCAGATATTCCTGCAACTCCTTTAATGTTGCTGTAGGCCTCTTAGTAGCCTCCCAGACCAGTTTTCTTCTCGTCCTTTCATCAATTTTGGAGGGACGTCCAGTTCTCGTTAATGTCACTGTTGTGCCATATTTTCTCCACTTGATGATGACTGTCTTCACTGTGTTCCATGGTATATTTAATGCCTTGGAAATTCTTTTTTGTACCCTTCTCCTGACTGATACCTTATAACAATGAGATCCCTCTGATGCGTTGGAAGCTCTCTGTGGACAATGACTTTTGCTGTGGGATGCAACTAAGAAAATTTCAGGAAAAAACAACTAGAGCAGCTGAACTTTATTTGGGGTTAATCAGAGGCACTTGAAATGATGGCAGGTGTATGCTGAATACTATTTAACATGATTTTAAATGTGTTTGCTTAATTCTGAACACAGCTACATCCCCAGTTATAAGAGGGTGTGAACACTTATGTAACCACATTATATATATATTTTTTTTGTTTTCTTCCCTCTACCTCTAAGATTTCAGTTTGTTTTTCAATTGAGTGGTACAGTTTATAGGTCACATTAAATGTGGAAAAAGTTCTGAAATGATTTATCTTTGTCTCATTTTTTTACATCACAGAAACCTCAAATTTTAACAGGGGTGTGTAGACTTTTTATATTCCCTGTATACCATTTAATATGCTCAAGGCGAGCAGTAAGGGACGGGGAAGTGGCCGTGCTGCTGATGGTGCACGCAGAGGCCGTGGGTAAACTGTGCCTGCTGCCAGAGCACAAGAAACACATTCATCCACGATACCCAGCTTCATGTCCCAGTTCGCAGGGCGGCGCAGGACACCACTCTCAAAGTCACACCAGTGCGTCCAGGTGGTTGGTTGGATTGCAGCAGATAATGCTTCCAGTCGGTTAAGTACCACCCTATCTTCCACAAATTCCGGTCTCAGTAGCCAAGAGTCTGGTCAACAGAATCCTCACCCTGATCATCTTTCCTCCCACCATGGAGAGTATTGGCAAACAAGTGACATTCCTTGATTTGGGCCTTTCGCCAAGCCTGTTTGAAAAGGGACATGAGGAGATATTGTGCATTGATTCTCAAACTCTTGAGCATCCACAGTCAGAAGAACATGATGGTGGGGAACGACAATTAGTGTTTCACAAGGTGGATGATGACGATACGACACAGTTGCCAATAAGTCAACCGCAATTAGTGTCTCAAGAGGTTGATGATGAGGATGATGAGAAAGTTGTCAATAAGTGAGGTTATTGTTAGGTCAACAAGTCAGGAGGATGACCAGAGTCAGGAAGTGGAAGTGGAAGAGGAGGTAGTGGACGATGAAATCACTGACCCAACCTGGGAAGGTGGCAAGCCGAGCGAGGACAGCAGTACAGAGGGGGAAGGATCCACAGCACCGCAACAGGCTGAAAGAGGCAGTGGGGTGGCAAAAGTGAGAAGGCGGGCCACACCAAACAGGCCTGCAACTGTTCCCCAGTCTGGTGCTTTTTTGAGGAAAGTGTGGACAATAATAGAATTGTCATTTGCAACCTGTGCTGTATCAAAATGAGCAACATGGTCGTCGCCTTTCTAGTCAGCTTCCGCTCTTCACAAGCGGCGAGTGGGCATGGATGCCTGACCTCTGTGAGGTTTTACGCAACTTTGAGGAATCAACACAGATGGTGAGCGGCGATGCTGCTATTATCAGCAAAACCATCCCACTTCTGTGTCTACTGAAACACTCGCTGCTCGCTGCTCGCAATGAAGGTGGATGCTTTGCATGTGGAAGAGGTGGAAATGGGGAAAGACAGTACACAGGGTGATAGCCAGACCACCCTCCGTTCGTCTTCTCAGCGCAAATTGGATGATGCTGAGAAGGAGCAGGAGACGGTTGCCTCCGCTACAGAGGGTAGTATCCATAGCAGGTTTATTCCATCTGTTCAGCGTGGATGGGCCGAAGAGGATGAGGAGATTGAGAGAGTCATCCTCCCGATGAGGACAGCGAAGTCTTGTCTGTTGGGACTCTGGCACACATGGCTGACTTTGTTATGCTGCCTTTCCTGTGACCCTTGCGTTATACACATTTTGGCCAACACCGATTACTGGTTGTTCACCCTTCTCGACCCCCAACCACCGCTTCAAAGAGAACTTCTCATCTCTCATTCCTGTGGTGGAGAGGACTAGTAAAATGGTGCAATACCAGAAAGTCTTTGTGGAAAAATTGCTCCAAAAATTTCCAGCTGACAACGCTGGCGGCAGAGTACATAGTTCCTTGGGCAACTGAGGAGGGGAGACGAGGGGAACACACAGAAGTTCCAACACTCTCCAAGGCCTGAGACAGTTTCATGACACCCCACCAGCAACCTCACCCTTATGTGCGGCCTAGTGTCACAAGGAGGGAAAAGTTTTGGAAGATGGTGAAGGAGTATGTAGCAGACCGTGTCAGCGTTCTCCGTGATCCCTCTGTGCCTTACAACTATTGGGTGTCCAAGCTGGACACTTGGCACTAACTAGCGCTCTACGCCTTGGAGGTGCTGGCCTAGCCTGCCGCAGCGTTTTGTCAGAGCGGGTATTTAGTGCTGCTGGGGGTATAATAACTGATAAGCGTATCCGCCTGTCAACAGAAAATGCTGACCAGTTGACTCTTATCAAAATGAACAAGGCCTTGATTGCCCCTGACTTCTCTACTCCACCAGATGAAAGCGGCTGAACATAAAGGCACTTTAAATGTGGCTTTTATGGTGTATTGAATACAGTGTATTCCCATGCACCCCTTCCACCACAAAAAAGGGTATATGGTTCAATCTTCCTTTTCTTGTCCTCCTCCTCCATCATATCAACATGCTTATTAGGCTGCCCTCGCTCCTAATGTTTTAGATGATCAGCTCAGCAGCAGACCCTCACCCCTAATGTTTTAGAGCGTCACCAGCAGGCCCTTGCCCATAATGTTTTAGAAGGTCAGCTCAGCAGCAGACCCTCGCTCCTAATGTTTTAGAGGGTCACCAGCAGGCCATCAATCATAATTTTTTAAGGGTGTGTATGATGCTCTCCTTTATGTGTAATAAAGGGTGTATTGGAGTGCCGGTTCCGTGTAATTTTTGGCAGCCCTTTCACTTAGTGCATAGGCTTTGAGTGTAGTAGTCCCACTACCTGAACAATTGTACCACAATATGAATGATGCCCCCCTTTATGTGATATACAGGTTGTATCGGAGTGCCTCTTCTTTGTAATTTTTGGCAGCACTTGCACTTTATATACAGTAAATATACAGAAAAGAATGTTTCCTAACCATTTTTCTTCTAAAATCGATTTTATCTTCGGTTTTGTGCGTATTATTGTCAGTCTGTAAAAGTGGCGTACTACTCGGACAACATCGTTCCCAGCAGCGACCTGGGAGTCCAAGATGCATCCAGACATCCTCCCCATGCTGTTCCCGAACCATTTCAGTGACGTTTCCATCAATTTCTGACCTTTTCCTGTGAACCAGACACCCTCCCCTCTTCAGAGCGGGGGGGTGCCTGGTTTAAAGCTCGTGTTCTCCCATTGACTTCCATTGTGCTCCCGAGCATCCCAAAGTGTTCTACTCGTGCACCTAAGGCTATTTATCATTAGAAAAAAAATCTGTTCTGGAACCAACAGAATCGAATAGTGATTGCACGGGCACAACATCTGCCATTAAAGGGATTCTGTCTCCTGGATTTTAGTGACAGAGCTTTTAACATCATCGCATCAATCTGCTCGTTTTGTATTAAAATATACTAGTATTACTACCCTAAGTGTTGTCCTTTGTCTAGAAAATCGCTTTTATTAATATGGTAATTACCTGAGTAAGGAGCCCAAGGGGCTGTCCCTCCGGCCGTTGGAGCCCAGACGGGCCCCTTCTCCTGGAGCCCAGCACCGCCCCACTACTAATTTATTCACTCCTCATTGCCGGCTGGCGCATGTGCAGTGCATCCTGTGAGGCCGATTCCAGGCGCTGACGTGTATCCACGGAATGCGTTCGCTGAGCCATAAGCTCGCGCATGCCTCGTGGACTCCCTACAAGCACCTCCAATCTTTGACAGTCTACCTCAGTTAGTGCCTGTTAGGGAATATCTTTGCCGTATTTTATCATTAAAATTTACTTTTAATTCAGTTACCGCCAGTTTCCCGCTTGGCTAAACATACCAAGTTGCCTATGGCGGATGGGGCTTCTTTTTCTGATATCAAAGATGCAGCCGGTGTTTGCCTCTACATGGGTGAGCAAGGCTATGGGAGAGTGGGCAAGTAATTTACGTCAGGGTCTTAACTCGGGAATCCCCTCGAGGGAACTTGCAGCTCTCGCATGCCAGTGCATATATTTGTGAAGCATCTTTGGACGCGGCCAGGTTTATGGCTAGCTCATCAGCCCTGTTGGTGGCTGTTCTCCGTACCCTACGGCTGGGCGGCATATAATGCTTCAAAGCGGACCCTGACGGCCCTCCCCTTTACTGACTTTTTGGTAAGCGCCTGGATGAGATCATTTTGGATGCTACAGGTGGTAAGAGTGCCCATTTACCACAGAACAGGGGCGGTCTAATAGGTAAAAAAAGCGGAAGCCTTTTTTTTTCTCGCCCATTTCAAAGTTTTTCCAGCCCCAAGAGGGCCTCCGACAAGCCGCGCCTTTTCTGGCGTTCCCGTCAACAGGATTCCAAGTCCTTTAACCCTAAGAACTCCGCTGCATGACAGGCGGCTCCCGGTGCCCTCCGTTCGGGTGGGTGGCCAGCTTCATGTTTTTCGACATGTTTGGCTGGCTCACGTCTCAGATGCGTGGGTGAGGGAGGTCATTGCAGAGGGCTACAAGCTGGATTTCAATTCCTTCCCTCCATCTCGTTTTTTTCGGTCGTCTACTCTGGCCTCTCCCGCAGCCGCAGATTTTTTTTTTCTGCCAATTCGCATGCTGCTGCAGCAAGGAGTGATTGTTTCGGTTCCTGCGCAAGACCATTTTTAGGGGTTTTACTCCAATCTCTTTGTGGTTCTCAAAAAAGAGGAGACGTCCCGTTCTGGACCTCAGGGCGCTCGACCGTTTCCTTCGCGTCCTCAGATTCCGCATGGAGTCACTGAGGTCGGTCATTGCGTCCATGGAACCGGGGGAGTACCTGTCCTCGATAGACATCAAGGACGCCTATCTTCACGTGCACATATGCGTCAGTCATCGGAGGTTTCTCCAGTTCGCAGTGGGTCCATTTCACTACCAGTTTGTAGCCCTCCCGTTCGGCCTGGCCACGGCTCCTAGGTTCTTTACGAAGGTTCTGGCGGCAGTCATGGCCCTGCTCCATGTCAGGGGGATCGTGGTGATCCCTTACTTAGACGACATCCTGGTGAAGGGTCTGTCGTTCCAGGAGACGGCAGACAACTTGAACATTGTTCTAGACACCCTGGAGCACTTTGGATGGATTCTGAACAGGCAGAAGTCTTGTCTTTATCCATCGCAGCGGTTGACTTATCTGGGCATGGTACTGGACACTTGTCAGGCTGACGCCACCTTCGGCAGGAAGGACTGCACAGGGCGAAGGACCACCTTATCCTGATGGAGGATCAGGAAGGGCGACCGACATGACAGAGCCGCGAGTTCCGACACACTCTACGGATAGAAGTAATTGCAACCAAAAAAGCCTTATAAGACAGGAAACACAGCAACACCTGCTGCAAAGGCTCAAACAGAGAAGATTGGAGAGCGTTGAGCACTAGATTAAAGGGCTTCTGTCACCCCATTAAACCGTTTTTGTTTTTTTTTCTTTACTAATAATCCCTACACTGCGATCTCATCATACATAAGCTAATTAATGATTTTCGTTCAGTAGAATTTGTTAAAAATCGATTTTTGAAATATGTAAATTACCTTGCTACCAGCAAGTAGGGCGGCTACTTGCTGGTAGCAGCCGCATCCTCCGATGGTAATGACGCCCCCTCTGCTTGTTGATTGACAGATCCCGTCCGCTGGCCCTTTCTCTGCTGGCCCTGCCTGTTTTGATTCAATATCTGGCGCCTGCGCCGCGGCCGTACCCCTCTTCAATCTGCGCAGGCGCACTGAGAGGCGGCCACTTGCTCGGCCGCTCCATCCTCAATGCGCCTGCGCCGATGACGTCACATCTACACCCGGCGCAGGCGCATTGAGGAGCGAGCGGCCAAGCGAGTGGCCGCCTCTCAGTGCGCCTGCGCAGATTGAAGAGAGGTACGGCCGCGGCGCAGGCGCCAGATATTGAATCAAAACAGGCAGGGCCAGCAGAGAAAGGGCCAGCGGACGGGATCTGTCAATCAACAAGCAGAGGGGGCGTCATTACCATCGGAGGATGCGGCTGCTACCAGCAAGTAGCCGTCCTACTTGCTGGTAGCAAGGTAATTTACATATTTCAAAAATCGATTTTTAACAAATTCTACTGAACGAAAATCATGAATTAGCTTATGTATGATGAGATCGCAGTGTAGGGATTATTAGTAAAGAAAAAAAAAAAAAACGGTTTAATGGGGTGACAGAAGCCCTTTAAGATCCTGAGGATCCATAGGAGGATGGAAGGGGGGCGCAGCATGCACCACCCCTGCAGAAAAGTCTGAAAGCGAAGCTAAATTCTGCAGAAAAAGAATAGAGAGAGCAGACACTTGCCTTTTGAGGGAGCTGAGAGCCAGCCCTACGTCCATGCCCGACTGCAGGAAAGTCAAATGTCGCTGCAAAGAAAAATGAATGGGAGACAGCTGTTGCCGCTTGCACCAACTAAAGTAGGACTTCCAGTTCCGGTGGTAGATCCTGGAAGATGACCGCTTCCTGCCCCGAATCATAGTCCGGACCACCGCATCCGAAAAACCCAGAACCTTCAGTTCGGCGGCTTCAGAAGCCATGCCGTTAAAAGTAGAGATCCTAAATTCGGGTGGAAGATTGGCCCCTGCGACAGAAGGTCCTCCCGGAGAGGAAGACCCCAAGGTTCGTCGGTGAGAAGGGCGACTAGAGACGTGTGCCACACCCTGCGCGGCCAATCTGGGGCCACGAGAATGACGGGCAGTCCCTCGCACCTGATCTTCCGGAGAAGACGCGGAATGGGAGGTAGAGGCGGGAACATGTAAAGAAATGTGAACCGACTCCACGGCATCACCAGCGCGTCGGGACGCGTGCCGCACCCTGCGCGGCCAATCTGGGGCCACGAGAATGACGGGCAGTCCCTCTGACCTGATCTTCCGGAGAAGACACCGAATGGGAGGTAGAGGCGGGAACATGAAAAGAAATGTGAACTGACTCCATGGCATCTCCAGATTGGCCACGCTGCGTGTGGCATGCGTGGTCTAGACTATGATTCGGGCCAGGAAACCGTCATCTTCCAGGATCTACCACCGGAACTGGAAGTCCTACTTTAGTTGGTGCAAGCGGCAACAGCTGTCTCCCATTCGTTTTTCTTTGCCGCGACTTTTGGCTTTCCTGCAGTCGTGCATGGACGTAGGGCTGGCTCTCAGCTCCCTCAAAAGGCAAGTGTCTGCTCTCTCCATTCTTTTTCTGCAGCTTCGCTTTCGGACTTTTCTGCAGGGGGTGGCGCATGCTGCACCCCCCCTTTCGTCCTCCATTGGATCCTTGGGATCTTAATCTAGTGCTCAACGCTCTCCAATCTTCTCCGTTTGAGCCTTTGCAGCAGGTGTCGCTGTGTTTCCTGTCTTATAAGGCTTTTTTGGTTGCAATTACTTCTATCCGTAGAGTGTGTCGGAACTCACGGCTCGTCCTGTTGGTCGCCCTTCCTGATCCTCCATCAGGATAAGGTGGTCCTTCGCCCTGTGCAGTTCTTCCTGCCGAAGGTGGTGTCAGCATTCCATCTAAGGCTACTTTCACACTAGCAGCAGGACAGATCCGACAGGCTGTTCACCATGTGGGATCCGTCCTGCGGCCATTTCGCCGTGCCGCCGGACTGCCGCTCTGTCCCCATTGACTATAATGGGGAAGGGGCGGAGCTCCGGCGCAGCACGGCAGTGCACGGCAAGAGGCGCCGGACAAAAAAGTCGGTCATGCAGTATTTTTAGTCCGGCGGCCTTTCGCCGTGCTGCGCTGGAGCTCTGCCCCCGTCCCCATTATAGTCAATGAGGAGGGAGCGGCAGTCCGGCGGCAGGACGGATCAAACAGGGTGAACAGCGTGTCGGATCCGTCCTGCCGCTAGTGTGAAAGTACCCTAAATGAGGAGATTATTCTCCCTTCATTTTGTCCGGACCAGTCTCATTCTCGGGAGCAGTTGCTCCATACCCTGGATTTGGTACAATTAGTTTGAGTCTATCTGTCCCAGACGGCATCTTTCCGGCAAACATTCTTTTGTTTAGCCCCTTTTCGGGTCTGTGTGGTTCTGGGTTTGTACATAGTGTGATTTTCTTGTCTGGCTTCTCCTACTGCTTTTGCACTAACTGATTTAGCGTGGTCCCTGTAGGAAGGGTATAGCTGAAAAGGAAGAAGCTTACACTTTGGGTGCTTAGTGTCCGCCTCCTAGCGGCAATAGCTATACCCATAGTCAAAGCCTGTGTTCCCCAATGAACGGAAGAGAAACCGATTTTACGGTAAGTACAAAAATCTAGTTTTCTCATTAATATCATTGGAGGACCCAGCACCATGGATATAGGCCCTGCCACTGGGTTGAAAAGAAGTATTGCCTCCTTCCGAGTAAGCCGTACCACTTCAATAGACAGTATGCTAATCAGTCTTTAGCTTAATGTATGAGACAGACTTGATTTGTCTTGGGTCTGCTGCATTTTTTCTTTAAAGGCGGTTGTCCCATTACAACAAGTTATTCCCTATCCATAAGGTTGGAGTTAAATAGGATCTGTAACCACGAAATGCAATGCAGTCAGCATGTTATAGAGCAGGAGGAGCTGAGCAGATTGATGAATAGGTTTGTATGAAAAGATTGAGTAAGGCCCCTTGCAGACGAGCGTGTGCGGATTAGGTCCGGATGCGTTGCGAATGCGTTCAGTGAAAAAATTCACGATTTTCGCAAACAGTCATTCGGTTTTGTCTGTGATCGCGTTCAGTTGTTCAGTTTTTATTGCGCGGTTGCAATGCGATTTTAATGCGTTTCGCACGCGCGTGATAAAAAAAACTGAAGGTTTAACAAACAACATCTCTTAGCAACCATCCATGAAAAACACATCGCATCCGCACTTGCTTGATTTTCACGCAGCTCCGTTCACTTCTATGGGTCCAGCGTTGTGTGAAAATTGCAGAATATAGAACATGCTGCGATTTTCACGCAACACACAAGTGATGTGTGAAAGCCAAAGCACATGTACACGGACCCATTAAAAAAAATGGGTCCGGATTCCGTGCGGGCGCAATGCGTTCGCATCACGCATTGCACCTGTGCGGAATACTCTCTCGTGTGAAAGGGGGCTAAAGCTTGTAATTTGAACATTTATATCTATGCTATTTCTGACTTCAGTTGTACACACAGGATATGTTATTAATGATTGATATTGTCTGTGTAAGTATGTATACAGAGATAGATGTCAGTCACTAAAAGTTGTACACAGGGAAGTGTTATCAGTGACTGGCTATCTTTGTCCCACATGAACAATGAAGTCAGAAATAGCAGAGATTTAAATGTACAAATACAACTTTTATTGAATCTTTTCCCCACAAATTATATCGAACTATATCAATCTGCTCAGCTAATCCTGCTCTATAACATGCAGATTGCGCTGTATTTCATGGTGACAGGTCTTCTTTAAGTGTTTTATTGTCGGGAGTCAGAAATTCTTGTACCAGCAGGGGCTCTGGAAGTCTGTTTGAATTGAGCAGCAGACATGCATGCGTGTTCACTGCTCCATTCCGCTCTATGGGATTGCTGAAGGTTGATCAATGGGACTGCCAGCTATTTCTGACAGCTCCATAAAGCTTAATGGAACAGTAGCAGGCATGCAAGTCTGCTTCTCCATTCAAATGGTGGAACAGAAGTCCCTGTTTTTGTGATTGGCAAGAGCCCCACTGGTCAGACCCTCGCCAATTAGGCCTTCCCTTTTACCAGGGCAGGCTTTTTGGAAAATGCATTAATGAAATCATCCGCAAGGCCACCATGCCTGTTCCAGGCATCAGCAGCCTTCAAAATCCTCCCGGTGTTTTCATTGCTTTCATGATGGTCCTGCCAACAAGAATACCTAGCAGCCTATTGTTTCCCTCCTCCCACATTAAGGTCTCTGCCAGTTGGGGGACATCCCCTTTTCTCCTGCCTTCCATCAACATCTGCGATGCCTACCATCCCCATCGTGAAATCCCACCAGCATTTTCTTTTATTCAACATAGCTTCTCATAACTTCCAAATTGTCACCCTATCTTTTGGTCTCATCATAGCACCCAGGCCTTGAAACCTGTCACGGCGCTTATCCATTTCAGTGTTGTTGAGTTGATTCTATTTCTGGAGATCCTTCTAGTGTTTGGTTCAGTTTGATTGACAAACAGGAGATATCATCCTGCATCCCTGCTTTCTGGATCAAGTTCCAAGGCATGGTCTCAGACACCAAGTTAGCCAGGATTTACCTCCATGAAGACAAGACCATCTTTAATTTGGCATCTCTCGTCTTCTAAGAAATTTCTCCGTTGTTGCGTGCGGTTTCTGTGAAGGATGGTCTCAAATTATGAGGCTATCTCCTATGCTCAATATCCCACCTGCTCCTACAGCAGACCATTCTTGCCTGTTGGAACAAATCCCTGGCTTTTTTGGACAGGGCCATCTTCTTTTCCCCACAGGTTAGCAGGGATCTTCTCTGGTGGATCTCTTCTCATACCATTTATCTCAGGTATTCGTCTGCCATCTCCATTGGCTAGTTATATCAACGGGCATTGACCTTTTAGGTTGGAGAGCAGTGTTTAGCATTTTCACAATCCAAGGACAGTGATCAGAGTTAGAATCCTCACTGCCTATTAACACAATTTTTTCTCTGGACCTCCCTTCTCTAGGGTCATCTCGTCAGAATTCAGGCTAACAACACTACGGTGGTCACCTACTTGCACCAGGAACCATATAGCATTGAAAGAAGCATCCAAAGAAAAACATCCTAGCCCTTTCAGCGGTTGAAAGAAGCTGAATCCAAGAGAATACTCCATCCAGAGGTCTTCCTCCAGCTTTATCAGAGTTGGGGAACCTCAGATGTGGATCTCTTTGCATCTCGCCTGAACCACAAGGTTTGAGATTGTACCACCAGGGCTTGGGATTCTCTGGCTCTCATAGTAGACTTTTCTCCCCTTCTGTATTTTTTTTCTCCTCTTTTCCTGCCCCAGGTGCTCAAATGGGCCACAGCAGAAGGCATTATTCCAGACCTAGAGGCTTCACACCACCCTTAATGGCCTAGAATACCAACCTTGTGCATCTGCTCCCGGGTGCGCTATAGCCTATTCCTCTTCATCCCAAGGTCCGCTCTTCCATCCGTAAATAGAGTCTGTCATCCAAACTATGCTCAAGGCCGCTAAACCTTAGTTTGCAGACCTATTGCCACTGGTGCGAGTAATGATTCAGTTTCCATCCCTTGATGTTCTCAACACCAGTCTGGCTTGGAGTAAAGTACTTAGCCATGCTTCCTTAAAGAGCCAGATCTCCTCTCTAATCATTTTGTTCTAGTGCATTCCTAGGGGGTAGACTTTTTTTTGCGGGAGTTTTTATATTGTGCTTCCTCCCTACCACCATCTGGTTGAGCCTTTGGATATTCTCCTGGGTCAGGACTCTTTTCAGTCTTGCCCTTTTGATCCCCTGCATGGAAACACAAGAACGCGGTGCCTCGTTTAGTACCGTCAGATGCATTTTATAATGACAAATGGCAAATATTGCACTCACCTTTTGCTGTCACAACAGCTATATGCGTAGGATAGATGGTGTCTTGTATCAGTCATCGGTCTTCATTCGTACTGCTGCCCGCGTCCTAGACTAGTTGGAACTCCCAACTGGTGGCTTTAGGGATCTCAGAGGATAATGAAGAAAAAGCCTGATGAATCTTATGTATAACTAATACATATTACTGACCTGACAAAGGAGGCAGTTCGCCTGAAACGCATTTTTATAATAAAAATTGATTGAGTATACTTAGCCGTTGGTTGATTTTTCTGAATACAGAGTCACTAAAGATTCCTCCTGCTTTTTCTTTATTATCCTCTGCCTTTTGAACTCCTCTTTGAGATTCTGCTCTGGGTTCTTTCCTGGAAGGTCATGTTCCTTTGCGACCATCACTTCCATTCATGGTCTTTGCATTGGTCGCCTTGTCTTGCAGATTTTCTTTTCTGGCGTTTCAAAGTGGTGATATGCCTGGTTCCTTTTTTCCAAAAGCGATGTTGTCAGGGCGGTGTGTCTTTACCTTGCCTCTTTAGAATCTGTTGGGCAGTCTGATTCCACGTTTATGATACCTGAGGGACCCTGCAAGGGTCTTTTGGCCTCCATAGCTACCATTACTCACTGGATACAGTCTGTGATTGTAGAATCCCT
The DNA here is from genome assembly GCF_014858855.1 of Bufo gargarizans. Classification (NCBI taxonomy): domain Eukaryota; kingdom Metazoa; phylum Chordata; class Amphibia; order Anura; family Bufonidae; genus Bufo; species Bufo gargarizans. The sequence goes on from NC_058089.1 coordinate 37,051,873, forward strand.
TTGGTCTAAGGGAAAGATTACCCTTTCCTGGGTGACCACGCACTTTACTCGGACAGTGTGTGCTTACTGGTCGGTACCTTGTCATGCTTCTGTTTACCAGGTCTGCATAGGGGCCCCTTGGGCTTCTGTGTATACCTAATTTCAGACAGCTCCATACCATAGAATCCTGGGTCATAAGGTTCTCCAAGCGTCACAACATAAGTGCTTCACATCGCAGCTCCTTACTTTTTTGGGGCTTGTTCCCACTCTCTGGGACTGCTTTAGGATGGCTTTTGTCCCCCAATGACATTAATAAGAAAACTGGATTTTTGTACTTACTGTAAAATCCTTTTCTTCTTTGATTCATTAGAGGACACAGATTCCCCCCTCTGTTACGTTGCCTTGTTCCCAGGTCACTTTTTCCTAGTTGTTTTCTGTCTTTTTCCAAGAAGTGGGCCAAGGGTTGATTTTCTATGGGTGTTTATGTTTTTGTACTGCTTCGGGCGCAAATTGATTTACACAAAGTCGCTGGAAGGGAGCTGCCTAGTATCAGCCTCTTACTTGCATGGCCTATACCAGGGGTAGGCAACCTCCGGCTCTCCAGCTGTTGTGAAACTACAACTCCCAGTATGCATACTTGCTCTGCTCTTCTAAGAACTCCCATAGAAATGAATGGAGCATGCTGGGAATTGTAGTTTCACAACAGCTGAAGAGCCGCAGGTTGCTGATCCCTGGTCTATACCCATGGTGCTTTGTTCTCCAATGATTCCAACAAGAAGAGGATTCTATGGTAAGTACACAAATCCATTTTTGTCCTTGTGGTGCAGAAAGTAATAAATTGCCCCAGCAGTGAGTGTTTGATTTTTTAGGAAATCATAATAACAGCATAGGCCATTTATTTTCCCTCTAGATACTGTCACAGCGCCTGTACCCACCTCTGCCTTATCGCTAACATCCCAATATGAAGCAGAAGAAGATGAAAATAAGGCTGATGACAATCCATTAGACCGGTGGGATGAAGAAGACTGGGGAAGTCTTGAGGTAAAACAGTCACCTGTGATATTCTAGATTTGGCATGCTTTGTGATGTACTCAACCATATACATTTTGGATGTATGATGATATTCAGTGCCATTATTGACCTACCTTGAAATTGTTAAAACCTTTTTTTTTTTTTAGGATTCAGAACAGAACAAAGTACAGCCAGAGAGCGATGACTGGGACACAGACTGGGGCCAGGGTGCTAGTAAAAAGGCATCAGAGAAGACGGTAAAAGGGACTGTGATAAGTAAAGATGTACTTTTATTCTGTGTTGTGTATGGAACCAATGCTATGCAAGTCAGTAACTATTTACTGTTTCTAAAGCTGTGAGTCCATGCTGAATAAGCAATTTTGAAAGCTCTTTAAAGGGATTTTGCCAACTATGAAAGTTATTTCCTATCCACAGGATAGACGATAACTAACTGATCGGTGACGGGGTTCTCATGTTCCCATCCTGATGGAGCTGCAGGCCAACCATGTGCCCTGCCACTTCATTAATTTTCTATGAGACTGCTGGAGATAGCAATACAGCACTTGACCAGTGGTTGGACCCCCCCCCCCCCCCTCCGATCAATTATCGCCTTTCCTGTGGATCGGATATAACGTTCTTTGATACTTTGTACAACCCTTTAACTCCTAGACATAGGCACCATGCCGTACACTGATGGCACAGGTACAAACTACTTCATGCACTGCACTGGAAAGTGATCAAGCAGGCTCAGGAGCGTTACTTGCATCATCACCAGCAGGAGTCATCTGTAACCAACAGCCGACATGTAACCGTAATGCAGGAACACAATACAGATGAAGAAGTGGCGCTGCTTGTCTCAGGGAATCAGAAGAACACAGAGGAATAGGTAAGTATTATTTGTGTATTAGCAAAAGTAACGCATTTCTGGGCCGAACTAGCCCCTTCATTAGATTTAAATCAATGTTACAGATGACTGTTTGTTTGTTTTTTGTGCCCAGACATCATCGGACCATAGAAAGATTCAGAGGGTAACATATACACAGAAATAAGATTAATCGGATAAGATATGACAAAATAGAGGAAGTTATAAATTAGTTCACATGTTAAAATAGTGTTGTATATACGGTATTATAGAACTTTGATAAAAAAAAATATTATAATAAGGAAAAATATTAGATATGTTTTTGTTGCAATCACTTAAAAAAAGGAAATTAAATCGAATATATAAAGCTGAGTGTGTGTGTGTGTGTGTGTGTGTGTCCGCTAAAGGAATCTGCACTGTTGCTTTTACAATCACGAAATTTGGCACACAGGTGCATCAGGTGTCGGGGAAGATTTTAGACCAGGTCTCAGCTCTCTAGGACGTACCGTACCATTAGCCAATAGAAGCTTGGTCACATGACCCTTATCAGCCAATTGAAGCTCGCAGGCTGTTAGCCTCTACATACACAGTTTTACTCCAGGTTTCCATAACAACCCAGCCATTTCTCTTCACTGCTGTAGGTGAGCTTTAAAGGAAATCTGTCACCAGGATAATCGCTATTGAAGTAAAGCCATGGCCTAATAGCACTTAGTACCTTATAAATAAATAAATGTTTTTACCCTCTGAAAATCCAGTTTATTTGGTATGCAAATGAGCCAGTAAGGTGCCCAGAGGGGCGTCACTCTTGCAGGAAGGAGCCCAGACACGCCCCGTGCCACAATGTGTCCACCCCCAAAAGACAAACTTAAAACCCCGCCCCCAGGTCCCGCTAAGCCACGCCCTTGATCTGGTTAGGCCTCGCCCCCTCCCACTTCTCAGCCAACGGGGATTGAAAAAATGAATGTAAAAATCTACTTCTGTCAGCTGCAGAGGTGGGAGGGAGGGTGACTTTCCCTGCAGCTCACACTCAGACAGCACAGTGCTGCTGTGTTAGAGTGAGCTGTTCAAAAGGACACGCCCCCGATCCAGTTAGGCCACGCCCCCTCTCAACCCTCAGCTGACAAGGATTGAAAAATTTAAGTTAAAAATCAACTTCTAGGTCCCACTAAGCCACGCCATGATCTGGTTAGGCCACGCCCCCTCCCATTCCGCCGACAGGGATTGAAAAAATAAAGATAAAAATCTACTTTTGTTAGCTGCAGGGGTGTGAGGGACGGTAACTTTCTTCCTGCAGCTCACACTCAGACTGTACAGTGCTGCTGCCTGAGAGTGAGCTGTTCAAAAGGACATCCTTGTGGCTGTCCAGACCCTGGAGGTCACAGTTAAGGGGATGGTCAGCTATGGAAGTCAGTGTTAAGGGGCAGATTGCTGTAAAGGCCACTGTTAAGGGGCGGGCCCCTGTGGAGGTCACTGTCAAGGGAGTGGTGTGCTGTGAAATTCACTATTAAAGAGGAAGGCTGCTGTAAAGGTCAAAGTTAAGGGGGTGGGCTGCTGTAGAAGTCCAATTTTAAGGGATGGATGGGGCACTGGTGGGGGGGCTGTTGAGGTCACTGTTAAGGGGGCAGGGTGCTGTAGATGTCACTGTTAAAGTGGATAGTGTTTATCTTTTAATGACACACACAAACATTAAATTAAATAGATTAAATATACCCGAGCGAAGTCAGGTCCTTCAGCTAGTTAAAAATAAAAGCAATGAAAATAATATAAAATTAAGTAAACCATAAACCACGAAATACAACATATTATTGCAAAGGATATAGTACTTGCAAGTGGAGGTAATATGTTGTCTACATGGAATTCTCTGATATGGTCACTAGAGGGCACCAGAGTCTTGAGAAATAGGAGGAGAAGAAATATTACATTTGTTGCAATATTTATCATATATCAATGAGCAGTTTCTACCTTAGATAAAAGAAGAGAAAAAGTATATATGATTTGAGGCCCTAAAACGGAGAGTATTCTGGATCTATAAACTTTGTACTATCAATCTATCTCAATTAAGTAATGGAAACAATCTCTTAAGAAATAGGTTAAACAACAATTAGGAAATACCTTTTAATAATTATAAACGATACTAATAATTTATTTAATAATATTTGTATTATTTTTTCTTCTTCTTTTAAATCTACGGTAGAAACAGTTTCATACAGATAGATCACATTTGTTGCAATATGTATTCTTTCTTTTTCCCAGGACTCTTATGCCCTCTAGTGACCATATCAGGGAATTGAATTTAGACAATATATTACCTGTACTTGCAAGTACTAAATTATTTGCATTCATAGGTTGTATGGTTTACTTAATTTTAGATTATTATGATTGCAAGAAAAACAAATCTAGCATTTTCCTTATTCGGTTTTTATCAAGGTTCCTTGTATATACAGTGATTTTAAAAGTATTCATACTTTCTCATCCGTCTCATTGGGGGGGGGGGGGGGGGAAGGGGGGCACAGGCTTGACCATGGGTATAGCTGTTGCCGCTAGGAGGTGGACACTAAGCACACAAAGTGTAAGCTCCACTCTCTTCAGCTATATCCTTCCTACAGGGACTAAGCTAAATCAGTTTTAGCTTTGAGTCTGTAGGAGGCAGACCTCCTTGCGTTACAGGTCTGCTGTTTTTTTCTTTTTTCTAGCGGGAGTTTCAGGCAGTCTGTAAAACTGCTTGCACTTCTATTCCAGGGGGTCACCCAAACCCCCTTCTCCTTTCCGTGCTCCAGAAGAAAAGGAGGATCAGAGGTTCCTGTAAAAACCTCTGTATCCCACCAGTGTGCGGATCAACACAGCTGTCCACGCCGCAAGTCCACTCTGTTCCAGTGTAGCGTCCCTCACCAAGGGGCCACACACCGAAGAAGGTGGTGATCCGGCTAGAGCCAGGGGGGCAGAAGACGCCACACAGGTGAGTATAAAAATAAAATAAAATTTGTTTTAGTTTTGGAGACTGACCCATAGTGCCCCCCTTCCAGTACCCTCTCCTCCCCACTTGTTATGGTCCCCATGGGGCTGGTCCCTCCTGGGGGTAGGTCCATGTTATTTGGCAATGAGAGCCCTTTAAATGTTCAAATGGCACCTGGGGGCGTCTGGTTTCCAGGGCCAGCGTGCAGGGCTCAGAGGGTTGCTCCTGCTGTATGGCCGCACGCCGCAGCGCGTCCTCTGAGCCCCGCTACCAGGTTCAGCAGGGTTCCGAGGCCGATGGGGCCATAATAAAAAAAAAAATCACGGGTGGACAGCACTCCTAAGTAAACATGCTGCGGGTGCTCGTCTCCAAGGGAGGTGGTAAAAGGCCCCCCAATATTAATAACTTGTGGATGTCCAAAGGAAAAAAAAATGGAGACAGCACGTCCAAAAAGGTGAGTTTTAATTCCAGATGCAACGTTTCGGCTTAGTGATAGCCTTTGTCAAGCATACATAAACACCAGAGGGTGGGGGCCATAATTAATTGAGGCCCTGGCTTTTGTGTAGCCTGCCTCCCCGCGACCGCACATCCCACTGAGGATGTTGAGGATCCCTGCACCGTCATCTGCCAGCTTGGGTTTTTCCTTTTTAGAAGGTTAAGTCGCTCGCACAAGTGTTTCCCCAACCACCAGGAGTTTGATTCCTCTCTCTCCAAGGAGTGGAATTTCCCTGATAGACGTTTTACCTTGCCAAAATGCTTGAATGTCCTTTATCCTTTTCCGGAGGATTTGACTAAGAAATGGTCGTCCTCACCTATAGTGGACCTGTCAGTTTCCCGCTTGGCTAAACGTACTACCTTGCCAATGGCGGATGGGACTTCTTTTTCTGATATCAAAGATAAGAAGTTGGAAGCATTTGCAAAATCCTTTGAAGCAGTGGGCACAGCGCTGCAGCCGGTATTTGCCTCTACATGGGTGAGCAAGGCTATGGGGGAGTGGGTAAGTAATCTACTCTGGGGTCTCGACTCGTGGGAACTTGCAGATGTGGCCCTGCAGCTCTCGCATGCCAGTGCGGCCAGGCTGATGGCTCGCTCGTCAGCCCTGTTGGTGGCTATTTGCCGTACCCTATGGCTCTCCTGCTGGGCGGCAATTAATGCTTTAAAGTGGACCCTCATGGCGCCCCCCCCCCTTTACCGGCAGCAGACTTTTTGGTAAGCGCCTGGATGAGATCATTTCGAACGCTACAGGTTGTAAGAGCACACATTTACCACAGAACAGGGGTGGTCTAATAGGTCAAAAAAGTGGATTTCTTTTTTTTCGTCCCTTTCGGGGTTTTTCCAGCCCCAAGAGGGCGTTTGACAAGTCGGCCACGGGTCGGAAGCGCAAAACTTACTTCAAGCCGCGCCCTTCCTGGCGTTTCTGTCAACGGGGCTCAAAGTCCTTTAACCTGAAGAGCTCCGGAGCATGACGGGCGGCTCCCGGCGCCCTCCATTCGGGTGGGCGGTGGCTTATTTTGTTTCGGCATGTTTGGCTGGCTCACGTCTCAGATGTGTGGGTGAGCAAGGTCATTGCAGAGGGCAATGCAGGTGCTGACATGATTATCCACGGCGCATGCGCGATATTTTGGGCGCAACAAACACATTACGCCGGTGATGAGCACTGAATAAATTAGCAGTGGGGCGGTGCTGGGCTCCGAGATAATGGGCGCAGCTGGGCTCCAATGGCAGAAGGGACAGCCCCATGGGCTCCTTATCAAGGTAATATATGATTAAAAGCTATTTTCTAGACAAATGAAAAGACAAAGGGCTGTAATACTAGTATATTTTAATGTAAATCGTGGAGACTGATGTGGTGATGTTAATAGCTCAGTAAGTGAAATCCAGGTGACAATGTCCCTTTAAGGGCCTTTTCGGGTCTGTGTGGTTCTGGGTTTGTACATAGTGTGATTTTCTTGTGTCTGGCTTCTCCTACTGCTTTTGCAATAACTGATTTAAAGAGGACCTTTCACATGGAAAAACAATGTGAACTAAGCATACAGACATGGAGAGTGGCGCCCGGGGATCTCACTGCACTTACTATTATCCCCGGGCGCCACTCCGTTCTCCCGTTATAGGCTCCGGTACCTTTGCTCTGTAAGTTATAGTAGGCAGTGTCTGCCCTTGTCCTGTGGGCGTCTCCTTCTCCTAGGCTGCGGCGCTGGCCAATCGCAGCGCAGAGCTCACAGCCTGGCCACTGACCCTATTTTAAACTCTATATGCTAATAGAGAGTGATGGTCTGAGTTGGCAGAGACCAGCGATCTCTTCTCCCTAGACAGACTTTATAGCATCAGTCTGACACTGCCCAATAATAGTGGACACCCTCAGAGTAACGCAGAAGCCCAGTTAAACCATTGCTATCCATTAGCATATAGGGCACTTATTTGGATTGGGGGACATAAAAAGAAAATGGAAAAAAAATACTATTTTCAGGGTAAGGGCGCAAATTGCGGATCCGCAAAACATGGATGGCGCCCGTGTACATTCCACAATTTACGGAACGGGCGGCCCATTATAGAAATGCCTATTCTTGTCCGCAAGAATAGGACATGCTCTATTGTTTTTGTGGGGTCGCGGAACGGAACAACAGATAACACACCGTGTGTCATGTCTGCATGTTTTGCGGCCCCGTTGAAATGAATGGGTCCGCACCCATTACGCAAAATTGCGGAATGGAAGCGGACCCATTCATATGGTCTTGTGAATGAGCCCTAACAGTGGAATTAGGACAGGTAAACGGTTATTATTTTTGAAAACTCATGACCGGGTTCTACAGGATGGCAGAGGTGTCCTGAGCCTTTAGGGTGACGAGCTTCTTGTGGAGTATTCCTCTGTAATACAGCAACTCATAAATGTAATCTGCTCATGTGTATGAGGCTTTACTCCATGTATTTGTATCAACACTCCCCATTTCTCAACTTTCTCTACTTACTGTTCTGACATGTACTGCAAGTGACCCGCACTAGGTGTATAGTGTGAACTAGATCTCATCTGTACCGTGAATTTCTTTTGTTTCCCCATATGGTATATGAGCCCTAGCATTCAGTGGCCTGTGTTCACACAGAATTACCTATGGCCATGTATTCAAACCATCTGAGGCAGAAATTCTAAAGTCATAAAGTCTGAAACTTGGATATTTGTTGTGGATGTGCCACAGGCTGTGGACACGGATTACTCCTAGTGTTGTACAATGGGGCAAATCTCTGACAATAGTGAACAGGCTTTAGATTTCAAAATCCACTTTGAATTCAATATTGTAGCTAATATTGATTGCAGCTACATATGTATGCAATCAAAACCACCCTATTAGTTTGCATTAAAGGGGTTATCCAACACTAACAAATGCCCCCATGTGTCTGGCTCCCCGTTCCCTACGCAGCTCCTGGTCCCCGCACCCCTGCAGCTGCATCTCCCCGTGTGTGGATGAAAACAAAGGCAGGCGCTGGCAGGGACGAGCCTCCCTAGCATCGCAGGTGACGCTAGGTAGGCTCTTCCCCCATCACCGCCTGCCATTGGCTAATACAACCAACCCCCCCCCCCCCTCCCAACACCAGATGTTTTTATCCGCGCATGGGGAGAAGGGGGTGCGGGGACCAGGAGCGGCACAGGGAGCCAGGTAACTAGAATTAGTGTGAGGGGGCCATTTGTTAGTGTCGGATAACCCCTTTAATCCTAGCAGAATCCTAAATGTGTGAACACTGCCTCCTAGTGTATCCCTGCTTGACCTCTTCTCATGTTGTGCTGTACATTGGGCCAGCAGTTTGTGCACACTGCCATACGTATATAGTGATGGTACGCCCTTCAGGGCTGAGCTATCAGTACATGTGTCAAATGTAACATATAGCTACATTGGCTGGGATCAGTGAAAATGCCGATCATTTAACCCCTTAGATGCCATGGTCAACAGTGACCACTGTACTGCGTTAGTGTATTCTTATGATTTTTCCTAGCTATGCTACCCTCATAAGGTAGTGCATAGTCTGATGACATATCCACTTTTATTTTCCAATCTTAAAGGGGTTGTCTGGGTTCAGAGCTGAACCCGGACATACCCATAATTTCACCCAGGCAGCCCCCCTAATGTTAGCATTGGATCGCTCAGGGCAAGGGCTCTTTTATTTACAATAACACATGAAATGCTCCGATGCTCAAGTCAGGGGGGCTGCCTGGGGGAAAATGGGGATATGTCCGGGTTCAGCTCTGAACACTGACAACCCCTTTAAGATAAAAAAAAAAAAAAAAAAAAAGGAATGAAAAAACAACTAATGCAAGAGCAAATACAATATGAGATGAGAGCTGGAATCAGGAACTTCTTGGCACTAGTTTGTATATATAATATATATTATATTCTCCACCATTGTGTGTGTCGGTCAATATGAGCTAGCCATCACCATGACTTTGTGTAGTACTTTATTTTTAGTTGCATTTGTCTTGGCTTCCCCACTCAGGTTTCGCATACGTCATTGAAAAACAAAAATACAGGGACAGATCATAGACTTGTGGATACCAGGAACTCTCCAGCTTCTGAGGACAACTGGGGATGGGAAGATGCTTTTCAGCCTGTTTCCCAGAGCAAAGCCCGGACCCAGTCCAACTTCTCTCCACCTGAGGGCACACGGCCCGCCAGTGAATACAACTGGGGCACTACAGACGGGAGTGGGAAACATGTGGACTTCTTCTCTGTTGCTTCAGAGAAAGACGGCCAGGTAAGGGAGTGTTTTAGAATTTGTGCACTCCATACTCCCCCCCTATACCATCCTATTATCTTTAGGACCCATTCACTGCTGTGCGAACTCTGCATTGCAGTGCAGACACATTGCGCCAGATTTATCATGACTCTGACAGCTCACTCCACTTTCACATATGGCTAAAGTCAGTTTTAGCCAAGTCAGATTTATGATCGGCCCTTTAAGACTGTAATAAATGTGGTTTGACGGTAGCAGTTTATCCGTCAGTAAGCAGCTTTACAAAAGTCGCACATCTTTACGAAAAAGTCGCACGTTTTTATGAAAAAGTCGCATGTTCTATTAAAAAGTCTCATAAGATAAGCATGGCCCTCACTAAAGTGAAATTGTGACTTTTTTGCGACTTTTTAAATAGCCTCAATAGTAAATCTGTCTAGAGATTCATTTACATAAGAAAACACGCCAACTTTCAGAAAACTGGCGAGCATAGTGCAGAGCAGAAAAAAGTCGCAAATTTGTGCGCAGTTTAAGCGATTGCGCAAAAATGTGCGACTTTTTCACTCCATTATTCTGACTTGAGCTAATGATAAATCTGGCCCATTGCCTTCAATGACTCCGTGATCTGCAAGATACAGCAAAAGATAGGACATCCTATCTTTTGCAGAGCGGAGGCATGTACCCCCAAGCCCATGGAAACACGGGTCCTTTGGAACATCGCTTTGCTTTGAAGCCAGCAGCATTCTTCTCCAGGTTAGAGCCTATGAAAACTCTTCTATTTGGGATATGTACTACGTAGACTCAAAATACATGTTGCATACATCTTAGGTGGGCTATTTACTTTTTATACAGTCTACATAAAAAAAAAACTGGTGTAAAGGTATTTTTCATAGGAGGAGATTTATTAAAGAGGTCGTCCCACGAAAAATATTCTACATTTTCAAAACCAGCACATGTATCTGAGTACATTTGTTATTGCATGTAATTAAAGGGAACCTGTCACCACGATTTTGTGTATAGAGCTGAGGACATGGGTTGCTAGATGGCCACTAGCACATCCGCAATACCCAGTCCCCATAGCTCTGTGTGCTTTTATTGTGTAAGAAAACCGATTTGATACATATGCAAATTAACCTGAGATGAGTCCTGTATGTGAGATGAGTCAGGGACAGGACTCATCTCAGGTTAATTTGCCGATGTATTAAATCGTTTTTTTTACACAATAAAAGCACACAGAGCTATGGGGACTGGGTATTGCGGACGTGCTAGCGGCCATCTAGCAACCCATGTCCTCAGCTCTATACACAAAATCCTGGTATGGGATTTATACACATGCTCTCTGGTATGGGATTGCAACTGAATGGAATGCATTTTGGAGCGCTCCATTCTGTTCAGTTTTGTCCCCATTGACAATTAATGGGGACAAAACTGAAGCGTTTTTTCCTGGTATTGAGCCCCTATGACGGATCTCAATACCGGAAAACTAAAACGCTAGTGTGAAAGTAGCCTTACAGGAATTACACTTGTCTCCTTTGTTTCTTCTGACCAGTATATGATAGATATAAGCTATGCTCCATGTCATATACTGGCTTACAGTGTTTCTTGATTTCTGCCTTATAGAAGTTGACCCATACCTTATAATGCCGTGTGCATGTTCAGCGAGTTTCACACGAGCTTGTTTGGTCCATGTGCCAGCTGCATTTCCTTCTGCTCTTCTGACCACAGGTGAGCTGTACTGTACTCTTGGCATTATTAGAATACAGTACAGTAGACCTGCAGTCAGACGGGAACTCATAGCATTATAAATCATAATGATGCTGTGAGGTCGGGTTAGAGGAGCAGTGTTCGGTCCAGAAACCTACCCATCAAACTGAGCATATTTCCTGGAACAAACACGCTTGTGTGAAACTGGCACTCTGTAAAGTTGTATAAATTCTTAAACTTTAAAGCGGACCTGTCACAATAAAATTCAATGCAATCTGAAAGCACCATGTTATAGAGCAGGATGGACTGAGTAGATTGATATATAGTTTTAGGGGAAAAGATTCAGTAAAACTTGTAATTTATACATTAATATCCTTGCTTTTTTCACTTCCTGTGAGCAGCTATTGGTAAAGGAGGGAGGAGTTATCAGTGACTAACAGCTATCTCTGTATGCACAATGTGTCAATCACTGATAACCCCTCCTTCCTGTACTGATAGCTGTTCACAGGAGGTAGAAAAAGCGGAGATTTAAAAGTATAGATCTTAGGTTTTACTGAATCTTTTCCCCAAAAATAAAATAAAAAATTATATATATGTATAATATATATATATATATATATATACATATATACATATATACACACACACACACACACATCTTCCCTGTGCTTCCTATTCTATAGCATGGTGCTTTCAGATTGAATTGCAGTTTGTGGTGACAGGTCCGCTTTAACGATCGGATAAGACTTGGGGTACATTCACCCGTATTATTTTTTCCACATCCGTTCCACATTTTGCAGAATAGAAGCGGACCCATTCATTCCTATGGGTGAATAAAATGTGCGGACAATATCCACTGTGTTGTCCGCATCCGTGTCTCCGCATTTCTATTCAGCAAAAATATGAAGCATGTCCTACTATTGTCCACAGCACCAATCAAGTCAATGGATCAGCAAATTGCGGATGACATACAGAATGGTTTCCGTATGTCATCCGTTTTTTGCGGACCGTAAAAAAAACCGAAGACATACAGAACACAAACTGAAGTAATTTGTCCGCAAAATGCAGACACACGGTTCCGTTATTTGCAGACCACAAAACGGAAAGGATTACACACGGTCGTGTGAATGTACCCTTAAGGTGGCCAATACACAAAGATTAAAGTTGGCCGGAATGGCAGATTTCAACCATTCTGGCTGAATGTTATTTGAAATATAGACAACGGCAAACTCTTATCGGCCAAAAATGTAATCCGCTGTCCTGGAAAACTTTACCATTCATCATCCAAAACTGCATGTTGATGGCATGATGGATTTTTTCCCAACACTTGCCATTTTACTCAAGCACCAAGGAGTTTGTTTTTATTAAAAACGGATTCCTTGGTCGGGCAGTTTAGTTGGTGGGATCGTTCGAACAGAACCATCCCATGGACGACTGATTATGATGGTTTGCATTCTGGCCAATCTCAAATGTATGACCAGCTTTAGGCCCCATTCACACATACGCAATTTCGTTCCGCATTTTGCGGAACGGAATTGTAGACCCATTAATTTCATTGTGCGACACGGATACAGAATTGCGGACCAGCACTTCCGGGTCCGCAATTCCGTTCCCGAAAAAAATAGAACATGTCCTATTCTATTAGTGTCGGTGATGTGCGGTCTGCAAAATGCGGAACGCACATTACCGGTGTCCGTGTTTTGCGGATTTGCAAAACACGCTACGGATGTGTGAATGGGGGGGGGGGGGGGCGCACCAAATGGTGTGTACACACAGTGGATTTTGTTGCTGAAAAGCTGCACATTAGACGTAGTGTCATTCTTTGCATTGCAAAGCATGACATCCGCTGAATAAATTGACATGCTGCACATTTCAAAGCCGTAGATTTTCTGCAGCTTGTGGACGAGAATTCAGAATTCGTGATTCGCTGCACAAAAATACACATCTAATCAGTCCTGTGAGCCCAGCCTTACAGTATGTTCACACGGTTAAAATCAGAGAAGGAAATAATCAGTCATTGACTTGGTTGTTTATGGTGGGGGGTTTTAGTGGAGTTACTTGAGTCTTCGAGTCAGATGTTTTTGCATCCTCATTGCTTTCAATGGAATCCATAATCAAATCTGTAACAGGTCACTTCTGAATCAGTTTTTAAATCCGCTACTGGAAAGAAAAAAAAAAAGCTCTACCATGTGTTCAAGGTGTGGACATGGTTCAGGTTTTTTTATGTCAATGGTTGATCCAGTTTTTGAATGTGGATTGAACACTTCTGAATCAGTAGCAGGTTTTAGCTGTGTGTACATAGATCTCTCGTACAGAAGGAGAGAGGACCCTGCCGGAGACTTACGACTGTTCGAGTTTGTAACAAGTCTTGTTCATGCTTGTAACAGTTTTATTTTTATTTTTTTATTATGTATGCAGAGCACCATGGAATGAATGGCACTTTAATAATGTGGTTCCAGATGTTGCTCTAAAATTCAGGTAGATCTACAATAATTTATGGTAATTCTTCAACAGAAAAAAGATGATCATCGCAGTTCAGAAGGAGGTGGAGACTGGGGTGGAGATGAAAACTGGGAGTCAGTAGAAGCGGAGCAGGGTGAGTTGTCAGTAGAATATGTTTTCTGGCTTGGATTATATGACTACTATAGTACAGTGATGGTGAACCTCTTCGAGACAGAGTGCCCAAACTGCAACCCAAAACTTATTTATCGCATAGTGCCAACACAGCAATTTAACCTGAATACTACAGTCCAATATAGTATATCTTCTATGTACTTTACCATTTAGCTATCATAGCCTGCCTACATTCAATGTGCTGCCCATAGTGCGCCCTGCGCTGATGAATGTCAGGTAAAATCTAAGGCATATTTTTACGCCATAGACTTTTTCCAGGGTGCCTACAGAGAGGGCTCTGGCACCTGTGCCATAGGTTCTCCACCACTGCTATAGTATAACATGAACATGCAAGCTGCTTGTCTGACAGGCCTAAGCAAAGCAGAACTGGCTCGGAAGAAGAGGGAAGAACGCCAACGAGAAATGGAAGCCAAAAGGGCAGAGCGGAGAGCTGCCAAGGGACCCCTCAAGCTTGGAGTGAGAAAACTGGATTGAAGAATAAAAAGTGACTGTAAAACAGAAAACAGGGTGTGTACTTGATGTTTTATATCTTTGAACCATATATGTCAGATGGACAAGGTCCAGCGAACTGGAAACTTATCTCCCATGCGTCAAACAAAAGGTCTTTGACAACACTATGTCCAAAGTACCATTGGTTTGAGATTCCCTGGGCAATCCACTGTTGAAACAGTGAGGGATTTATTAAAGGAATTGTTCAGGATTTTGATGGCATATTCTGTGTTTTTCAGATTTCTGTACCACATATCAATTTCATATTGGGGAGAGGGGAATGTATCATCCCAGAGACCAACTTACCTGCAGCTCTTTCCATTTTGTGCAGTAGACAGAGCTGGTAATTGACTTCAATGAGAGTAGTCCTGTAATTATCAGCTCCATCCTTTAGACCAGGCATGCTCAACATGCGGCCCTCCAGCTATTGCAATACAACTCCCATCATTCCCGGACAGCCTACAGCAGGGCATAGTGGGAGTTGTAGTTTTACAACAGCTGGAGGGCCGCAGGTTGAGCATCCCTACTTTAGACCAGGCATGGCCAACCTGCAGCTCTCCAGCTGTTGTAAAACTACAACTCCCACAATGCCCTGCTGTAAGCTGATAGCTGTTGGCAGTCTGGACATGATGGGAATTGTAGTTTTGCAACAGCTGGAGAGCCTCAGGTTGGCCATCCCTGCTTTAGACAATGATCAGCAACCTCCAGCACTCCAGCTGTTCACAAACTTCAACTCCCAGAATGCTTCACGTCTATGGGAGTTAGAAGGACAGCCGAGCATGTTTGCATACTGGGAGCTGTAGTTTTACAGCAGCTAGAGTGCTGAAAGTTGCCGATCCCTGCTCTAGACTATGGATAGAGCTTCAAGATAACACTTTTGTAATGTTTTTTTTATATTTCACTGTAGATGTTAATGTAACATCTGGCCTGAGTTCTTGGCCAGATGTTTATTTCCAAAAATCTGTGTTTGAAACCCCCCTAATGGGAGGTCGCCAGGTGTTTTTTCCAGCCCAATTATGTATGAAGAATCATACACTACACGGATATTTAAAGGAGTATTCAAGTGTGATCATTTTATATAAAAATTGGATCAGAAAGGGCAAAAATAAACTGATCACCCACCCCTGCTGTCCAGCCACTACTCTGGTCCCTGCTCAGCTCGGCTTTTCAAGTCCTCTTCTTGGGCTTTGAATGCCCACTCTGCCAATCACTGATGGGGCCTGTGTTTGGCTAAGCAGGCAGCCTAAGTATTTTTCTGGTGGGTTGAAAATAAGAAGAGGAATATGAGAGGAGCAGGGACCAGTGCAGTGGGTATCGGTAAGATGAGAACTCAGTTTATTCCTGCCCTCGTTTTTATTTAATGTGAAGGAATACCCCTTTAAATAAACTAGATTTTCTGTGCTGTTGTTCCCTTTAAGATAATTTATATGCCAATATTCATTGGTTTAGGGGGTTGGAAAATTTGCAGGGTAATTGCTCAGAATGCAATATAGTGTCATTCATGCTCCATACAAGCATACATAACTGTATACTATCCCCCAGATATCTCCTATTGGGAGGGCCCCAGCATCAGTGAGGTAAAATACACTCCTGTCCATGTGATGCAAGATGGCAGCGCCCGCTTCCTCTGACTGATCCTTCTAGCATCTATTGACCATTTGTAACTGTATGTGGCATTTTGACCAATTATATTGCATATTGGCCAACCCCTTTAAGATGTGTAAAAGCTGTGTTGAAGGCCTTATTCACATTTCAGTTTTTTTACTGACGTGTGCTGTCCGCATTTTCCATGGACAGCATACGTACCCATTGATTTAAATGTATCTGTTCACATTTTAGTATAAAAAAAAAACCGGAGACTGCAACTACTTTGATCTGTGATGCGCGGACAAAGCATGCCTATTGAAGTCTATGGGTCCATGAAAATCACTGACATACATCAGTGTTGTGTCCGTTTTTCACTGCAGACTCATAGGAGATTCTTTGGAAATTAATTTTTAGCTAAGCAACGTCAGTGAATTACAGATGACACACGTACGCTTTTTTTCACGGATGTGCCACTGCCACGGAAATGTGAACGAGGCCTAAATCTGTTATCACCAGTTCCCTAAGAACTCGTGTACACGGCCTTTGGCGTTTGTGTGGTCCGCAAAACACAGATACTGGTCATGTGCATTCCACACAACATCCTGCCCTCTATAGAACAGTCCTATGTTTGTCTGTAATACGGACAAGAATAGGATTTTTTTTTAAGGTGCCACAGAAAGGACACAGATGCAGACAGCACCCGGCGTGCTGTCTGCATCTTTTGCGGCCCCATTAAAGTGAATAGGGCCATATCCGACCCACAAAACATGTGGATCAGATGCAGACATGTGATCCCTTACTTTTGACAAATGGCATAGTATGTATCAGTATGCCTAAAATCAGAACTATAGAAATTCCAACAGATCTGTTTTATAAAGGCAAGGGGTCCACGGTGAGGGCCAGTTGGATCTGACAGATCTAGCACAGCATGCAGATGTGAAAAGAGCTACATCTCTCAAAGTCTTCACAAATGTATGAAGGGTAGATACAATTCTTCTTGCATGCTTTCTTCACAGGACACAGAACAAGCCCCCTGTGCTCGTTGCCGTCAATGAAGAGTGGACATGGTCAGAGATTTCATAATATTTATGCTGTATAAATTTTTATGTTACATACAATGCTGTATATTCACAGCCGAAGAATAAAATGACATTTTCCAAACCAGGAATTATCACTTCTGGAATTCCATGTACATATATAATAAACTCCATAAAAAAAAAAAAAGTCTCACCCTGTAGGTGTTTTTTTGCCGTTAAAAATAATTTGAGAAACATATATAATTCATCCACTTGATTTGACGTCTAATGTACATAATGTGTCATGGGTACAACAGATGAAGTGTTGTGTAATTATTGGGGTCTCAACTGTGACCATCCAGAAAAAAAATATATTCACGTTTCCATTAAAACATAAGACAGTAAGAAAAATCTTTGGCTCATAAAAATCCATGAAGTCACTTGTGAGCAACACTTGTCCGCATATAACGGGAACTGGATTATGCATCTGGTCTTATGAAGAAGTGTTGGATGTATTTAAGATACCGGTGTGGTCAGGATTCTAGAAAAGGAAAGAGTTAAAGCTGTTACTAGGAAATAAAATGTGCACTTCACAATGTTAATTAAAGGGGTTATCCAGAATATACTATTGAGGACCTATTCTCTTGATAGGTCATCAATATCGGATCAGCAGGGGTCTGACCCCGGGACCCACACAGATCAGCCCATGCACGGTGCTGTGGTCAGAAAGCTGCTGGAAGCCCGGAGAGCTCGCCACAGCGCCGGTGAGTGCAATGGCTCCCTGGAACAGGTACCTGCAAATATTCTAATGATGACCTATCCTGACCTGAGGTCGTCATCATCTAAGTATCTCTTTATTGGGGTTCTCTGGATAAAGGGTAATTTTTATGACTATAGAGAGTGTTTGACACATGGATTCAAGAGAGCAATACATTGATTTACTACATCAAACAAAACAGTCCAGATTTGCTAATGTGATTTTGCCTGTAGTGTAAAATAAGCCAAAATATCAACATTTCTGGTGCAAATTGTTGCATCAAATTTAGATATATTTATGAAGTTAAACCCCAAAAAGAATAACTTACTGCACCTCTTTCACCGAGAGGCATGACTTGGCAAGAAAGGGTGTGACCCAAGCTGCAACATTTAGTACTATAGTGTCCAGCCATGCACCACATTTGGTGCATCTCTGGTCTGCAACTTTTATGTACATTGTAGACAGGATTAATAAATTAGTTTTGACCAGAGTAGTAGTGTTTCGATACCAACATTTTGATTCTATTTCGATACCATAAAAATGTATTGCTATACTTGATACCACGCAAAAAAAAAAAAAAAACACACCAAAAAAAGCAGCGTGCATTCCGCATTTTTTATGGAACATCCGGCCCATAATCGAACAGGCCGATCCTATTTTTGGGGGGACAAGGTGACAAAAAAATGGCGATCAGAAGCTGCCACTGCACCACCAATGGAGGGGAGGGGACCCTGTGGCCACTGCCACCAATGATTATAATACTGGGGGGGGGGGGCGCACTGCTCCACCAATGTTTTTAGTACTGGGGGAAGGACGCACTGCGCCACCAATGTTTTTAGTACTGGGGGAAGGACGCACTGCGCCACCAATGATAAGTAACCTTTTAATACAAATAGAATTACATAGCCGGCACTTGACCTCTAAGACAGGGTGCTGCGATCCGCGGCAGTTAACCCCTCAGGAGCCGTGGAGCCCTGTCAGAGATTGAGTGCCGGCTATGCGATTCTGCCGCCGGCTATGCGATTCAGAGCTGAACCTGGACATACCTCCATTTTCACCCAGGCAGCCCCCCTGACTTGAGCATCGGAGCAGTTCATGCTCCGATGCTCTCCTTTTCCCTGCGCTAAATCGCGCAGGGCAAAGGCATTTTTGGGAGATCCGGTGACCTACCGGGCTCTCCATGGGGCTGCCAGGAAGCCTGGTGATGTCACCGGCACTGATAGGCGGGCTTTAGCACTGCCATAGCCAGTAAAACGGCTAGGGCAGCGCTAAAGCACGCCCATCAGAGCCAGTGATGTCACCGAACACACTGCTGGGCGGAAGCTGCCGCCCGGCAAGGTGTGATTGTAAACAAAAGAGCCCTTGCCCTGCGCGATGTAGCGCAGGGCAAAGGAGAGCATGAACTGCTCCGATGCTCAATACGGGGACTGCCGAGGTGAGATTATGGGTAATATCCGGGTTCAGCTCTGAACCCGAACAACCCCTTTAATGGGTGAGTTATCAGCACCTCTCTCTTCTTATTGGCAGCAGCGCCACAGTGGGGAGAGAGTGACTCCTTCTCCCCTGTGCTGCTGAGGAGAATATGGTGCGCTGACATGCTTGTATTAATAGCCTCATGCATTCCTCATGTAATAACAATTCTGGAGCATCTATTCTTATGGCTCTATGTTGTGTCATTCCTTTATTATTTCTCCTAGAAGTTATGAATGAATTGCTAGCAGTCTGCAGTAAGGGTACAGAGGGTTGGTAACAAGTTGGGGGGTGAGGGGGTGTCCCTGCACAGTCTGACAATGGCAGTACTGATTGGATACAGCAAGTCTGTGCAGGTACACCCCCCTCAACTGAGACCCCCATCAGACCTCAGATCAGAAAAATAAAAAATAAAACATCTCTTACCTGTCCTGCGCCGTGGCTCCTCTCCACCTCCGGCAGAAGTCTCGCTCCCCTGTCTTTCTGGCCTGCGCTGCTCTGTCACCTGACTGTATGCAACGTCAGGTCATAGTGCGCGATGTCCTGACACTGTACGCGATCAGGACAGTGCAGCGCCAGACGGGAGGAATAAAGACTGAGAGGGTGAGTATTACAAGAGGTCCGCTTCACTCCCTACTACTGGCCCCTAAAGCATACTAGTGAGCGCTTCCGTAAGCGCTCACTAGTATCGGCTTTATTAAAGATGCATGGCCATTTCTTCCCCAACTTTTTTTTTTGGGGGGGGGGGGGGGGGCTCTTATAAAGTGAAAAATACGGTACATGAGAAATAAATGAAGCTATTAAAATAGGCATGTCAGGAGTAGTGACAGGTCCTCTTTAAGGCTAGTTTCACATTTGCAGCAGAGAACAGCCATAAGCCAGATACTACCACCTTCCTGCCACACCCCATTAACTATAATGGGGTCCAGCAGATATCTGGCTGCTACCCAGCAAATATGCCAAGAATCAGCCAGGCAAGATACACTGTACACCTATGGCAAGCTACCTAAAAAACATGGACTCATCTCCTCTCCTCTCCCCCCCCCCCCCCCCCCCCCCCAAAAAAAAAAAACTCACAAGAAAGAAAAGGTCACAAAAATCTGCATTTCAGTGGTTGTAAGCACTGCACTTTAGATGCCATGTGGCAATGATAAATCTGAATATGCAGTACATATATCATTCATTAATAGCTGAGCTGATCTAACAGCAAGTCACTGTTCTTACCTCATGTAGGATGTCCGATAAGGTCATCAAGCTGTGAGGAGAGGACAGGGAGTCTTCTGACTGGGAGCTGCAGGAGCTTCGTTTTACTGTATTAAAAAATCCACATTAGTTATGTTACACTAGTTACTGTAGGAGTTTGATTGTGGGCTGAGTATTTACCAGTGTCACTGCTGGAAGATAATGGTCTTCCCACCCCTGTTACTTCTTGCCCACTGCTCCTTTTCTCTTCTTGTGCCTGTTTGAATGTTCAGAATATGGTGTCACAGACAGGTAAAGAGGCTATTCATTCAGCAAATAGAGGTCAGTTTTTTTATATATTGAAAAGTTCGAAAGTGTTTTAACGTGGCTAAGATTTGAGGAAGTGGGGGGCGCATAGACTCTGAGCTCCTCGCCACAACACCCGTTCGCTTAGCTTTATAGCCGAATAACCCTGTTCAACATGGGCAAACTGTCTAAGGAGAGAGGCAGAGAGTCTGACTGCACACAGAGAACCCAAAAATCGCAAGGGGATCTGTCTAGGATCCTGAATACAAAGCCGTCATCTCTGGAGGTAAGGAAGAAAATGGCGGCGGCGGCTGATATACACTCTGAAGCGCATGAAGAGGACTCGGATGGTGACAGCTCCTGCGCTTACTCGGATGCGCACGGAGGGGCTGAACAGTTACCTATAACAAGGTCTTTCTTACAACACTCCTTGTCGCAGGCTCTCGCTCCGGTGATGAAGGCGTTAGCCGACAAAGATGGAGGTACAGCAGTTGGGACAGAGTGGAAACGCTTGAATATTCCCAATCAGTAATAGTGCAGCACAACAGAGGGATGCAGGCTCAGTTGCAAGCCTGACGCTCACAGATAAATAATGCACATCTACACCTGGAGGATCAGGAGAATAGGGGACTTCGGAAGAATGTCAGACTTAGGGGAATCCCTGAATCTGTCCCTGCTGAACTAACAGACTGTACGCCGGATCTTTTCCCTTCTGGTGGGGCAGATGAACGGGCACATAGAGCGCTTAGACCCAAACCCCTGGCAGGAGATCCACCAAGGGATACGATCTGTCCCCTATTAAACGTCCTTGATACAGCGGAAATACTCAAAAAGGCACGAGAAAAGGATGACATTCTCTTTAATAATCATAAGATCCTGATTTTTCAGGACTTAGCCGCCAGCACGCTTACAAAATGCTGGATTTTGCATCCCTTAACTGCGGAACTGCGAGCAAGGAAACTACCCATGAGATGGCTTTTTCCCTTTGGTCTAAGCACCACAATCAAGGGTAGACAAATAACTGAGATTCCCAGATTTATCTAAAATTTGGAAAGCCCTAGAGATGGCACCTCTGGCCATACCCTCGTGGCTGCCGATACCCGTTCCAGAACATCTACCTAGGCTGCCCTCACTTCCATCGTGGCAACTATCCTCGAAATACAAATCACCCAGGAGGAAGTCGGCACCCATGGACTGAAGCATTACCACATAGAGAGACTATCAATCTCAGATCATGCTCCTGTTAAAATACAAATGAAGTTGCATGACCTACCGCCTAGAGTGTGGTCTTCTTAACACTACCCTGCTGGAAGATGAGGTCAATAGGAATCTCATAGAACAAAAGATCACAGATTATTTTAAAGTGAATGACAGCCCTCAGACTCCCATGCCCATAATATGGGAAGCTCACAAAACAGTTAAAGGAGAATTAATTAGTCTAGGAGCTAGCATAAAGAAGCAAAGAACCCGGAAATTAGACTCCCTGTTAATGCAAATGGCTACCCTAGAATGTCTGCACAAGAAAAAAACTGCCGAGATACAAAATAATCTCAAATCCCTACATTTTCAGGTTAAAATTTAAGGAAGTGAAACTGGAAACTATATTGTAAAGTTGTAGACCTCTGCTTGCTGTCATTCAATAGGAACCTTTCCTGCCAATAGATTTAAAAAATCTGTTCTGATGGCCACAGACAGAGCCTAGATTTTTGATGCGTTGGAAGTACATAGGTGCAGAGCAACCCAAGAATAGGGCCACAGAGATATTGTCAGCTTACTCCTTCTCCCCCTCCTCTTCTCATAGACTTATATAGCAGCTTGTAATCGGATCCTTCAGTGTGCTTAAAGGCCATCTAAAGCTGGGTGTTCACATAGGTGCTATGAACTCTGGAGTTCACTGTATTCGTCATAGTGGATACCACCGTGCACCGCCAGATCCCCTTTTACTGTAATGGGATCCGGACACTTCTCAGCATATACACAAAAAATGCCACCTGTAGTATATTTTTTTTTTGTCCGGCTGAAAGACGCCTTATATGCTGTATATAGTGAACTCAGAAGTCTGTTTCTCCATTCACAGCACATATGTGAACACAGCCTTAGTTTTAGAAAACAGATTTAGGCTAGATGCACATGACCGTATGTGTTTTTGCGGTCTGCAAATTGCGGATCTGCAAAAAAAAAAAAAGGCCGACGTCCAGATGGCAGTTTGGGCGGATCCATTATAAAAATGCCTATCCTTGTCCACAAAACGGACAAGAATAGGACATGTTCTATTTATTTTTTTTTGCAGGGCTACGGAACAGAGCAACGGATGCGGGCAGCACACGCATCTTTTGCAACCCCATTGAAGTGAATGGGTCTGCACCCGAGCCGCAAAAGATGCGGCTCGGATGCGGAACCAAAACCACGTTTGTGTGCATGTAGCCTTAAATACTAGTTTAGGAAGGGAAGGAGTAAAATAGCTGATATTACAAAGTTTCTTATATTCACCTGTACTATTGATTTATGCAAAGCTGTGTGAAAAGTTACATAGAAAGAACAAAAATGTACTGAAAACAGAACTAGAGCACTACACTCCTGACTTGTGTTGGCATACACATGACAGATAAGGACGGCAGGCTAATCCGATAGACTACACTTTATTACATAATGTTGTGCTATGCCCCCTGGACGTGTTTTGCCTGGTACAGGTGACCATAGGTGTTCTTGGGGCTATTTTTCTTTAAATCATTTTCTTTTCACGCTTTGCTCAGCTATGGTGTGATGAATCTTCCAATGGGGCCAGAATTGATCAGTCATCCAATCATTGTACGTGATGTGGAAAATAGTGTTCTGTATAGGAAGACTAGACAGGTCTTACCACTGGCAGATCTTTTAACTGATGCTTTCCATCTCCAGGCCCAACATGAACCAAATGATTAAAATTCTTAGGGTTGGAAATTAGTTTTGACCTCATCTGAGGGTCTTTCAACATCACCCTGTGAATGGAATAAAAAAATGGATACATTATGATTTGTTAAATATTTGTGGAAGTATAGGTTGTGAAGGCAAGAGGAAAAGTAGCAGGCAAGACCTCTTTGTATCCCATGTATGCGTGTAAAAGAATACATTAAGCAGGTTTCATTTCAAGTATGCACTGAAAGAGAAGGTTTTACAGCCAGGTCCATAAATACTGGGACATTGACACAATTCTAAGATTTTTGGCTCTATACACCACCACAATGGATTTGAAATGAAACAAACTAAATGTGCTTCAACTGCAGACTGTCAGCTTCAGGCCTCATGCACGAGAGCGCTGCACTCGTATGATCTATACAAGTGTATTACTGTAGTGCAGCGGCGGCATGAAGCGCACAGCGTCATAGCAACCAATGACGCCGTGCGCTCCTGCTGTCGGCAGAATGCCAGGCCGGGATACCACGGACCGCTCTCGGCCGTGGAACACGGCCGTGTGCATGAGGCCTTAATCTGAGGGTATTTTACATCCACATCAGGTGAACGGTGTAGGAATTACAACAGTTTGCATATGTGCCTCCCACTTGTTATAGGACCAAAAGTAATGGGACAGAATAATCATCATAAATCAAACTTTCACTTTTTAATACTTGGTTGCAAATCCTTTGTAGTCAATTACAGCCTGAAGTCTGGAACGCATAGACATCACTAGACGCTGGGTTTCATCCCTGGTGATGCTCTGCCAGGCCTCTACTGCAACTGTCTTCAGTTCCTGCTTGTTCTTGGGGCATTTTCCCTTCAGTTTTGTCTTCAGCAAGTGAAATGCATGCTCAAATCAGATTCAGGTCAGGTGATTGACTTGGCCATTGCATAACATTCCACTTCTTTTTCTTAAAAAAACGCTTTGGTTGCTTTTGCAGTATGCTTTGGGTCATTGTCCATCTGCACTGTGAAGCGCCGTCCAATGAGTGCTGAAGCATTTGGCTGAATATGAGCAGATAATATTGCCCGAAACACTTTAGAATTCTTCCTGCTGCTTTTGTCAGCAGTCACATCAGTTCCATTGGCAGCCATACATGCCCACGCCATGACACTACCACGACCATGCTTCACTGATGAGGTGGTATGCTTAGGATCATGAGAAGTTCCTTTCCTTCCCCATACTCTTCTCTTCCCATCACTCTGGTACAAGTTGATCTTGGTCTTATCTGTCCATAGGATGTTGTTCCAGAACTGTGAAGGCTTTTTTAGATGTCGTTTCCTGTTTTTGAGGCTCACCAATGGTTTACATCTTGTGGTGAACCCTCTGTATTCACTCTGGTGAAGTCTTCTCTTGATTGTTGACTTTGACACACATACACCTACCTCCTAGAGAGAGAGTGTTCTTAATCTGGCCAACTGTTGTGAAGGGCGTTTTCTTTACCAGGGAAAGAATTCTTCGGTCATCCACCACAGTTGTTTTCCGTGGTCTTCCGGGTCTTTTGGTGTTGCTGAGATCACCGATTCGTTCCTTCTTTTTAAGAATGTTCCAAACAGTTGTTTTGGCCACACCTAATGTTTTTACTATCTCTCTGAAGGGTTTGTTTTGTTTTTTCAGCCTAATGATGGCTTGCTTCACCGATAGTGACAGCTCTTTGGATCTAATCTCGAGAGTTGACAGCAGCAGATTCCAAATGCAAATAGCACACTTGGACCTTTTATCTGCTCATTGTAATTGGAATAATGAGGGAATAACACACACCCGGCCATGGAACAGCTGAGAAGCCAATTGTCCCATCACTTTTGGTCCCTTAACAAGTGTGAGGCACATATGCAAACTGTTGTAATTCCTACACCGTTCACCTGATTTGGATGTAAATACCCTCAAATTAAAGCTGTCAGTCTGCAGTTAAAGCACATCTAGTTTGTTTTATTTCAAATCCATTGTGGTGGTGTATAGAGCCGCAAATCTTAGAATTGCGTAAAAGTCCCAATATTTATGGACCTGACTATGTGTTGCTGGCGCCAGCACTCCCTCCATGACAGCCCTGGGATCTGTTCCATGGAATCTGCATCAGGGTGATTTCACACGCAGTAGTTTAGTTGCATAAATTTCTGTGACTGTCCAAGTCTTACAGAAAATTGTGTTGGCTGCAAAAACGCCCCCCATTCAGATGCATGTATATGTGTGTGTGTATATATATGTGTGTATATATATATATATATATATATATATATATATATATATATATATATATAAAAAATTATAATTTTTTTTTACACTAAGCCATGCCTCTAACTATGACACAGTAGTTATGCTCCTTCAGTGTGCCCCCACAAAGTAGGTATGCCCTCTAGAGCACCTCTTACAGTAGTGTAGCACCTGTATTGTTAATAATAATAATAATAATAATAATAATAATAATAATAATTCTAAAATAAATTACTTCTCACCTAGCCCCATTCCCCCAATGAATGGAGCATAACCTCATGCTCTCCTCAGCACCAGGTGCAATAAAGTGACATTAGCCTGTTGAGCTGAGCAGGAGAGCACACAGACTGGGGGGTGATCATCATCCCCTGACCTGAGCGCTCGCTTGCTAAGCCCAGCAGGAGTGATGACATCACTTCATTGTGCCTGCTGCTGGGTAGAATACCAGCCAGGTTATAGTGGAGCAGGAAGCTGACTGTTCCCTGCTTCACCATTACAACTATATCTGTGTGCTCAGGACACAGATACTGTTGAAAGAGGGATATACCTCAGCCATCCCGGGACGGCCACCGAAATCCAGGGCTATCCCGCTGGATCCAGGACAGTTGGGAGGTCTGCAGTTGTATGGACGTGCACATTACTATACACTTTCAACACCAGGTGGAGCTATATTATGTGAGCAGACGTCTTAAATCTTCACTAGTGGGACAACCCCTCTAATGTGAAAAATCCTAATGACCGTGGCACTTTATGCATAATACATTCTCCGTATTTTACCTCCTCTGCTGTAGCCGCTCCTCTTCTGAAATTCGGAATGAAAAATGCCTTTTGCTCTTTGTTTTGAGCAGCTGTCTCCGGCTGTTATCCGAGGTCTCTGGAACGTCAAACTCATCTTGATCTGTTGAGAATCAACAAACCGTGACCAGAAAGACAACGTGGCTGCAAGATCTATAGTACACAGACAAGTCATACTGGTGTGTAGATGTAACACTAACCGGCCAATTTATTACGCAGATATATCAGACGGACTTTCTCAGTTCCAAAGACACACAGAGATCCTTCATAGTTCAAAGGCCGAACCTGTGGAGAAAAAAAAAAAAAAAATAGACAAAAGGGACTTTTTTTGACAAGGGGAATTTTTCATGAGGGGACTTTTTGCTTTAGTCAGTTTTGAGACTTTTTCGTCCATAATTTTAAGGGTACTTTCACATTAGCGTTTTTACTGGATCCGGCAGGGTTCAGCAAAAACGCTTCCGTTACTTATAATACAACCATCTGCATCCGTTATGAACAGATCCGATTGTATTATCTTTAACATTGCCAAGATGGATCAGTCATTAACTCCATTGAAAGTCAATGGGGGACGGATCCGTTTTCTATTGTGTCAGAGAAAATGGATCCGTCCCCATTGACTTGCATTGGGGGTCATGACTGATCCGTCTTGATCAGTTTCCCAGGACGGAAAGCAAAACACAACATGTTGTGGTTTGTTCTCCGGTGTGGGAACGCAACTAAACGGAATGGAATGCATTTTGGAGCGTTCTGTTTAGTTCAGTCCCTATTGACAATGATTGGAAACAAAATTGAAGCGTTTTTTTTTCTGGTATTGAGCCCCTATGACCGAACTCAATACTGGAAAACTTAAAGGCTAGTGTAAAAGTTGCCTTACACAGGAGGAGAGAATGTGAAATTCTCTCCAAAGCTTATAATTTTGAATGTATGATGTGACACAGAGGTGTAGGAGACTAAAGAAAGAGATGATGTCAGTCAGTGCTCAGTGATGTCAGAGAAGGGACGTGGTTTTGACAACTGCTGTTGTACAGCCCAGCAACCTGTAGCGGTACTTCTTGCCCATGGGCTATAGTGTACAGAGCACCTGGGAAACCAGCATTTGAGGTAACAGGGTAGAAGCAATAACATCCCTGTTTTGTTACCTCCACTATAAGGGCTCATGCACACGACCGCTGTTGTTTTCCGATCCGCAAAACACTGCTAGCGGCCGTGTGCATTCTGTATTTTACAGAACAGCTGGCCCCTAATAGAACAGTCCTCTCCTTGTCCGTAATGCAGACAATAATAGGACATGTTCTGTTTTTTTGTGTAATGGCCATGCGGACATACAGAAGA
This sequence comes from Bufo gargarizans, assembly GCF_014858855.1. Classification (NCBI taxonomy): domain Eukaryota; kingdom Metazoa; phylum Chordata; class Amphibia; order Anura; family Bufonidae; genus Bufo; species Bufo gargarizans. The sequence continues at coordinate 37,079,812 of NC_058089.1, forward strand.
ACGGAATCCACACTGATTGATTTCCGATTTCCGTTTTTCAGCGCCACTGAAGTGAATGGTTCCACATACGGACAGGAAAAAAAATAAGTTAAGCACAGAAATGAGAATAAGGGCAGCACTTGTACTTGATAATGTAACTATTTCCTGGTTAAAAGGCCGGATGAGCAGCCAAGGAAACTCACTTTCTTCAGATGGACAGTCTGGATCCAGTCACCTTTTCGGACATCAAATATATCTACCGCATTTTCACTGAAAACTGTGAGATGAGGACAGGTGTACGCTGAGGGAAGAACACATTTCCATTAATCATACACAAGTATTCTGTCCCTCAGGACATGTTAAGGTCATAAATGCACTTAAGAATAACGGTTACTTTGCATAAGCAGGGTGGGAAACATAAGCAGACATTAGCTACAATTCAGTCATTTAAAAGATGCAACTATGAGGCCGGGTTCACATCTGCGTTGTGAAGTCTGGCACTGTAATCCGGTCACTGTACCCAGCGTACATGCTGGCTTTCGGCCAGACAAAAAGGCTACACGTGACATTTTTTGTCCAGCATGTATGCTGGAAAGTGGCCAAATTACAGCTGGATCCCATTACAGTGCATGGGGATCTGGCGGTGCACGATGGTATCCGGCCGGAATAGACTGCCGAAGTTGACAGCACAGATGTGGACCCAGCCCAACGTGAAATTAAAACCACAGGACTAGATAATTATGTCCAGGAATATACAAAAACTAGATTTTTATACTTACCGTAAAATCTGTTTCTCTTCCGTTCATTGGGGGACACAGGCTTTGACCATGGGTATAGCTGTTGCTGCTAGGAGGCGGACACTAAGCACACACAGTGTAAGCTCCTCCCTCTTCATCTATACCCTTTCTACAGGGACTAAGCTAAATCAGTTTAGTGCAAAAGCAGTAGGAGAAGCCAGACAAGAAAATTATGCACAAACCCAGAACCACACAGGCCCGAAAAGGCCCATAAACAAAAGGATGGGTGGGAGCTGTGTCCCCCAATTAACGGAAGAGAAACAGATTTTACGGCAAGTACAAAAATCTAGTTTTCTCATCCATCTCATTGGGGGACACAGGCTTTGACCATGGGACGTTACAAAGCAGTCCCTGAGGGTGGGCTTAACTTCAACCCCCCTGCCAATCAGAACCGCTGTCTGCAAAACTCTACGCCCCAAAGAAGCATCAGAAGATGCAAAGGTGTGAACTCTGTAAAACTTGAAAAAAAAGTATGCAAAGACGACCAGGTTGCCGCCTTGCACACCAGAAGGGCCGAAGCCCTGTGATGCACCGCCCAAGAGGCCCCCACTGCTTGAGCATTTACCCGGAAGGGCAGGGCCTGGTCCTTAACGCGGTACGCTTCCACAATAGCCAAACAAATCCACCAGGAAATGGAAGTCTTTGACACTGCCAGCCCTCGTATCTGTCCCTCTGGAATCACGAACAGGGAATCCGTTCGACGTAAGGTTGCCGTCTGGGACAGATAGACTTGAACGGCTCGTACCAAATCCAGGGTGTGGAGCAACTGCTCTCAAGGATGAGACGGGTCCGGACAAAATGAAGTTAGAATAATCTCATTTAGGTGGAATGCCGACACCACCTTCAGCAGGAAGGACTGCACAGGGCGAAGGACCACCTTATCCTGATGGAGGATCAGGAAGGGCGACCGACATGATGCCGACAAGGGCGAGTTCCTACACTACGGATAGAAGTAATTGCGACCAAAAAAGCCACCTTATAAGACAGGAAGCGCAGCGACACCTGCTGCAAAGGCTCAAACGGAGAAGATTGGAGAGCATTGAGCACTAGATTAAGATCCCAAGGATCCAATAGAGCAGCATGCGCCACCCCCTGCAAAAAAAGTCAGAACCGCTGAAAGCGAAGCTAAATTCCGCTGAAAAAGAATGGAGAGAGCCGACACTTGCCCTTTAAGGGAGCTGAGGGCCAGCCACAAGTCCATGCCCGACTGCAGAAAAGCCAAAAGTCACGGCAAAGAAAAACGAACGAGAGACAGCTGTCACCGCTCGCACTCACTAAAGTAGGACTTCCAGGTACGGTGGTAGATTCTGGAAGACAACGGCTTCCTGGCCCGAATCATAGTCTGGACCACCGCATCCAAAAAACCCTGAGCCTTCAGTACGCATGCCACACCCTGCTTCCTCCCCCCCCCACCCCCTGTGAGGCTTGCGTCAGTTGTTAACACCTTCCAACGGAGAGGGAGGAACGAGCGACCCGACCTCAACATTGAAGAGACCATCCACCATCTGAGGGCCCGGCGCACTGGGGCAAGGAGACGCATTGGCCGATCCAAGGAGGCTGGGGAGCGAATGGCTAGCTGAAGTGTTCTGGTATGGAATTGAAGATGGGGAACTGCTTCGAAGGCAGAGACCATGTGCCCCAGAACCCCGCATGCAGCGACGAATGAACTGGGGCTGGCCGCAACAAGAGGAGAATCTGAAGACGGAGAGAGGATAGTTTTTCCGGAGGCAAGAACACCTTGGCCTGACAAGTGTCCAATACCATGCCCAGATAAGTCAACCGCTGTGATGGATAAAGACAAGACTTCTACCTGTTCAGGATCCATCCAAAGAGCTCCAGGGTGTCTAGAACAATGTTCAAGCTATCCACCGTCACCCAGAACGACAGATGACATCCTGGTGAAGGGATCGCCACCATTCCCCTGGCATGGAGCAAGGCCAGGACTCCCGCCAGAACCTTCGTAAAGACCCTGGGAGCCGTGGCCAGGCCGAACGGGAGGGCTACAAACACTCAGCTAAAAACTGATTTAGCTTAGTCCCTGTAGAAAGGGTATAGCTGAAGAAAGAGGAGCTTACACTGTGTTCTTAGTGTCTGCCTCCTAGCGGCAACAGCTATACCCATGGTCAAAGTCTGTGTCCCCCAATGAGACGGATGAGAAAACTAGATTTTTGTCCTTACCGTAAAATCTGTTTCTCTTCCACTCATTGGGGGACACAGCTCCCACCCATTCTTTTGTTTATGGGCCTTTTCGGGCCTGTGTGGTTCTGGGTTTGTACATAATTTTCTTGTGTCTGGCTTCTCCTACTGCTTTTGCACTAAACTGATTTAGCTTAGTCCCTGTGGGAAAGGTATAGCTGAAGAGGGAGAAGCTTACACTTTGTGTGCTTAGTGTCCGCCTCCTAGCAGCAACAGCTATACCCATGGTCAAGCCTGTGTCCCCCAATGAGACTGATGAGAAAACCCATTCTCTTGGTCTGGTCATCCCATTTCCTGCAGCATGGCTCTGTCCCTGCCGCTTCAGGTCCCCACCTGGCCAGAAGTGTGATGTGCCCACTTCATGCACTTCACCGCTGCCAGCCAATGACCAGACCAGGTGAGCATTTCTTTCATGATCACTGACAACCCCTCTAAAAAGTGGCCGAGAATTGACCTAATATAGGCAGTAACTGACTGCAAGGAACCAGGAAGGAGAATCAGAGGTGGGTGTTAATTCTTTTTTTTTTTTTTTTTTTAGCAGTCTTATTTTGAAAAATTGCTTACTGCCCAGGCAATTCCTTTAATGCTTCGTAAATGTTGTTAAGAACAGCTCAGGCAAGATGGCGGGGAACTGCAGGAAAGTAGTCTGTACAGACCAAGAAGTGGCGCCTAGGCTTAGTGGCCAGTGGGTAAACTACAGGATTTTATGTTTTTTGTTTAAATATAGATAATGATATAGGAAATTCTTTAAAAAAATATATGTTAAAGGGAACCAGTCACCGGTATTTTGGGTATAGAGCTGAGGACACTATGCACATCCACAATACCCAGTCCCCATAGCTCTGTGTGCTTTTATTGTGTAAAAAAACGATTTGATACATATGCAAATTAACCTGAAATGAGTCAGAGCTTGAAAATATGACTCTTCTCTGGTCAGACAAGTAAGATATGACTCTTATGTAATTTGCATATGTATCATATCGGGTTTGTTTTACACAATAAAAGCACACAGAGCTATGGGGACTAGATATTGTGAATGTGCTAGCGGTCATCTAGCAACCCATTTCCTCAGCTCTATACCCAAAATCCCGGTGACAGGTTCCCTTTAAACATAAAACCGAGATTTAAAACAACAGGTCAATTTCTGATGACACATTCCCTTTAAGGAAGACCAGACATGCCATTCCTCTACTATTCCTACTAGAGATTTAGGGATACATTTACAACTGGGTGTTAACAGTTAGGGGTGTGTCCCTGCACACTCTGAAACCGTGCAATCAGTGCTGTGGTGGCAGACTGTGCAGAGACACACCACTTTGATAAGGAGAATGGTAATACCCAGTTGGCAATTTAATAATAAAGGTATAGTAGGAATAACAAAGGAGCAGCACAACAAAGTCATAAGAATAGAAGCTCCAGAATTGTTATTACATAGGGAATACAAGTACGGTAGTTACAAAAAAAACGACATGTCAGGAGAGGTTACAGGTCCTCCCCTTAAAGGTATTGTCCCATCTCATACATTGGAGGCATATTGCTAGGATATGCCCCCAAATGTCTCTGGGACCAACACCTACCTGTAGAAAGGAGCCCGCAAAGTCAAAGAGGGTGCATATGCATGGCTGCCCTCCATTCATTTCTATGGGAGAGCCATAAACGGCCGAGCAGCTTGCTAGAAATGAATAGTAATTAATTGAGGGTGGCAGCACATGCACAATGCCCTCTCCATCACTGTGCAGGCCCTGTGGGTCTCAGATATGGGATCAGCACCTATCAGACATTGAGGTATATCCTAACAATATGCCCCCAATGTATGAGAAGGACCAACCCCTTTAAGGATGGTTCACCCAATTGTTTATGTCATTCTTTTGTGGGTTTTGGCACTAACTTTTTTTATTTTATTTTTTCCTGAAATGTGGTATACACATGCATTTTTTTCACAGTACCATTTCTTTTTTAATCACAGCATGTTGTAGCAATGGCATTTTTCAGTTGTTTTTTTCCCATACCCTTCTCTACAGAGAAATTAAAATGCCAAACAAAATTTACATGTGGTAGTCCTACAAAATAGGGATTAAGGGGCACATTGATTAAGACCAGCGTTTGACGCCGGTCTTAATAAACACCTAAGCTGGCGGTAGATCAGCCGAAGTTAGAAAGAGATGCAGGCCTCTCCATAACTCTCCGCAACTAACCATGTGCTCCCCCACCAATCGTGACAACGGTCATTTATCCTCTTCTATGGAATTGCTGGAGAAAGCGCAGAGTGCACTGCACTTGGTGGCCTCAAAGAGCTGAATGGGGCAGTGTTCATGTATGTACACCGCAGCTCCATCCTCATGTTATTTTGTCGCGACGAAGGACAAAAGAACTAATTATTTGTTGTTCAATCGCTTGACAGGTTTTAACTGGGAAATTATCAGGAGCAAATGTTTGTACTATAATAACCCAGTGTAAAAGGCCCTTGACTCAACTAAGCAACCATGATGCACTGCTATCTGTAAATCTCTCTTTAGACATGAATGGGAACAGAAAGATGTAACGCAGTAAGTGCAAATCAGTACAAGAAAAGTAAAGTATCTGCAGAGCTGGTAACACCACTGGACACTCGGCGGTACACAGCACTGTTTCCGAGTATATTCCCCGAGCAGTGTCCACGGCATTTCATCCAGCACCCTGCTCTGTACTGATGAGGAGCAAAACCCCCGAAACAATGCTCTCTACATACTAGTGGCTCTGGTTTGACTTGCAATAATTTGTATGAGATATGTCTACTTACAGATATTGTGATGCTAGCAGACCAAGGAAGATTAGCAATAACTGGGTATTAATATGCCACAAAATGTTATTGTGCTGGATCTTTATGTTGGTGCTCATAGAGTTGTGTAAATGAGCATCTACCAAATCATATAAAATAATGTCGCACTCGAATGGGGTGGGGATCCAAATAGAGGTGCTCCCACTAACAGACAACACCCAGTCTGAAAAGTGGAATAAATATATAAAATGGAAGTGGGGCACACTCTTTAAAGTAAAGGGATCTTTATTAACAATGTATACAATAAATTAACAATGTAAAATAGGTTTAGGGTACAATGGTATAATAGCAGTAGATAAAAGAGAAAGTAGTAGCCCTGTAAAAATAGAGATCTATTAAATCACAATCAACATAAATATAGATCCCAATTGATACACTAAAAATATTCTAAAAATATTAGATATTCAGATTTCCAGATAATATTCATTAAATATTCAATAAATATTCGGTATAAATTGTATTCGAAATAAATTATCATAAAAATCTTACACTGGTATTCATATTATATCAAGAGCATCGGAGGAATAAATAATTAAATGAAGAAAGATTCCTGGCTAGAACCAGTCTTTTGTACCTCAATTGATAACTGAGCAAAGTCTTTCTTAATGCAGATAGTTTGTAGATAATAAGTCAGTAAGTCTGCAACATTTTATCGATACACTTGTGTGTGCTATCCAAATTCCAAGCAATGTGGCTTTCAATAGTTCAAATAATAGCGTAATAGCTATAGAAGCATACAGCGGCGTCCCTCTGTGTCCAGACACTGTTACAAGAAGAAGGAATTGTGAAAGCCAATTCACTGCGTTATCGGAGACGCCAAAGACCACGTGGAACAACATAATCCGATCGACGCCACAATTCAAATCCGCAGTAACAGCCCTTGAGACCGGGACCTCACAAGCTGACCGTACCGAGTCGAGGACTCATCGTCAGGTCCAAAGACCTCCGGGTAAGGTTGCATAGATTCCACACAAGCGATCGCTTCTCTTTCAAACACAGCGGGACGCCGCTGTATGCTTCTATAGCTATTACGCTATTATTTGAACTATTGAAAGCCACATTGCTTGGAATTTGGATAGCACACACAAGTGTATCGATAAAATGTTGCAGACTTACTGACTTATTATCTACAAACTATCTGCATTAAGAAAGACTTTGCTCAGTTATCAATTGAGGTACAAAAGACTGGTTCTAGCCAGGAATCTTTCTTCATTTAATTATTTATTCCTCCGATGCTCTTGATATAATATGAATACCAGTGTAAGATTTTTATGATAATTTATTTCGAATACAATTTATACCGAATATTTTTTCGAATATTTAATGAATATTATCTGGAAATCTGAATATCTAATATTTTTAGAATATTTTTAGTGCATCAATTGGGATCTATATTTATGTTGATTGTGATTTAATATATCTCTATTTTTACAGGGCTACTACTTTCTCTTTTATCTACTGCTATTATACCATTGTACCCTAAACCTATTTTACATTGTTAATTTATTGTATACATTGTTAATAAAGATCCCTTTACTTTAAAGAGTGTGCCCCACTTCCATTTTATATATCTACCAAATCATCCCACAAGAGGATTTAAAGGGGCTATCCAGCAAATAATATTGATGACCTACCCTCAGGTTCCACTGACATGCTGTTAGAAGAGGTGGGGCGCTCAGTGAGCGCTGCAACCTCTTTCTAGGCCATGTGACATCACCGTACATCAGTCACATGGTATGTTGCAGCTCAGCCCTATAGAAGTGAATGGGACTGAACTGCAATACCAAGCACAGCTGACATACAATGTACGGCGCTGTGCTTGCGGAGATGAGAGAAGGCCGCAGCGCTCACCAGAGCTCCAGTGAGTGCAAAGGCTCCCTAATGCAGCTGATCAGCAGGGGTGCCATGACTCGGACCCCAGTCAATGTGATAATGATAATCTATCCTGGGGAAAGGTCATCATTATAATTTCCTGGATAACCCCTTTGTATGTGTATGAGGACCTCCCAGCTCTCCCCATTAGCTGATGTTAGGACCATTTTACCCATAGTTTAATTACACTACTACCAATCTAAGAAATGAACAGGTGGTAAGATTGCGTAGAGATCCTAGTAGACAAGACAATTTGACAATCAAACTGCCTCTATAGTTGTTTTTTTTTACATGTGAATATATAATTTACAAGTACTAAAAATAAGATTTTAAAAAAAAACTGAAGAAAATGTGTGCATATAAATATATGTTATACTCACAGCAAGCCAGTGGAGGTGCAGGCCACATGATTTCTTGTGAACGTGACTTCTTCCCATCTGCATTCACATATATTGCAAATGTGGAGAAACACAACAGGTATTCGCTAAGTGCCAGTCTTGCTGCACAAAGTGCATCAGGGGCAGCTTGTATAAGGAAGGTTAGTTTGGGATCATCTGGATTTGGAAAGTTTAATGGTGCCCCTTCATTAAGGAGAGGATAAAGAGAAAAACCAGATGTGTATCCAACACACACTCGTTCCCCCAAGATGTCCATACACTGTACGACTCCAACTGCCTGGAATTCTTTAATCCGCCGGGGCAGACCTTTTCGGTTGGTTAATTGGAAGCAGACAACTTGACGCTTTGAAGCAGCACAAAGAACAGCAGTTGAGCCTTGGCACACCAAACCAGTTGTAATGACCTGACAGCCCTTTGCTTCAGGGATCTTTACTCCAGGAGAGTCTGGTGGGAGGTCCCAGGTGAAGAGACGAACACTATGGCTCTTCCCACAAAGGACTGCCAACTGTTGGACTTCTGGAACGGAGCGCAAAGACAGCACGCGCTTGCAGTCTCCCAGCTGGGTGATTTCTAGTTGAAAAAAAAATGTAGTTATAAGTTATGGTTTTATGTGCGTTAAAACCAAAATTACAAATGCAGGAAATTGAAACTTTTGTTTTTTCAACACTTTTTGTGACACATTTCTTCAACCAGGGATTGCATATAAATAGGGCATTAATAATGTTACACTGGCAAATTCTTTAAAAGAGATTCTGTCACCTATATTTGGCATATATGACTAAGGCCACAGTACTGAGCTGTACTACAACATTGTTAAAACCTTAACTTTGTTACTTTTATTGTTGTTTTCGATTAACAGAAAAATAACTTAGGATATGCAAATGAGGCACCAACTGGGCATTTTCAATCTTTTAAAGAGCCCAATTCCATTTAGCCCCTCACGCTCCCAAGTCCATTCCTACTTCCTGTGATGTTACTAGGCCGCTTCATGAAGACTTCAGAATGTACTGTATACTGTAATGTGCAGGCATGAGATTTGGATGTAGCAGCTCAGTGATGTTACAAGCAAAGGGGACGGGGATCACTGACATCACAGCCAGAGAGGACAGACTTGGGATTAGAAGGGGGTCGGAACAGAGGCAGAGAGAAGAGGCAGGCTTTGACTTTTGTAAAGATTGAAAGTGTCCGGTTGGACACTTGGTGCCTCATTTGCATATCCTACAAAGTTCTTTTTCTGCGGATTGAAAATGGTAATAAAAGTAAAAATATATGGGGTTAATTTTTTATCCCCTATAGCTGGATCCAACAAAGCTATGTAGAGGTGCTGGCCTCTACATAACTTTGGTGAACCCACCGCCACTTCTAATTGTAAGCTTCCTAGCTGTCTGATATTTAGACAATTTTCTACGCCTAAACCATGTGTAGAAAAAATGATAAATGAGATGGGCCTACCGCCTCATCCCCTTCCCCACTCACTTTTGTAGACCTGGCATGAGTGGGGAAGTTGCAGACTGCGGGGCAAAGGACCTTTGTGCTGCAATCTGCACCAGAAATATGCATAATATAGGCATATTTCTGCTTAGTAAATTACCCCTATAGTTTGAACAATGTTTTAGTGCTAAATATGGGTGACAAACAGAATTTGTTGGCAGATCTTGAAAATGTCTGCTGACAATCTGGGATGCCCCCATTCACATCAGATTGTCGGTGGAGAACGGTATTAAGAATTATGAAGTGAAATAAGTGCTCACAACCTCCTTAGGGCTTACCATTTTTATTCATGTGCAGCAGGAAAAGCCCATCTTCTGTCCCCAAAGCAATTCTTTCCTGATCTGAAAAACACACTTTTACCTTAAATATACTCTGTGCATTAATACAGTATCTTGCACTCACATAATACCATATCAAGGTTTATTACCCATGATGGCTGCGCAGAGTGTTGTGCGTATAAAAGGCAGTGCACTGTCATATGCCTCCTTTAACACCCGAACTGAGCGATCCTGTGGCCTCTGCTCCCGCAGCAGTAATTGGAGCTCCTTCAGCACTTGCACCCATTTCTGCATTTCATCTAAAGTCTCTGCCAGCAGAAGCTGAGAGGACAAGGTGAACGGGAAGTTCAGCTGTGAGGAGGTTACCTGCAACAGATGATTGGATCAATCAGCAATAAAAATCATCATGACATTTAACTCTTATTTAAATGAAAAATAAATGACATTGAAAAATCTCATTAAATGCAGATCCCTGATTTTATTAGTTTAATCAGTTTATAGGCAAGTGATAGGGCTCGTAGGAATAGTAATGGTAGTTCGGTCCTTTTCACATGAGCGAGTCCCACACATTGGACTCGCAGAGTGTGTCAGGGAGAGCACCAGTCCTGACCTCCCAGCACTCCCGGGGTCGCATAGTATTATATTGATTTATGATGCTACGTAACTCTTATGGTATGTGTTGGATAATGCTGTCAGTGTTATACAATTCATTCCAGAACTGTAAGGGTTACATAGCATTATAAAATCAATATAATGCTATCTGGTCATAATCCAAACTTCCCATTCCGAAGAATTCTCCCCGATGCAGCACAATATTTTCCTGTCAGGCAGGCCTCCTCCAGTAACTTCTCCCCTTTGATGCGAAACGACAATCTCGCTATTCTGCTACCAACCCTCCTAGTGTGCCCTTTATCTGCTCCTCTAGGTACCATTTAGTGTCCTGAAATGGTTTCATCAGCTATTTATTTTCTAACAGAGTTAAAGAGTGGGTAACGAGCTTCCTCCACCTGCTAAAAAAAACCAAAAACTTTTCCGTCGGCCATCTTGCCTTTCTGCAGCGCTTCAGACTCTCGTGGCGGAAGAGGAGATTCCGTCTGCGGGGAGCCGCTGTGGACAATAAACTTCTCCATGAACCTCCAGTAAGTGTCAGGAGGTAATATTTCAGGGAGGTAATCCCCTGGGTAAGTGGCTGGGTAAACTGAGCTCTCCTGCTACACTACCTTACATGTGCGCGCCGGAGCCTGAAGTCCGGGGCCTTATATTGGTTGTCGCACATCAGAAACTAATGGCTGAACATATATTGATATTAGGTCAAAACTCTCTCTAAAACCTTATCCTAATCACATACCCGAAATATACATGGGATGTCCTTGGGGTTAGCATGGATGACATCAGATTCCAGGACAGAACTAACAGAAAAATGTTCATCTCTGCACAGAAAGAAAAAACAATGATTTATTACAACAGAAACTACAATGAGGAGAGTTAAAGGGTTTCTGTCATTAGCGATGTGCTAATGTCAGCAGTACATAACAGTATGCGTTCTAAAACTCCCTGCCTGCCGCCGTTCTCTTAAAATAAAGACTTAAAATATGCTAATGAGCCTCTATGTGCTATTAGGGCATTGCTTCAGCACCTAGAGGCTCAGTCTACGCACCCTTTGGCACGCCCAGGTCCAGTTGATTGACTTTCGGTTTCTCCTCAGTGTCCTGTAAATCCCGCGCCTGCGCCGTCCCCGTTTAGTATTCGGCGCAGGCACAGTGAGGAAGTCGGCAGTAGGAGCGTGTCCTTCACTCACTGCGCCTGCTCTGAATACTGAACTGGACGGTGCAGGCACAGGATTTACGGGACACTGTGGAGAATTAGAAAGTCGATCAACTGGACCTGGGCGTGCCAAAGGGTGCGTAGACCAAGCCTCTAGGTGCTGAAGCAACACCCTAATAGCACCTAGAGGCTCATTTGCATATTTTAAAAGTCTTTATTTTAAGAGAACGGCGCCAGGCAGGGAGTTAAAGCATACTGTTATGTACTGCTGACATTAGCACATCGCTAATGTCAGTCAGCTACATAACGTTATTTCTCATGACAGAAACCCTTTAAGCAGCAAATCTGAGTTTTGTGGATACTCGCCTCATATCGATGACCTGTAGGATAGTGGTATTACACTGGGAGCTGGCATCATACACATGGACCTTAAAGTCGCTTATAATCACGTAGACCCGCTGCCATCCCTTCTTCACTCCAGCTGGCTTAGGGATCTAGATAATAAAGAAAAGTAAAAACATATTTGAAGTACACAAGTTGCAATGGACATAGATGCAAACATGTATTGATTCTTTGCTATGCTATTATAAATGAACCACATTGACTTACAGGGGGGTCAATCATGGTATCGTTTGCTTTCATAGGGAAAAATGCCAAAAACAATCAAACCTCACAGGACTGCTGATGGGGGCTCTGAGGGGTAAGAAGTTAATTTTTTCACAATTTGAAAACTGTATATCCTATTCAGAGGATAATGGGATAACCCAGAGCCTCCTTTCCGGATGAGGTAGTGCACACGCGCAAACATCGCTCCATAGAGAAAAGCACTGTCTCCGTCAGTCCCATAGTGGTCACACATCTGCATTAGCCAGTTCACTGCATTGATCTACATAGCTACACAATTTGAAAGACTCAACAAATACATATGTCCATCCAGTTCGGTTCGGCCTTATATTCTGTGCCCTGTTGAACTATTTTTGCAAATTCACCATGACACTCCCTCTGACAAGCTGCTCTTACAGGAAAGAATCCCCTTCTACGTTGTGTGGAAACCTTCTTTCCTCTAGAGGTGGATCTGCTTGTTTTTAATCAGAAATATACTATTTCATATATAGAATTGAGGACCTGGTTATACTGCATTATACTATACACTCACCTAAAGAATTATTAGGAACACCATACTAATACGGTGTTGGACCCCCTTTTGCCTTCAGAACTGCCTTAATTCTACGTGGCATTGATTTAACAAGGTGCTGATAGCATTCTTTAGAAATGTTGGCCCATATTGATAGGATAGCATCTTGCAGTTGATGGAGATTTGAGGGATGCACATCCAGGGCACGAAGCACCCGTTCCACCACATCCCAAAGATGCTCTATTGAGTTGAGATCAGGTGACTGTGGGGGCCATTTTAGTACAGTGAACTCATTGTCATGTTCAAGAAACCAATTTGAAAGGATTCGAGCTTTGTGACATGATGCATTATCCTGCTGGAAGTAGCTCTCAGAGGATGGGTACATGGTGGTCATGAAGGGAAGGACATGGTCAGAAACAATGCTCAGGTAGCCCGTGGCATTTAAACGATGGCCACATGGCACTAAGGGGCCTAAAGTGTGCCCAGAAAACATCCCCCACGCCATTACACCACCACCACCTGCCTGCACAGCGGTAACAAGGCATGATGGATACATGTTCTCATTCTGTTTACGCCAAATTCGGACTCTAACATTTGAGTGTCTCAACAGAAATAGAGACTCATCAGACCAGGCAACATTTTTCCAGTCTTCAACAGTCCAATTTTGGTGAGCTTGTGCAAATTGTAGCCTCTTTTTCCTATTTGTAGTGGAGATGAGTGGTACCCGGTGGGGTCTTCTGCTGTTGTAGCCCATCCGCCTCAAGGTTGTGCGTGTTGTGGCTTCACAAATGCTTTGCTGCATACCTCGGCTGTAATGAGTGGTTATTTCAGTCAACGTTGCTCTTCTATCAGCTTGAATCAGTCGGCCCATTCTCCTCTGACCTCTAGCATCAACAAGGCATTTTCGCCCACAGGACGGCCGCATACTAGATGTTTTTCCCTTTTCACACCATTATTTGTAAACCCTAGAAATGGTTGTGCGTAAAAAAAATCCCAGTAACTGAGCAGATTGTGAAATACTCAGACCGGCCCGTCTGGCACCAACAACCATGCCACACTTAAAATTGCTTAAATCACCTTTCTTTCCCATTCTGACATTCAGTTTGGAGTTCAGGAGATTGTCTTGACCAGGACCACAACCCTACATGCATTGAAGCAACTGCCATGTGATTGGTTGACTAGATAAATCGCATTAATGAGAAATAGAACAGGTGTTCCTAATAATTCTTTAGGTGAGTGTATATTGCATAGTTTTTTTTCTTTTTGGCATTCTGTGCAATAAAGGGGTTTAAGCTCCGCATTGTCGTATAACTTTAGACGCACGGGCTTCAATGGAAAATCTATTACAGAGCCCCCAGCCATCATGTGCCATGTATGGTACTGGACTTCTTAAGTGACATCACAAAAAAAGTCTTCACATCTCTTTTTATTACCCAGTTTACAGTCCAAAGAGTAGCATGTTTGAGGACAGCGATATGATATAAACAAGAAAATGGACCATGGTCCAACAGAATAGAGGAGTGCATCTTTGAGTCGTAAAGGGCATGAAGATTAGACATTAAGACCACGTTCTGTAGAGCCACCCATGTGGCACAGTAAGTGCAGATCTCCCCTTTTCTTTTTGGTGAATACATTAATAGTAATTATTATCATCTTTACTAGATATACTGAACCAACCGATAAGTATCCTTCCAGTGCAGTGCCGCTGCCAGTGTTCGGGTCTACTCCAAGAATCCTCTTATTTTGATTAGGGGGGGATGGACAAATTGTGGCACCATCACAACAGGACATATGGCACATATATCCACACACTGCAGAAGCAAAAAGAGTATTCATTCTAAACCATTCCATTACAAAACATGAACAGATCTGAAAGGAGATGTTCTCACCTTCACAGCACAGTCCTTGGCGCACCAGTCCAACCATTAAAGATGTACAGCGCAGACACTTTGTTGGTGATGTAAAACTTTTCACTTTGAAGGTGTGTGTCTTTGGCTGCAAGCAAATTAAAAGAGAACTGAACCAAAAATTATCTATGTAATTTCAGATAATGCTTTCAGAAAACTCAGTTTTTATAGAAGTTGTCTATCCCCATATCAATTTAAAAAAAGTATATTAACCTGCTCCCAGATGTTCAGTTACGGCTCCTTGGGTACACCACTGTGTCCTCCAAACCTCCAGCACTACAGGTAAACATCTGGCAAGGATGAGGTTAATGTGTGCCTGCACAGCCAATGACTATCCTTGGTAGCTGCAGACAGCTTTGGCCCTAAGCAGAACATAAGCCGGTGACATGTCACCACTGTGGCCAGTCATTGGCTGCAGCGGCAGTCCTGTCCATGGCAAAATGTTTACCTAAGGTGCAGGAAGCCTGGAACCAGAGCAGTGTCCAGGTAAGTATGCTAAACGGGATGGGTGGGGGGTTGATATGGGACTGGACATCCCTTTTAGGGGTGTGTGATAAAGAGGGAATAGCAGTATATGGTCTAAGTTTCAAAATACATATGCTACAAATATTTCCCCCAAAACTGGCCTGCAGAAGGTGGAGGATCACTTATTTCTAGAGATGAGCGAACTTCTGTTTTAAGTTCGGCGTCTAAAGTTCGGCTTCCGGTTAGCGGAGAATCCCGATCTGGAACCGGATATGGATTCCGACTTCCGTTGTGGTCCGTGGTAGCGGAATCAATAATGGCCGATTATTGATTCCGCTACCACGGACCACAACGGAAGTCGGAATCCATATCCGGTTCCAGATCGGGATTCTCCGCTAACCGGAAGCCGAACTTTAGACGCCGAACTTAAAACAGAAGTTCGCTCATCTCTACTTATTTCCCATCCATTAACAAGACATATGTACACATACTGTATATATTTTAGCATTTCCTACCCCCGAAAATGTAGTGTAACAGAACCTTAAAGGGGTTGTCCCACTTTGCTGTTTCAATCTTACCAGCAGTAAATGTCCTGATAACTTCCTGCTTCTCAGGCAGTTGAGTGAAGGCCACGCCCCCTCATGACTCACCCTCAGAGCTCAGTCCGTGCTCGTTCATGTGGATGAGTCATCCACATGGAGCCTGCAGAGTATGTAAAGCCCCTCCCCCTGCTGGGGAATCACTCAGTGACCACTGACCAATGCTAGTGAACTAATGGAGTAACTTGTGGCTGTCCTGCATTCTAATACACTTACACATAAAACCTGTGTTACAAACCCATTCTGTGCAGCAAAAACAATAAATCA
The DNA here is from genome assembly GCF_014858855.1 of Bufo gargarizans. NCBI lineage: Eukaryota > Metazoa > Chordata > Amphibia > Anura > Bufonidae > Bufo > Bufo gargarizans. The sequence goes on from NC_058089.1 coordinate 37,095,778, forward strand.
CTACAGCCCAAATGCATGTTAGCTAGTAGCCATATGATCTGTGCTAGATATAGATAGATATATTCACTGACTTATTACCCAGCTTTCCCGGTGTACAATATTATTACAGACTTATTACCCAGCTTTCCCGGTGTACAATATTATCACTGACTTATTACCCAGCTTTCCCGGTGTACAATATTATTACAGACTTATTACCCAGCTTTCCCGGTGTACAATATTATCACTGACTTATTACCCAGCTTTCCCAATGTACAATATTATCACTGACTTATTACCCAGCTTTCCCGGTGTACAATATTATTGTACACCGGGAAAGCTGGGTAATAAGTCAGTGATAATATCTGATACCGGGAAAGCTGGGTAATATCACTGACTTATTACCCAGCTTTCCCGGTGTACAATAATATTGTACACCGGGAAAGCTGGGTAATAAGTCAGTGATAATATTGTACATTGGGAAAGCTGGGTAATAAGTCTGTAATAATATTGTACACCGGGAAAGCTGGGTAATAAGTCAGAAGTCAGTGATAATATCTGATACCGGGAAAGCTGGGTAATAAGTCAGTGATAATATCTGATACCGGGAAAGCTGGGTAATAAGTCTTATAGACTTATTACCCAGCTTTCCCGGTGTCTGATATTATCACTGACCTATTACCCAGCTTATATGGAACTCGGCCACATATCAGTGTATTACCCTATCTCTTCACCATTCTTTATATGACATATATTGATAATCCCCACCTCACCAATCACTGAGAATGCACCAGCGCATACCTAGCTCTGCTACATATGCATTTTATGTCAGTCCTACACCTGTAATATCTCTCCACCATTCTTTATATGCCATATATTGATAATCCCCACCTCACCAATCACTAAGAATGTACCAGCGCATACCTAGCTCTGCTACATATGCATTTTATGTCAGTCCTACACCTGTAATATCTCTCCACCATTCTTTATATGACATATATTGATAATCCCCACCTCACCAATCACTGAGAATGTACCAGCGCATACCTAGCTCTGCTACATATGCATTTTATGTCAGTCCTACACCTGTACTATCTCTCCACCATTCTTTATATGACATATATTTATAATCCCCACCTCACCAATCACTGAGAATGTACCAACGCATACCTAGCTCTGCTACATATGCATTTTATGTCAGTCCTACACCTGTAATATCTCTCCACCATTCTTTATATGCCATATATTGATAATCCCCACCTCACCAATCACTAAGAATGTACCAGCGCATACCTAGCTCTGCTACATATGCATTTTATGTCAGTCCTACACCTGTAATATCTCTCCACCATTCTTTATATGCCATATATTGATAATCCCCACCTCACCAATCACTAAGAATGTACCAGCGCATACCTAGCTCTGCTACATATGCATTTTATGTCAGTCCTACACCTGTAATATCTCTCCACCATTCTTTATATGCCATATATTGATAAACCCCACCTCACCAATCACTGAGAATGTACCAGCGCATACCTAGCTCTGCTACATATGCATTTTATGTCAGTCCTACACCTGTACTATCTCTCCACCATTCTTTATATGACATATATTGATAATCCCCACCTCACCAATCACTAAGAAAGTACCAGCGCATACCTAGCTCTGCTACATATGCATTTTATGTCAGTCCTACACCTGTAATATCTAAAATTCATATGGTTGCCCCCAGCCTCCATAAAATACATATAGTTGCCCCCAGTGTCCATAAAATACATATATTTGCCCCCAGCCTCCATAAAATACATTTAGTTGTCCCAAGTGTCCATAAAATTCATATGGTTGCCCCCAGCCTCCATAAAATACATATAGTTGCCCCCAGTGTCCATAAAATACATATATTTGCCCCCAGCCTCCATAAAAAACATATAGTTGTCCCAAGTCTCCATAAAATTCATATATTTGCCCCCAGCCTCAATAAAATTCATATATTTGCCCCCAGCCTCAATAAAATTCATATATTTCCCCCCATTGTCCCAAAAATTCGTATGGTTGCCCCCAGCCTCCATAAAATACATATAGTTGCCCCCAGTGTCCATAAAATACATATATTTGCCCCCAGCCTCCATAAAATACATATATTTGCCCCCAGTCTCCATAAAATACATAGTTGCCCCCAGTGTCACTAAAAACCCTATATTGTTGCCCCCAGTGTCCCTAGAATTCATAGAGTTGCCCCCTGTGTCCCTAAAATTAAGATAGTTGCCCCCAGTGTCACTAAAAACCCTATATTGTTGCCCACAGTGTCACTAAAAATGCCCCCTTTATTGTCCAATACTCGATATTCGGTGGTGAGTGGGCAACTAGATCTTATACTTACCTTTTATGAAATATCCAGAGCCTCCGACGTCCGTCCTCTCGCTCCGCAGACTCTCCCGAACTGTTCGGATGTTCGCGCATGCGCTGCGCTCTCCGACACACGGGATAAACAGCGCATGCGCGAACGTGCGCGTACTCAGAGGAAGGGAGAGGCGGCACGATAATTTGTAGTGCCGTTGTGCGCAGGCGCGGCACAGCGATTCGGCCGGAGGAAAGTGGCCGTATCCCAGGGAGACAGAAATCAACAATGGAATCGCTTTTCAAGATTTTTTGAAGGAAAGGTAGCTTTTGGGTTATAAGATGAATAGGAAGATTTGTTGTTTGGGGGTAAATAGGTTAGATAAAAGCTATTTTATGAAGTGGGACAACCCCTTTAATGTTTTACTACATAGATACCTTGTCTGAAGGCTCTTCTATATATTCCATGATCCCGGCAGATCTCCTGTTGGCTTTATTTTTGACAGACTAAGAAGAAAAGGATTTTAACATTATTCGAGTTGTTTGTTGTAGATGGTGTTATTATAGAATTTACTTTAAATGGCATCCGTCATCAGATTTGCACCTATGACACTGGTTGACCTGTTACATGCGCACTTGGCAGCTGAAGACATCTGCATTGGTCCCATGTTCACATAACCTAATTTTTCTCAGAAATGCAGGCACTTCATATATGCAAATGAGTCGCTAGGCGCAATGGGGGCGTTGCCCACCTAGAGGCTCTGCTCTATCTGCAACTGATAGGCCCTCTGCACTTTGATTGACAGGGCCAGGCACTGAAAACATCATCACGCCTGTCTGGCCCTGTCAATTAAAGTGGAGACGGTGCGGCAGTTGCAGAGAGAGCAGAGCCCCTGTTGCTTCTAGGTGCTAAGTTGCATATATGAAAACTTTATTTTTCTCGGCAATGTGAGACATAGGAACATGGGACCAACACAGATGTCTTCAGCTGCCAAGTGCACATGTAACAGGTCAGCCAGTTTCATAGGTGCAAATCTGCTGAGAGATGCCCTTTAAATAGTTAGAAAATAAGAAACATAAACAGTACTTCATTCATGACATGCTATGCAAAAAAAAAAAAAAAAACATAATGCTAGGAATTACATTTTGAAAGTTTAGCTAAAACGGATTTATTATGGCTATATAACTTGTGTGGACAGGAGGTGTCTGTGTAAAAACTGTACCAAGCTGACCTTACCTGCTCCTCTGGAGGGCGTAACGTCATGCTTTGGTAACCCGTGACCAATCGTGTCTCTTGAGCCCGACATGGGTGACGTCAAGAGGGCACAAGGCGTGGTATTCGTCACATTGGTGGCAGCAAAGAGGGATCGAGATACTAGTGTGTGTGCGAATGTGAGACCCATACTCCCAGACACTAAAGACGACCAGCAATAGCTTTTGCCACTGGAGTCTTAAGATCAGCTCAACACTAGACAGTCTGAGTGCAAATGCAATAAGGTGTGTGTGCATCAGGTTGCAGTCTGCGTCAGTGACCATCCGTGGAAATGATGGGCAGTTACACAAGAAGCAAGGCTAAGGAGATGGCCAAGGATATGAATGATGGCTGGGAGGACGCAATCCAGATAGGGGCAGCAAGGAGGTGGAAGGCGATTTTCTTCAAGGCAAGGGGGAGCACAGCCAAAGTTCCCCCAGGGAGCCAGTTGCCGGCGGTGAGGTCCGCGGTGGGCCTCACTCCACCTGCCCATCCCCCCCAGTCAGGCAGTGGCTGCAGAACTCCAGCAGCCTTCTCCAGCCCAATGCGAGTCTCCAGAGATCCGGATTCCCAAACTGCGGGCGGAGGACTTCTCCCTGCTGGACAAAGATGGAGACTTAGACACTTTTTTTGTTGGCATTTGAGATGGCCTGCCATCAATACCAGCTGCCAGAGGACCAGTGGGTCAGATTTCTCATGCCACGTCTCAGGGGAAAAGCCCTTGAAATCTTTGGGTACCTGCCCAGCGAGACTACCCTGAGCTATAAGGACATCAAGTAGGCTCTGGTGTGGCAGTACAACTTGACACCTGAGACATACAGAAAAAAGCTCAGTAGCAGCGTTCTACCCAGAGCTTGGCCAATCACATGCAGGCCTTGCTGAGAGCGGTCGACCAATAGACCACAGGATTGGAGCTCACCACTGTCCAGCAGCTGAAGGAGCTCATCGCCACAGAACAGTTATTGTGGAATTGCCTGGAGGACCTACAGCAGTACCTCTGCGACCGGAAGCCAAAGGGGGCCTCCGCAACAGCAGCCCTGGCCGATGAATACACCAACAACAGGACTTCAGACCCCCGGAAACCTGTCGGCTGGAGAGGGGGGTAAGATGCACGCTGCAACTGCTACCCCTGCCCCTAGGCCCATGTGGGCACCAGCCCCTGCTACACTTTCCACGTCAGTGGGGGAACCCCGACTTTGCCACCTGTGTAAGCAACCAGGACACTTCAAGGCTGTGTCCCCAGCGCCCGAGGGACCCGTCCCAGTTATCGACCCGGAAACAGTCCACTGTGTTGTGTGTGGGTGGGGGTTGTGGAAGGTCCCTTGACAATTTTCAACCGGTCACCGTGGGCCAGGCCGTGGCCATGGGACTTAAAGACACCAGCGCTGAAAAGACTCTGGCACAGCCTGAGCTGGTGGCACCCCATAATTTATTGCCTGGGAGATCCCTTACTGTCTCCGGGATCGGAGAAGTAGAACCAGCGATGCCAGTCACCAAGGTCTCTTTGGACTGGGGCGCCGGTCGAGGAGTAAGGGAGGTGGGGATATCCTCAAATATCCCTGCCAGTGTTTTGCTGGGGACGGACCCGGGGCGGCTTGTGTCTAAGTACGTGGCCGCTGACACCCTGAGGTCAAATTCCCCAGAATGTGATGTAATGTCCACCCCTGTTGATACTGTGATTGTTCATAACATGCCTGTTGATGGGGAATGTAATGTGTGCCTCTCCCCTCAAGGGGGAGGGGGTTATTCACGCCAGCTGTGCTGAGGCCCCAGGGTGTGGCCAGCAAGCTTCCTGGGACCTGTTGTCCTCAGGTGTGGCTACTGAGGGGACAAGCAGGGGGCAGACAGCTGCAGGGGAGGAGGATGCAAATTAGATCAGGGCTGTCCCAGGAGAGATAGGGCTCCCAGGTAAAGCCTCAGTGCAGGATTCCTTCACAATCAGGAGGTCAGAGGGCCAGGTTAGTCCGTCTGGACGGGCGACTTGGTCGAAAGCCAAGGGGAAGCAGACAGAGGACGTGGCAGTCTTTTCTATTCTGGCTATGTCTGGTCAGGGGTTTCAGGTGGCGTTAGTGGCTGACGCCAGCCTGAACGCTCTCAGGGAGCAAGCGGCACTGCCTCCCTCAGACTCAGACCTCAAGCGGGTGGTCCTGGACCAAGGACGGTTGTGCCTGGAAAAGGTCCAGCAGGGCTCACCGGAGGCATGGCCTAGGGACCGACAATTCATGGTACATTACCCGTTCAGGACGGCGTTTTTGTCGATTGCGCACGAGATTCCGATGGCCAGATACCCAGGGGCTGCTAAGTCAGAGGCCTGGACGAGAGATGTAGCCACCCCTGGGGCGTTGGCAAATTACCCACAAAACCCCTTAGGGTTTATAGCTCCAGTCCAGAAGGTCACAGGTAGATGGTTCTGGGACCAACGGAACCGCCTGGGTTCCGGCTACAACTAAAGTCCAAACATGGTGCCGCTATTGGGTTTCTGTGGGGAGATATGGATATCTCCCTTCCCTGGCATCCCACCCTCAAGCAAAGAACATGGGCATGTTCATCGTGGCCACCAGGAAACAAATATGTATCCGGTTTGCGCCTGCGATGGCTGCGATTTCCTGCAGGATCCATACTGTCTGACTGGAGGTGTGAAATGTAACAAAATGTGGCCTGCTAGTAGTTTTCTGCTATCTGGCTGCGGATTTAAAGTAGGGCCCCCCTGTGCAGCTTGATTTCCTCTGCCATCTTTCAGCAAATGGTGGGTGTGAGGACATGGCTGACAGTAAATATAAATCCATATTCCTCACAGTGCCAGAAATACTGCTAGCAGTTCCTCTGAATTTGAGGATATAGAAAGGAGATCTGTATCCCAGACTCCTTGTACCAGCTGATTCCCGCAGTGGGCTCCCCAACCGGACCCGCTTGATTTGGTGTCTGTCATAGTACTCCCTGGTTCAGATTCTGCAGATTTAGCCACCAACCTAGAGAGTTCTTTACCCGGGAGGGAAGAGTCACTGTCCTGTCCAGTGAAAGCGCACTTAGGTTCCAATATTTCAGAAGGAAGTTCTGAAGAACTCTTCCGTGAAACTGAGCCCATTTGACTGCTGGTATTGTTGAAGTCATTAGACCCAGAATCTTCATGATATTCCAAAAGGATACTTTCCTGAGCAGACGAAACGCTGAGATTTTTGTTATCATATCCTCCTTATGCTGCAAAAAACTGACGTCATCTGATGGGAATCCAACTGAATTCCCAGAAACACTTTTACCCTGCTGGGAGAGATCGGATTTGTCCAGATGCAGCTTCCAGCCCAGTGACTGGAGAGTGCTCAGTACTATATGTAAGTGACCTTGTAGCAGAATCTGTGATGATGCTGAGAAGAGAAAATCATCTAGGTACGGAATATTTATTTTTGATGGAAGACGCTTGAGACTTCTGCCACTAACTTGGTATAGATCCTCGGGGCTGATGAGTGGCCGAAGGGTAGGACCTGGAACTTCAGATGGACAAGTTGGTTTCTCAGGAAGATTGTGAATCAGAGATACTTCTGGTGATTGGGGTAAATGGGCACAGGATAGTGTGCATCTGCCAAAACGAGAGTTACCATGTAGCAATCCTGGGTCAACAAGTTGATGGTTGACCTGTCTACATCTTGAACTTTTTGTACTGGATGAATCTGTTGAGTTGTTTTAGGTTGATAATAGCTCAGAAGGAGCTGTTCGATTTTTTTCACCAGGAATATCGGGGAGTAGAATCCTTTCCCTGTCTGATCTTCTGGCACTGGGATAACTGCTTCCTTCTCTAACAAAAGTAGAATCTGGGACTCTAGTAAATGATGATCCTCCTTTTTTAGTTTTCAGTTTATTATAAATCTTTCTGGGGAGGTGGGGGGGGGGGGGGGAGGGGGAAGAGGACAACTCCAGCCTGTATCCTTGACGAATTATATCCAGGATCCAAGAAGACACTGATCTTTTCCCAGGCTGAGATGAACCTTTTTAATCTTCCCCCTACTGAATCTCTGACGTCATAAAGTTGACTGTTTAGAGGATTTATCCTGGTTAAAGAAGAACCCCCTACCTCTACCTCTAGAGGGCTGCCAGGATCCAGAGTGGTCTTTTTTTTTTTTCTTATCCGGCCTGCCCCTTTTTTGAGTATGAAAGGCACGTCGCTGCTGAAAGAAGGGGTTCCTTTCTGAAACCATCAGATGCCTTTTCCAAAACGTCATCCAATACAGACCCAAATAGTCTGTCTCCTTCACAAGGGAAACCACAGAGTCAGTTTTTAGGAGTGGTGTCCCCTGACCAGGATCTTAACCAAACAGACCTCCTGGAGGTATTGGAAAGAGCTGCAGATCTAGCGAACAATTTGACCAGGTCTGCGGAAGAGTCAGCTAAAAATGTATCTTCTCTAGGGGTGCCTGAAAACCAAATGTTCTTCCAACTGGGACAACCATAAGGATAGAGTCCTAGCTGTGTATGTGGCTGCAATACTGGGTCTCAACATAGCCGTATTTGTCTCCCAAGATCTCAAGAACAGATTCACATTTTTTTGTCCATTGTATCTCTTAATAATCCTACATCCTCAAATGTAGGCGCATCGACTCTGGGGGTTTTGTCCCAGTGGTCTGAATCTGCTTCATTAAAGGGATATTTCCTTTTAAATACTTTAGAGGTTCCAGATCCTTTTTCAGGGTCTCTCCATTCTTCTTAGATTCGGTTTTTAATGTTATCATAGACTGGGAATACTCTTTTTTCTATCCCCTAGTCCCTTAAACATTTGATCTTGAATTGTTTGGGCTTCTTTTGACTCGCCAAGGTTCACGATAGCCCTAATCGCTTTCAGGACAGATTCAATTTCTTCTATGGAACACAGGGGTCTACCCACTTCTTTTTCAGAAGAGGTGGAATCAGAATCTGAAGAATCATTGTCTTCATCAAAATCTAAATCTAAATCCAAATCCATATGAGATTCTGGATTTGATCTGGATGTAGAGGCTTTTTTGTGGTATGGTGGCCATTTTGGCTTCAATGGCGGAGCTGACCTCCTCCTTAAGGGTTTTTAGGTTATCCACCAAAGAAAGGGCCTCTTCTGACATAATCTTATCAGTGTACTGAATGGTCTTTTACTGTGACATGCTAACTGCCTTTTACATATTGCGCACTTCTACCTCAGTGCAAATTCCCCACTTTTCCCCGCATCTCTGCCCTGGAAAGTATAAAAACAAACAACCTTACTAGAGCGGAGAACATATTTCTCCAGAGAGGAGGCTTACCGGGCTGAGGGCCTTAGGGGTGTCGGAAGGTTTCTCCGCTGAGAGAGACATGCTTCTGTCTCGATCCGGGATGCGAATGGCACTGCACACTGTCCAGATATCCATAACGGTGTTTTCAATGAGCAACTTTCTAGTCACGTGGTACATGGCCGCACGCCGTGCTGTGCATGTTCCGTCCACGTGACCTGCTCTCGCGAGACTCCGGCCCTGACGGAGAAACGCGCCGCCGGCATGTCTTCCATCCCCTTTTGGCTCCGATATTAGCAGATTTTGCCCGGGGCTGCCCGCAGCGCAGGACTTATGCAAAAAATAGCGGAGGGAACAGTAGCGCGTCCCAGGTTCCGCTGCTCTGCTTCAGCTCTCCCGATTATTCAGGGACCACTTACCTAAGGTTGAGCACTATGTCTAAGCAGGAAAGAACCCTGCTTGTTCTACACTTCGTCCCGAGGGACACGAAACAACTGGAGAAGGTAAAGGGGAGGAGGCTTTTAAATCTTTGTTCTCCATGTTGTTTCCTGTCCCTGGGAGGCAAGGTACCCTCCTGCTTAGTGCCATTGGGGAGGCATACAGAAAAAAATGACCTCAAATCTGCAAAAGGGACAAACATTCACACAATGAACTGACTATACTTGGTCATAGCAATTACTTTGTATTCTCTGATTGTTACCGGTTGTATTAAAGTGAATAGGAGCTGAGCTGTAGTAAGCCGGCATGGGCACTACACAATAGAGGGAGTTTTCTACTTTCATCCACTATTTTGTTTCCAGTACCAGCGGCTCCCAAAACAGCTGAACAAACAGGGTGCCTGGTGTCGGACCCTCAACCATCTGATATTGATGACCTACCCTGAGGATAGAAGATCAATATCTACAGACTGTAAAACACCTTTAAATGGAACATTTATATCATGCATTAGTTTCATCCTATGAGGTGTCTTTCTGTGACGCCACATGGTAGCCTTTTTGTTGCTGCAGTTGTGGTAAGAAATCCTTTGTAAGCTGAAGAGGTCTTGTCTCAGCTCCAGATACAGTATATTACAAGAGTAAAGTCTACACACTTCATCGTTTCAGCAACTAATTCTAGGATCCTATGAATGAACAATGTAGGTAATAATGTAATTGGGCAGATACTTGATGGCTGGGTTACAAGACTGTAAGCACACTCCGCTTCAATGCTACACTAAACAGGGTTGTATTTACTATAAGGCAAGTTAGGGCAGGTGCCCAGGGTGGCACTTCATAAAATAATAAACACGCCAACGTGTAACACATCAAAACACATGCACACCTGAAAAAACAGATCAGGTGTAATCTCATACTTTATTGAATATATAATAGATTATAAATTGTTATCTGAAGACTTAACAGAACACACAAGCACACATCTGGAATCCAATAAAAATAATAATTGTCCCGCGGCATTATCTATGGATAATACAGTGTATATAAAAAAAGCATCAATAAATATATACATAAATACAAGGAAAAAAAAAAAAAACACCCTGAATACAGGATGCCAGTTCAAATAACAAAAACACCTGTAAACTGGGGTCCCTGACGAAGCTACAGAAGGAGGCAGCAACAGTTGTGGGGTTCCAGTCTACAGTATCTTGTGTCTAGTCCAGTTCACACAACCCATTTCTTTGGCAGTCACATTTTTAATTTTGAATATTTATTTTCAAGCACTTCTGTAGGACTTATTGAGCACATATTATAAATTTGCCTGCACCTAAAGCTAGTTTTGCATAAGCGGTGATAGACCTCTGCCAGAACAGCCTGCCGGAGCTCTCTGGGTCCAGCATTGACAGACAGTACCGGAGTGTCCATCGGCCCCATTGAATCTCCTCTCACTGGATAAGAAAACTTCCTCAGATTCCCAAAAATAAGTACAAGATCAGCCCTGATGCACTCCTACTCACATCGGTTCTGTCTCCTCGTCTCAAGATGACATTGCTCAACGCTTGAAGTGGTTCAGAGTTTTCTGAAGACGCCACATCCTTCTGTTGGAAATACAAAAGTATAAATTTTAATAATAATAATAATATTTATTTATATAGAGCCAACATATTCCACAGCGGTGTACAATAAGAGGGTTAATCTACAAACAGAATCATACGTTACACAGGAACAAACAAGTCATCAATTAAAACAAGAGGAATGAGGACCATGCTCACAAAAGCTTACAATCTATGAGGAGATAGCAGTAAAACAAAAAGGTAAAAATGTGCTTGTTTTGAACACTGGTCTGGCCATCTTAACAAAATAGGGGAGTAAATATAAAGCTGCATGAGCCAGCCACCAGCCGATATCCATAGAGCTTCTGAGTGCATGGGGTGTAGTGGATAGTGTCTGATGATGGATCAGAAGAATGATGTTAAAGGGGGGAGGGGGGAAATGGAGAAAAGTTAGATTAGGGGATGTGATTGATGTGTTTTTAGGGAGAGCCTAAAGCTGTGGATGTTGTAAATTTAAGGGGCATTACGTTTATAACAAGTTAGATATCCTGTGAATAGGGAATATCAGATTGATGGGAGTCCTGCTGCTGGAACCCCCACCGATCACGAGAACGGGAGCCCCCTGAAATGGACAGAGTGGCTGATCGGAACAGCATGCCACTGCTACATTCATTTCTATGGGCGCGCCGGAGATAGCCAAGCACTGTATTTGGCCATCTCCGGCGCTTCCATAGAAATGAATGGAGCGGTGGCGCACTTTTCGGGTTGACTATCGGATGTTAAAGTCGCCCAAAATTAGAGTTGGTAATTTTGAGAACATGAAATGTTGAAGCCATGTACCAGAGTGATCCAAGAACTGGGCAGGTGAGCCAGGGGGGGAAATAAACAACTGCCACTATCAGGGAGAGAGGATAGAAGACTGAGGGTGTGGACCTCAAAAAGATGAGAATAATGGAACTGGAGAAATGACCTGGAAAGTGCATTGTGGGGAAAGAAGTATTCCACCACCATGTCTGTTGTCAGGTCTGGAGGTATAAGAAACACTAAACTACATAATTACGGTGCAAAGAATGTACGACAGGGTTTTTTTGTTTTTTTTTCTCAAATTGCACCAGAATTTTGATTATTCAATCTCCCCATTATGTACAAATATAAGGCCATTCATACCTCAGAACGGAATGATAAAAATGGAATGAGAGAACGTTGAGGCTTGTTTTCTGAAAAACAGAAAATTCACATTGAAGACGCAATCTAATCATAACTATAATTTCGAGACACAGATTGTTACCCATTGTCACCTGATGTCCCCTTTGTTTTTACTTCCTCTCGCAATTTCTCTATTTCCACTCTCAAGTTCTTGTTTTCTTCGTCTGCTTCTTGTAGCTTTCTAAGTTACAAAACAATACACCTTAAAACAGCCTCTGAATTTAATTTCTTTGCCAACATAATGAAAAAAGTTCTGAAAGTTTAATAGATCAATTGTCCTAAAGGGAAAAATGGATCTTTGCACAAGTCTGACCTTTTACAAGGTCATCAGCACAGGTTCCTGATAGTTAAATGAATGTCAGTACCTGTCAGTTTCAAGGCCATCAGACTTGAGTTTATTCAGTTCTTCCTGGATACTCTGCTTTGCTCTGATCTCTGCATCTAGAGCAGACTGAAGCTCGAGCCGCGCTGAAGCCTCTAGTTTCTGTAGCCGGCGTGCTTTCCATTGGCTCTCCTAGCAAGTAAAAATTACACAATATACACGCTCAGATAATTTATAAATGATAGATGGAACCATTTTAACATATTCAGATTATCAGAAGAAATAACTGTTTCTTGCGAGTTGTCATCCACTGCAGAAAAAACACAAGAATTTCTTACCCCTGTCTTGCTGGATGGGGTTTGATTTCCAGAACTTTTCAGTGTCTCTAACTCTTCTGTCATTTTAAATGATAAGGCTTGTAGATAAATTCGTGACTGTTTCTCATCATTGACCCTTGATTGAATAAAACAAAACAAAAACAAAGAATAAATATGTATAGGTAGAACATATAGCTGTGTCACTATATGCACCCTTGGTAATAGCAATAAATGGAATAAGCCTCCGTATACATTTGTCTTTTGCCTGTCAGAGATCTACCTGCAATGTCTCTGAAATGTGACACTGTATAGACCTAAAAAAAGCATATGTTGGCTATTAGACTCCCACTGTACTGTAAAAATATATAGCTATGTGTTTAGTACTGTGTCCCAGACTATGCTTTTCTATACAGTGTTTGCACTTTGCGTGCCAGAGGAATCCCATCTGTATCAAGTAGGGATCGACCGATATTGATTTTTTAGGGCCGATACCGATAATTTGTGAACTTTCAGGCCGATAGCCGATAATTTATACCGATATTCTGGGAATTTTTATTTTTGAAAAAAAAAATAAAAAATTCCCACAAATCTGCTGAAAATTAATGTTTATTGTTAATGTGTAGTTTTTTTTGTAAATCTTTCTTTTTCATTTATACTTAATATTTTGGTGTTTTATTTTTGTAACTTTTTTTTTTTTTTTTACTAACTTTTAGCCCCCTTAGGGATTAGAACCCTTGTCCTTTTCACCCTGATAGAGATCTATCAGGGTGAATAGGAGCTCACACTGTCCCTGCTGCTGTGTGCTTTGTGCACACAGCAGCATGGAGCTTACTATGACAGCCAGGGCTTCAATAGCGTCCTGGCTGCCATGGTAACCGATCGGAGCCCCAGCATTACACTGCTGGGGCTCCGATCGGAGGAGGGGAGAGGGGATCCTGTGGAGGGGTGCACTGCGCCACCAATGCTTAATACTGGGGGGGAGGGGGGGCGCACTGCGCCACCAATGTCTAATACTGGGGTTGGGGGGGGGGGGGCGCACTGCACTCATTGAAGATTAAAGGGGTTGTCCAAGTTATATTTCTTGATGACCCTGCACCCCCTCCGATCAGCTGTTTGAAGAGGAGACTCGTCGGAGAGCCGTTGCATCTGCAGTGGTGAGCAGGTGTAATTACACCCAAGCCTTCCTATTGAAATGAATGGGAAGGCTTGGGTGTAATTACACCTGCTCACCACTGCAGATGCAACGGCTAGAAGGTAAACAGTGAAGAGGAGGCAGCGCTGACACCGTGCGAGTCTCCTCTTCAAACAGCTGATCGGAGGGGGTGCCGGGTGTCGGACCCCCTCCGATCTGATATTGATGACCTATCCTGGGGATAGGTCATCAATAAATATAACTTGGACAACCCCTCTCTCATTTATTCATATACAGGAGGCGGGAGCTGGCTGCAGAATCACATAGCCGGCTCCCGACCTCTATGAGCGGTAGCTGCGATCCGCGGCACCTGAGGAGTTAACTACCGCAGATCGCAGCTACCGCTCATAGAGGTCGGGAGCCGGCAGCTATGTGATTCTGCAGCTCCCGCCTCCTGTATATGAATAAATGAGAGATTAAGCTTCATTGGTGGTGCAGTGGCCATAGCTCCTCCCCTCCTCTTGTCCCCTGTCCTTTCATTGGTGGCAGCAGCACAGGGGGAGGAGACACTGCTTCCTTCTCCCCTGTGCTGCTGCTGAGGGGAACACGGAGAGCGCTGTCAGCAGCGCGATCTGTGTTCCCCATACACTATCGGAATATCGGCAAAATAGATGCCGATAGTGTTCAAAATCCTGAATATCGGCCGATAATATCGGTAAATCCGATAATCGGTCGATCCCTAGTATCAAGGACTTTTCTCCAATGCTCAACCATTTATCCTACAGATGCCACTGACGCTCTATTTATTCCCTATGGGGCTGCCGAAGATAGCTGTGTTTAAGTGCTCAGCTACTTCCGACAGTCCCATAGAGATGAATGGAACATCAGTGGACATGATCGATCTGGGTTGATAAAGGTAATCTACAAGAACCAGCTGGGAACAAACCAAGCTGATTAACCCATTTAGGAGGAACAAGAGAGGAGAAGTTTATAACCCCAAAAATGCTGCATGTGCCTAAATTTAGGTGCACATGCATTTAAAATGCGGCATAATGGACTTTTTTTAGACCAAAAACCGCCGTAGGGAGTCTTAATAAATGACCACAGTGTTGTCTTCTCTGAAGCGAACCATAGGTGTCTAAGATACCCCCAGAAGGACGAGAAGTGTCCATAAGAATCATACAAGGTCCACTCAGGTAGTGGAATATTCTCCAGACTAAATTTTTGTAAGAAGTCCAGTTCGTCAGCTGTTGATCTGTGATGCTACGTTGTAATCCACAATAAGAAGGGGAAACCCAAACAATACTGGATGCCCTTCGCCTGGAGCACATGAAGAAGAGCCTTAAGAGTCGCTCTCTGGCACAAAGTCCATTGGGAGAACTTGTGATTGAGTTTCCTGATAAAAGAGGACTTGTGGAGCATATGTCCTGTCGGAGAGCAACTCTATCTGCTATATTAAAGGGGTTTTCCAGGGCTCAGCTAATGGTGACCTATCTTCAGGACATTAGAACCATGGAAGTTTGACACCTGGCACCCCCCTTCCCTGATGAACTGTTTCATGTAGCTGCTGGAAATGATACTGTACACTGGAAGAAGCCGGAAACCAAAGGCTCCATCCACTGTGCAGCTCCCTACCAATCCGATACCAATGACCTATTCTGAGGATAGGTCATCTTTATCAATATCAAAGTATCAGAAAACCCCTATAGAGTAAGTCCTGGCCAGTCTTACAGCTGTGGACAAACATACAGGATTAGTTGGGAGGGAGCCCCAAGAATGAAGGAAATAAGGGTTTTCAGAGAACTTAAAAAAGGTCAGGATCCTGTCAGGTCAGGTAAATCCCATATTTTGGGGTTAAAGAGCCTTGTCTTGTTAACAGCATCATCTATCATTTGATGTATAAGTGGCATTACACATATTTTGTAGTAAAATAGCTTATGTGGAGTCCAAATCAGACTAAAGCACTCTGGCCTATCTCCAGATCATCAACTTGTTCAATGGTCTGATGAAATTCAGATTTAATAACGTGTAGTTCCCTCTAAAATATTGACTCCAGGTGAGTCACTCACAATTCCTTCCAACTCCATCCAAATAGATTTAGACAGCCTGGCAATTTGGCACTTTTCATAGACTGAAATGACTAAGGACACCGATTTATTCATTGAGGTTGCAAGCGGGTATGCTTAGGTGGGACACAATGGAGGGCTCCAGTCCTCCAAGGGGAAATCAGGAGCTGCCGGATTTAAATGGGATCTAACTGTGGCACCTGTGCTGGTACCATGTTCATATGAACCGGTACTGCTCAGAAATGTTTTGTTTTAATATATGCCAATAAGCTGTTGCACCTAGAGAATCTGCTTTCTCTTCAACTGCTGCGCCCGCTCCACTTTGAAAGGGCCTAGTGTGATAATGACTACACTTCCTGGATTTGTCAATCAAAGTGGAGAGGGTGCAGCAGTTGGAGAGAGTTGAGCCTCTAGGAGTAACGGCAATGCCCCTGTTGCTCCTAGAGCTTTATTTGCATATATTAAAACATTTTTCAGCAATGTGGGCACATATGAACATGGGACCAACACAGACGCCTTCAGCTGTCCACATGTAACAGGTCAGCCAGTCTCATAGGTAAAAATCTGCTGCCAGATGTCATTTAATTTCAAGTACTTTACGTACTTTAAACTAACTAGCAAAATATTTTTAGCAAACAATTGAACATAAACACCTGTTTAAGGACATTGAAATCACTTTGTGCTGACCACTCAAAACGTCTGTAAAAATGCTCTTTTAGATGGGTGGTCATCTTAAAGAAAAAGCAAAACAATATACACCGCATATAGGAGAACTGAAAATCTGCCATATAGAAAAATCTATTCTAGTTAGGATATGTTCTTCTCAAAGAAGTGGAATTCTGGAGAGATTTTGCTGTATACTGGAAAGGAAGAAGATAACCCACCATTGCAAAATGTCTGTTATCTGGGCTTCCCAATTAGCCAATGTCTCTTTCTTATCTTCCAATAATCGGACTTCTTCTTCCAGTTGTTTTTGAGAAGTTGACACCTTTTCTGATATAGTCTTTAACTAAAGAAAGAATACAGTACTTTAAATCATCTTACAAATTGACAGCAGTAACCAAAGTCTAATCTCATTCATGATCAATGACAGAACATAATTGAGGTTCCAACGACAGAATCTCTCACCCTAGCCATGTCTTCCTGAAGTTTTCTGTTCTCTTCCTTAAGCTGATTCTTCTCCCGTTCATTTGCCTTTTGAATATTATGAAGCTCCTCCTCTTGTGTACGAGCACTATGTGGAGGAATATTATTATTGTTATTATACTCAATTACATAGCACTGACATATTCCGCAGCACTTTACAAACATTAGCATCACACTGTCCCCAATTGGGGTTAACAATCTAAGTTCCCCATCATATGAATAAAATGCTATGTACAAGCATCCAAAATGCACAAACAGACTAAGAATGAAGATAAATATTACAAATTATACATAGGACGCTGGAGACAAAATAATTTCATAAATCAGTTAAGCTTAAGCACAGACGGTACAATTATAATATTCACCTATCATCTCTTGTTTTGCCAATGGTCTCCTGCACTCTTTCTAATTCATGTTTAAATGACATCAGTTCCTCCTCCTTCTCTCCAAGTTCTCTACGGAGCAATTTGTTCTCGTTGGCATGTTCTGCCTCCCTTTGTGAAAATTCTCCTCTCATTTGAGAAAGTTCTTTCTCCAGCTGTTGGATCCGTCTTTCAAGTTCTGTTCTCTGCTGGGTCATCTCATAAATATGAAGTGAGCCACTGATGACAGGAGACGCAACAGTCTGTTGTACCTGTAGGTTGACAGAATTTCACAACTATGGGTATTTGTACTTTTCAAAACACTCTAAAAAGGGGCACACTGTATCTGTCATACAGGGGTGTAACTAGGAAAGGCTGGGGCCTTTAGCAGACCTTTGAATGTCCCCCTTCCCATGAGCATGAATATAATTAGCAAAAATGCACACTGATGCGCACATGAGGCCTAAATCTGTAAAGGCGGACACAATTTGCTGCATGCAACACTTTTTGTCTGGCTGAATTCCTAGCAATTGGATCGGCCAATTACCTGCTGCATCCCATTACAGTCAATGGGGTCCAGCGAGCATTCAGCACTATCCAGCTATGCCGGATCCTGAGAACTCGGGCAGGCTGTTCTGGCAGAGACTAGCTATGGCTGCTATAGTGGTAGTTATGCCCCTGCTGTCATTGAAAGAGGACACTAAAAGTCACAATAATTTGGTCAGTGTCAATTTGCAGATGTTCTTCATAAGCTTATGTCATAATTATTACCTTCGCTCTTTCTAGGTCTTCCGATGCTTGTGCTTTACTTCTCTCTACAAACTTCTTCTGTCTTGCCACTTCTGTGGTCAGATCCTCCACTAGTGATTCTGCCTAGAAAAACAAATTTATAGTAATTATATAATATGAATAAAACAAGATCTGTCGTCTACATCAATAAAAGACTTTAGAGGGGTTATCAGACACTAACAAATACTCCCTCATATGCCGGGCCCCTCACACTGGTTCTACTTACCTGGCTCTCCACACTGCCGCTGCTTCTCCCCGTGCATGAATGAAAACAGGGAAAAACCAGGAGCAGCGCAGGAAGTGGAGAGCCAGATAAGTAGAATTAGTGTGAGGGACCCGGCGTATGGGGGAGCATTTGTTAGAGTCTGATAACCCCCTTTAATACAAAATAGATTTAAAAAGGCATGAGAAATAACACACTAGTTCAAAAAGAGCTTCTGTCTAAGAAAGATGCATATGTATTTCATGGACAACATTATTAATAAAGCATACGTCCCTACCTCCCTTCTACTGGCCTCTGCTTTATGAAGGTCCTTTCTTAGGGTCCTCACTTTCTCTGCTGCTGCCTCTGCCTCATCTTCTTTATCTTTTAGTCTACGAGACAATCTACTGTTTTGAGTACTTAGTCCTTCACACTTGTCCTCCATTAAACGCAGTTCATCCTGAGTTTTTCTTTGCTTCTCAAAAGCCATCCTCAGTTCTTCTCCTTGAGACTTTAACTGTTCCAACAGTTCAGCGAGATCCTTTTAATGAAAAAGAAGAGCACTGGATGAAGTCACATATGTAATCCACATATGTGCCACCTCGTCAAGACCTACAACACTAGGCCATGAAACTGAATTCATTCTTCAGTAATTACCTTGGTATATCGATCTTTATCTTGTTTGAGCGTTCGGATCTGTTTCTCCAAGGACTGAACCTGTGATCCTGATATGGTCTCCTGTTCTGTGGATTTTTCTGTGGAGTAAACTAGTGAATTACCTTTTGTTCATGAGTGGTAATGGCTTGCCAGCCCTAGACTTTGTTTCTAGACATCACCACTCTAGTTTGTTCATCCTTCTCACAACTTTCCATATATCAACTGAGAGAGGTCCCATACTAGCACGACATTATCTGCTTGCCATGCACTGAAGTGAATGCTAAGAGGGGGCTAAGAACAGTTTTCCTGTACCACAAGTACAGTAAATGATGCTGCTCTGACCCGGGAGCTACTACTCATCTCTACAGGCTACAAGCCTCCCAACATTTTTTGTTATTCAGTGTTACAGCACATAATTCAGATTTATAATTTCTGTGGGCATGCCAGAAACAAACATGCACTGCCAAGCTCAGACATTCACTGGCTGAGGTGGGTCACCGCTGTGGACAATGATTGGCTGAGCAGACAGTCCAAATATTCACTCCAACCTGATTTTTATTTAAAATGATGCCACCAGAAACCTGTTAGACGCTTTAAGTGAATATTGCCCATTTATGTCTTTAAACAATGGGTTGGTCCACATGTGCTTGCTGTTATGGCAGCCACAGTTAAAAGGGAAAACTGTAATTTAAAAAACATTACTGTACCCAAATGTATGTGCAATATAATAAAGTGACCATTTAATTATACTACATCCATTTGCTATTAGAATAGAAATATGTAATGATGCTAAAAAGGTGTGTAAAAAGTGCAGTGTATAACAACAAATAAGATATCATAATGATAAAAAGTATCACAGAAAATAAGAATTAAAAATATATTTAATACAAAAAAAATTTGAGGGCTCAAACATAATGGAAAATTCATAGATCTTACTAGTCAATTCACACACCTGCTAACTTCTTCTGGAGAATTTCCATCTCTGTCTTTAGACTCCGGATCTCACGATCTTTAGTAGGGGTCTCAGAATTTGAAACATGAGAATTCTGCATGGCAGCTGCAATACAAAATATGATAATTCTGAAGACTCAACAGTTGCTATAGCCTTTGCAGTGACCTGCTGGTTCAATGCTAAAGGGCTAATACAATATTCCTACCATTTACTGCTAAAGGGTCAATACTATAATGCAATGGTTTACTGGTAAAGTTGTTAGAATGTTTACTGAAAGGGTTAAAGGCTATGTACACCTTTGGAGGGAGGCATTTAATTTTTATAATTTTACTCATTTTAGGCTACTTTCACACTTGCGTTCGGGGCTCCGCTTGTGAGTTCCGTTTGAAGGCTCTCACAAGCGGCCCCGAACGCATCCGTACGGACCCAATGCATTCTGAGTGGATGCGGATCCTCTCAGAATGCATCAGTCTGGCACCGTTTGTCCTCCGCTCCGCTCAGCAGGCGGACACCCGAACGCTGCTTGCAGCGTTCAGGTGTCCGCCTGGCCGTGTGGAGGCAAACGGATCCGTCCAGACTTACAATGTAAGTCAATGGGGACGGATCCGTTTGAAGTTGACACAATATGGCTCAATTTCAAACGGATCCGTCCCCCATTGACTTTCAATGTAAAGTCTGGACGGATCCGTCTGCGGCTACTTTCACACTTAGAATTTTTTCTAAAATATAATGCAGACGGATCCGTTCTGAACGGATCCCATCGTCTGCATTATAGGAGCGGATCCATCTGTGCAGACACCAGACGGATCTGCTCTGAACGCAAGTGTGAAAGTAGCCTAAAGCTAAAAAAAAATCATCTTTCTTAATTGGGCTTTATTAAATTATTTTTGCCCTTTTCTCTGTACAGCTTTGAGATTCTCTAGTAGCACAATCTGTGTTTTTACCCTGTTCTGTCAGGAAGCTCATCTGACAGCTCCTTACCTCTGATTTCTGACCTCATTATAGCTCAGTTCTTATCTTACTGATAAGAATGTGGGTTAAATAAATGTTTTTGAGCTACTAGTAATTTAGAGATACGGGTTATTAGATGACCAGCACAAAGTGAAAGTACCATTCACACAGCTAGACAGTTAACCCTTTATTAAAAATATATTTAGCACTTCTGTCACGAAGACCCATGGAGAAAATGATTTTTAGCCCAAAATGAATAAAATTCTATAAAAATTGCCCCCGAAGATCTGCGATACAAGTGGTTAATGTAACTTTGCTATACACAGTGTATTCAAAAAAGCTATGTATGGGTAGGAAACAGTTCTCGCAATTTTTAGATTCTTAGTGTTAGTTGCCGGGTAATGGGCTGGTCTCATTTCTGTTAGTGATCAAGAAAAAGAGAGGACTTAGAGTGTGCTGCTGCCATGCATAATAGTCGCCTTCTATAGACAGCCTTTGGGAAAGCCTATTCTGCTAAAATACTTCAGAACTGTGCCTACTGCATATGTCTGTGCTGATATTTTATTTTATTATACACAAGACAACCTGATATGGATTTCTGGATCATCATCTACTGCCTGAAGAAAAAGGTGCAAGATCCAGCTCCATATAACAAGTCGTCCTTTATTTCATGTGGTATAAAAACCCAAACAGATGCAAGGGTAACGGTCTACGCGTTTCGGACCACGTTATGCCGGTCCTTACTCCTGACAAACATTACAAAAACTTTCCACTTCCTATATACCCCTGTCACACCAATCCCTAGGGATTACAACATCACGTGATCTTCAAAGTACAAAAGTTAATAAACAGTGAACCGAAAATTCGCATTAAAAACACCAAAGATATATCTGTCAAAATAAAAACTCTACTTGCTGCAAATAATTTGTCAGTGATATTGCAGGATCAAGTCATGTTTTTTATTTTTTATTTAAACCGGTAGAAAAGCAGGTTCCTAGTTCAAACCTCCAGAACATTTCTCTATTGAGAAGCTTTCTTCTGTGATCTCCACCCCTTACAGGGGGAGTAACTCTTTCCACGCCTTGAACTATTAACGCCGCCTTATCATCCTCATGGATTGTACCAAAATGTAAGCTAGCTGCAGAAACTTTACAGGTCTTGTAGTGTTTATGCACTCGAGTCTTTGTCTGATTAGTTGTGCAGCCCACATATTGCAGTGAGCAAATTCTGCATGTAATTACATAGATGGCAAATTTTGTGTTGCACTTTATGCAAGATTTAATCTCATAGCTTTTGCCATTGGCTGTGGATTGAAAGGTCTTGTTCACAGGTGGTCGCAGCAAGTACACCTTGTACGGCCACATTTATAGCTACCTTTACATGTGAGCCACATGGGTTTGGTATTTGGTCAGTCCCGAAACATGCTAGGAATGATCATCTGCCCCAGAGTAGGAGCTTTGCGAGCCGCACATCTAATACCTCCTGTTACCAATCCCGTCCATTCTTTATCGTAACTAAGTACCGGGAGATGTTTGACTATTTTGCAGATTTCCCTATATTCCTCACTATATTTTGTAGCGAAGGTCATTGTATTATGTTTGGACTTATTTACACAATTTTTCTTTTTATGTGATTGTTGTTTTATGGGGAAAACAAGAGTTTTACGATCCAAAAGATAATGCCCAGTTTTTAGCTCCCTGCAATTTTTTGTGTAGCATAGGATCTCTTACGGAGTCTGCTAACAATATCTTCTGTCTCCTTTAAAAAAGTATCTGAATTGGAACAATTGCGTCTAGCTCTTATCATTTCCCCTTTGGGTATATTTCAAATTTCATGTAGAGGGTGACACGAAGCAGCCAGAATAGTATTACCTATTGTGTCTTTTCCGTAAGTGGATGTACAAACTCTAGTTATATCACCCTTCAGACACAAATCCCCAAATTTAACAAACAATGAATCATGATGCAAACAGAATGATAAAGACTCAATGCATTGATTTAATACAGAGCAAACGATGGTATGTCCGCCACATCGCCTGACCAAACAAAAAGCAGGTCATTGATGTAGCGTCCATACCAACGAATGTCCTTAAAAAAAAAGTGTGTAAGTCGATGAAAAGAAAGAATCTCTACCACCATGCCATAAATATATTGGCTATGGAGGGAGAGAACCTAGCCCCCATCAACACACCTAAAACCTGCAAATAAAAACGGTCATTAAACATAAAGAAATTATGTTTGAGCCGGAAAGCCTCCACTTCTGTGATAAATTCCTGAAGTACAGTCGTATAGTCCCTAAGTTTTGAGGAACCATTGTAAAGCCACTAGCACAAGATTATGTGGTATATTTGTGTACAAAGACACCACATCAGCCGTAATCCATATATAATTGCTACACCATCTGAAATCAGCAAAGGATTTGAAGACCGATCTGGTGTCTTTCAAATAGCCAGGGATTAAGGGGATCAAAGGCTAAAGAAGAGTCCACACATTCAGAAAGCCTCTCTGAGTATGAGCCATTTCGGGCCACAATTTGTCTCATATGGGGTGGAAATACCCCCTTATGGACTTTGGGCAAGGAATCAAAAATAGAAATGATGGGGTGCTCCACATATATATAATCCCCCTTTTTTTGCTCAAATGCTTAACTCAGAACCTTTTGATAAGATCTGAAATATCTTATTTTGGAACAGGGATTTTTATCCCGTACAGTCTAGGTTTCCTGCTCTGGACCGCTTCCAGGATTTGATAGAAAAGGATTTATGTTTATTACATTACATGAGTTAAATTAGAGAACATGCAGATGGGGTTAGCTTGCACAGATAAAAATAAAAATGAACAAAGAAAAAAATATGTCTTCCAAAGAGTTCAGTGCACTACAGGAACTAATGAGGAGGTCTGATCTGGTTATAAAGGAAGCGGACAAAGGGGGAGCAGTTGTAAATAAAATTGTCCATCACCACAAGATGCAAGTTCAAAAGATTTTGGATGATTTAACTACTTATATTCCTTTGAGCTGCAACCCTCTCCCCCAGTTCCAAAATAAGATCTTATCAAAAGGTTCTGAGGGTACTTTCACACTTGCGGCAGAGGATTAGTCAAATCGTATGAAAACTGATGGCATTTGTCAGACTGATCAGAAACCTGAACTGTATGACAAATGCATTGAAATGCCGGATCCATCTCTCCGTGTCATCCAGAAAAACGGATCCGGCATTTATTTTTTTCCACTTTTTTTGCGGTCTGAGCATGCGCAGACCGCAATGCCAGATCTGTTTTGCCTGAACACTCGGGGCCATATCCAGCATTAATGCATTTCAATGGGAAAAAATGCCAGATCTGGCATTCCGGCAAGTGTTCCGGGATTTTGGACGGAGATAAAACCGTAGCATGCTGCGATATTATCTCAGTCCTGAAAAGGCAAAAAGACTGAACTGAGGACATCCTGAACGGATTGCTCTCCATTCAGAATGCATTAGGATAAAACTGATCAGTTCTTTTCAGGTATTGAGCCCCTGTGACGGAACTTAATGTCGGAAAAGAATAACACTAGTGTGAAAGTACCTTGAGTTAGGCATTTTGAGCAAAAAGGAGGTGGATTATATATATGTGGAGCACCCCATCATTTCAAAACTCCATTCCTTGCCCAAAGTCCATAAGGGGATATATCCACCTCCTATGAGGCCAATTCTAGCTGGAATCGTCTCATACTCGGGGAGGCTTTCTGAATGTGTGGACTCTTCTTCAGCCTTTGATCCCCTTAATCCCTGGCTATTTGAAAGACACCAGATCGGTCTTGCAATCCTTTGCGGATTTCAAATGGTGTAGCAATTATATATGGATTACGGCTGATGTGGTGTCTTTGTACACAAATATACCACATAATCTTGCGCTAGTGGCTTTACAATGGTTCCTCACAACCTACAGTGACTATACGCCTGTACTTCAGGAATTTATCACAGAAGTGGTGGATTTCCTGCTCAAACATAATTTCTTTATGTTTAATGACCATTTTTATTTGCAGGTTTCAGGTGAGTCGATGGGGGCTAGGTTCTCTCCCTCCATAGCCAATATATTTATGGCATGGTAGGAGAGATACTTTCTTTTCACCGACTCACACACTTTTTTTCAGAACATTCATTGGTATGGACGCTACGTTGATGACCTGCTATTTGTTTGGTCAGGCGATGTGGCGGACATACCATCGTTTGCTCTGTATTTAAATCAATGCATTGAGTCTTTATCATTCTGTTTGCATCATGATTCGTTGTTTATTATTTTTTGGGATTTGTGTCTAAAGGGTGATATAATAGGATCTAGAGTTTGTACATACACTGACGGAAAAGACACAACAGGTAATACTATTCTTCTGGCTACTTCGTGTCACCCTCTACATGTAATTCAAAATATACCCAAAATGGGGAAATGATAGACGCAATTGTTCCAATACAGATACTTTTTTAAAAGGAGACCGAATATATTGTTAGCAGACTCCGTAAGAGATCCTATGCTACACAAAAAAATGCAGGGAGCTAAAAACTGGGCATTATCTTTGGATCGTAAAACTCTTGTTTTCCCCATAAAACAACGACCTTCGCTACAAAATATAGTGAGGAATATAGGGAAATCTGCAAAATAGTTAAACAACATCTACCAAACCCATGCGACTCACTCATAAAGGTAGCTATAAATGTGGCCGTACGAGGTGTACTTGCTGCGACCACATGAGTGTGAACAAGACCTTTGAGTCCACGGCCAATGATAAAAGCTATGAGACTAAATCTTACATAAATTGCAACACAAAATTTGCCATCTATGTAATTACATGCAAAATTTGCTCACTGCAATATGTGGGCGGCACAACTAATCAGATAAAGAATTGAGTGCATAAACATTTCAGACATGCCGCACTACAAGACCCGTAAAGTTTCTGCAGCTAGCTTACATTTTGCTACAACCCATGAGGGTGATACAGTGGCGTTAATAGTTCAAGGAGTGGAAAGAGTTACTCCACCTGTAAGGGGTGGAGATCACAGAAGAAAGCGTCTCAAATTACTCAATGGGGGGCAGTTTGGGGGTTATTACTTGATGGGAGCAGTGTGGGGGGCAAATTACTTTGTGGGGGCAGTGTGGGGGCATTACAATTAGGGAACATTATTTTTGGGGACACTATACAGGCATTATTACCTGAAGCAAAATATAGGGTGTTATTACTGGGGGCACTCTAGGGCAGTGGTGGCAAACCTATGGCACGGGTGCCAGAGGCGGCACTCAGAGCCCTCTCTGTGGGCATTCGCACCCTGGAAAAAGTCTATGGTGTACCAATATGCCTTAGACTTTTCCTGCCATTCATCAGCGCAGGGCGTACTATGAACAGCACAGGCAGCACATTAAGTGTAGGCAGGATATTATAGCTAAATGATAAAGTACATGGAAGATATACTTTATTGGCATTCATTGCCATTGCAGTCTTGGCACTTCGCAATAAATAAGTGGGTGGTAGGGTTGCAGTTTGGGCACTGTCTCTAAAAGGTTCCATCACTGCTCTAGGGGATATTATAACTGCTGTAGACACTATAGGAACAATTTATCAAACTGGTGTAAAGTAGAACTGGCTTAGTTGCCCACAGCAACCAGATTCCACCTTTTATTTTTGACAGCTCCTCTGGAAAATGAAAGGTGGAATCTGATTGGTTGCTATGGGCACCCAAGCCAGTTCTACTTTACACCAGTTTGATAAATTACCCCAATTATGAGGACTCTAACGTGTCTGTGTAACAAACTCTGTAGAGATGAGATGCGGCTGAAAGAATTTGTCATGGCGGTCTGGGTCAAACGGAGGAGAAGAGGAAAGAGGAGATCTACATGACAGGAGAAGTCACTGGATGTAACAGTTATGTGGTGCTGTATTCCCCTATAAGAAGAGATAACTCACTACTGTGACCTGCCTCTCATCTTCTCCTCCAAGTCTTTTATTATAATCATATGTATTTTAAATTTGGCAACTAAAATGTTAAATTTGTCACCCGCAGTCCTATGTAACAGCCCAGATAACAGTGATAACTTTCTATGTGCAGATAATGTAGTAGATGTTCCATGCAGTCTTATGTAACACCCCACATAACACAATAGTTCACTGTGTTATGTGGGGTGTTACATAGGACTGCAGGTAACATCTATGATATCTGTACTCAGAGTTATGAGATGGTGGGGGTCTGACTCCTGGCACCCCCACCAATCAGCTGTTTGAAAAGAGCGCGATGTTCCAGTGAGCGCCGCAGCCTCTTCTCTCCTTACAAAGCACAGCGCTGTCCATTTGATAGCACTGTGCTTGGTATTGCAGCTCAGCCCCAATCATTCAGATGGGACAGAGCTGCACCCAGGCCATGTGACCGATGAATGTGATGATGTCATATGGCCTAGGAAGAGACTGTGGCGCTCACGAAGCACTGCAGCCTCTTCACACACACAAAAAAAACCAAAAAAAACTTAACCTTAAAATGAAAGGAGGGGCCCGAGTTGGGTAGACAGCCCCGGGCCTATAGTGCACTTAATTCGCCCCTGGAAGGGAAGGCTCTACATAGTTTACACCTGCTTGCTGCTGCGTCGTTGATTGAGAGCAGGTAATTACAAGCGTCCCATTCACTTTAATGAGACGGCTCCTTCCAATTCAAGTGTATAGAAATGAGCCATCCAATAGAGGTGAATAGGACGGCTTGTAATTACACCTGCTCACTAGGGTTGAGTGAACCCGAACTGTAAAGTTCGGGTTTATACCAAACTTTAGGATTTTTGGACTCCAAACCCGAACTTTTCAGTAAAAGTTCGGGTTCGGTGTTCAGCGATTAAATGGCACTTTTTGAAAGCCTGCAAAGCAGCCAATCGACAAACGTTTAACTTGTGTGCCCTTAGAAGCCATCACAGCCATGCCTACTAATGGCATGGCTGTGATTGGCCAGTGCAGCATGTGACCCAGCCTGTATAAGCTGGAGTCACGTAGCGCCGCACGTCACTCTGCTCTTACTAGTGTAGGGAGAGGATGCTGCTGCTGTGAGGGAGAGAATAGGAAAGAATCTGTTCAGATTTCAGAATCAGAACTTGTTAACTCTGCGATCTACTGCAATTTTGTTTTGTGGGTGCAGTGCAAATTTTTTTTACCCTGCCCTGAGCCCAGTGACACAGAAAAAAAACTTTTATCCGTCTGCTAGTAAGGTGGGCGTCGGCGGCCATTTTGTGCAAGTTCAGTGCACCAGCACAGCATATGTGCCAGGGACAATAATTTAGCCCTGTTCTTTTAGTTCAGTGGGCAACATATACCCATTTTTTAAGTGCACCTGCACTGCATATGTGCCAGGGAAAGGCAAAATAATATAGGGAATCGTTCTGTGAGTTCAGGGACCCAGGGGGTGACATTCACATTTTTTTTTGTAAAGTACAATCCAAGTAAATCCATCTGTTAGATTCTGTAGGGACAAATTTTTTTTTTTGCTAAAAAGTACATTTGCGCCCTGCACTGCATTTGTGACAGTCCAATACAAGCGTTAAACACTGCAGTTATATTGTGGTTTGAAAAAAAGCACCCATTTTGTTCAAGACACTACATTTGCGGCCTTTGCATTTGTGACCGAAAAATACAAGCGTTAAATACTGCTGTTATATTCTGGTTTTCAAAAAACACCTATTTTGTGCAAGACCCTACATTTGAGGCCTTTGCTGCATTTCTGATAGTTCAATACAAGCTTTAAATACTGCAGTTATATTGTTGGTTGACAAATGAAAAATGTTTGTGACCTTGAAGTAATTGTATAAAATTCGCCTCTCACACTGTTGTGTGACCTCAAGAAAGTTTTCCTCTTTATGACACCGGCACTGCCTGTCCGTGAACTTAATTGTTGACTATTGGCAGTTACATTGTTGCCTGACATAAACCATCTGTTAGTTTGGTGGGTGAACGCAAAGAATGAGCGTCAAATAAGGGACGTGGCCCCGGTCGTGGTGCTGCTGGTGTTGGTGGAGCTCCTGTTGCAGGGAGAGGACGTGGTAGATCTGTGCCAGCTACACGCACAAGTGAAACCCCTTCCTCAGGTGTGAGTAGGCGACAGAACCTTAAGCGTTATTTGGGCAGCCCTAATGCAGCTCTACAAATGGTGAGGCCAGAACAAGTACAGGCGATAGTAGATTGGGTTGCTGAAAGTGCCTCCAGTTCCTTCACATTGTCTCCCACCCAGTCTCCTGCTGAAAGACCACAGTTGGCACCTGCAGCCCATGGCCATCTGTCTTTCACCTCACCCCCTTGCAAATCAGCCAAGCAGTCTGAGCCCCAAGTCATGCAGCAGTCTCTTATGCTTTTTGATGACTCTGCTGGCAGGGTTTCCGTGGGCCATCCACCTAGCCCTGCCCCAGAAGTGGGAGAGATTGAGTGCACTGATGCCCAACCACTTATGTTTCAGGAGGAGGACACAGGAAGACCACCGCAGCACGTCTCTGATGACAAAACACAGGTGCCAACTGCTGCTGCTTTCTGCAGTCTGCAGACCGACAAGGAGGGCAGGGGTAAAGAGTGGGTGGAAGATTATGTGGAGGATGATGAGGTACTCGACCCCACATGGAAATCAAGGTCATGCGAGTGACCTGTCTAGTTCGGAGGAAGAGGCGGTGGTCGCACAGAGGCACCCAGCACAGCAAAAGAGGGAGCAGGGTGCAAAAGCATCTGTTACATTCTTGGGTGACATTTTACAATTTTTGCCATGAATAAACCCCTGCTCTGCATAGTTTAAAGAGGCCGAATTTTTTTTTTTTTAATAGTCTGTTCCATTGGTGGGTGACATTAACCCATTTTTGCCGATGAAAAACCCCTGCTCTGCATAGGTGACAGAGACTTAAATTTATAAAATTCGTCATTTAATTGACGCAATGCCCCCTCCTTTCATTCGATCCTTCCGCTTTAATAACTTGTCGAACATTTCCGCTTGAGCACATTTCAGCCATTGACCTCCCTTGGATGTTGTATCCCTTCCTCACGCTACCTCTCCAGCATGGAACCCCGATTCTCCGCTACCAGTGATCACCATGGTAGGCGCATAAAAGAACATTTAAAGTTGATAGGGAAGATATCCAATTGGATCGTGGACGTCACGGGGACGTGCTATCAGGCAGAAGTTATCTAGAGTCAACAAAGCGGCAGCAGGGCCTCTCCTGTCTAACGTTTCCAAATCCAAAATACCCCAGTGACATTCCCTGTAACTTTTTATTAATCATAACAATAACAGGACATCTTAAGAGTCCTGTACTGTTATTTATCGTCACTACCTCCCCGAGTCGGGAGTGGGTAATTGCCCCGCGCCCCCTCCTTTACTTGGAAGCTTCTGCTTCAACAATTTGTCCCAAATTTCCACTCAATCACATTTCATTTCATCCATTGACCTCCCTTGGATGTGGTATCCCTTTCTCATGCTCCCTCTCCTGCCTGGAACCCTGATTCCCCATTACACGTGATCACCATGGTAGGCGCATAAAACATTGAAAGTTGATATGGAAGATATCCAATTGAATCAAGGCCGTCACGGGACGTGCGACATGGTTGAGCATCATGTGTGCACACGCCTACACGTACTGACTGATGGGTCTGCCCCCTTCAACTTCTGGGTCTCCAAATTGGGCACATGGCCTGAGCTTGCCCTTTACGCCTTAGAGGTGCTGGCCTGCCCTGCAGCCAGTGTATTGTCTGAACGGCAGGAGGGGGTTATCACAGACAAGCGCAGCCGCCTGTCCACAGCTAATGTGGGCAAGCTCACGTTCATTAAAATGAACCAGGCAGGGATCCCACAGGACTTGTCCGTATCTTGTGCAGAATAGGCATGTATACCGACCCCACCCAGCCATTGTTGTACTCCAGAGCACTTTCTCTTTGTTTTATTTTTTATATTTCCCAATGCTCTGGGGTCTACCCTGTGGCGGCATTTGGAACGCACGCGCCGCTTGACGCTGCGTTCCACGGCACACAGGACACCTGCTCACGTGACCTAGCCTTCCTGGTCTCCACGTGACTATGGGGGGCGTGCCTTGGTCATGAGCGCGCTGCGCTCTTCCTTTTATAAACGGCGCTTTCTAGGTAAGCAGTGCCGACAGCCCCTGACTCTATACCTCTTGACTTGGGCCCCACAGCGACCGCACTACGCTTTAAAGCGCTTCTTATATGTGCCCAGACAGCCCACTGGCTTGCCAGCACTTGCGGTCCTGCTGTTAGGATTTTTTGTTGTCCGGTCCCACTGGCCTGGCCACCGTACCCCGAGCTTGAATAGGCCCCACTGGACCATTCTTTAGTGTCTATTAGCCATTGTCTTGGCTTAATGACTTAGCTCTTATACTTGTAGCCAGCCCTTCTAGCCCGTCTGGCTACTAGTATTGCTCATTTTTCAGGTGCTACTTTGCCTGTCACCCTGTATTTTTTACGTCCCCTGATGAGTTTTTCCAACTGAAACGTGACACGTCAGGACACCTATAGGGCATATTAGGGACACCGGCCCGTACCAGGGTTAGGTATCCAGACGGGGTCGCTCCTTGCGGAGCAAGCACTCCGTATAGGTAGGTAGGGTCTACTAGCCCCCTCCCCCTTCTATTAGGGACACACTAGGGACTAATTTTCCAGACCTTGCCTACCATCTAGCAAATTTCGGTACCATCCTTAATGCACGCTCTCCAGTGACCACCACCCTCCAAGAACCGGACTTCTCCCCTGAGGCATCACCAACCAGGCTCCGTCCATACAGACCTGTCCGTCTATCAACTATCCGGGTGAGAACGTTCCATTCTTTACACTGGTGTATTGTCGTGCAATTGTTTTTGGCCCATCCGGGCTTGTCTAATTTTTGTGCCATTTATTCTAATCTTATTACCATTGAATGTTAAGTTTTATTCCCTTTGATCCCCAATAAGGGATCAGTCCATTTACTTTTTCTACCCAAATTTGAACAAAACAAAAAAATACAAATAAAAGATTAAAAAAAACAGTAACCAGTGTTGGCTACCTCCTCCTCCACCGCCTCCTTAACCTCCTACTCCATATGGACCTCCTCCTCCTAGATCAAGATTATTATTTTTCATTTTTACGTATTTAGTGTTATTTGAAGTCATTTCCCTATCCACATTTGTTTGCAGAGCACTTGCCATGCTCTTAACCACATTTTGCTGCCATTTGCAGCCCTCTAGCCCTTTCCATGACTTTTTTTAGAGCCATTTTAGTGCTCCAAAGTTCGGGACCCCATTGACTTCAATGGGGTTCAGGTTCAAGTTCCTGTCCTGAACTCGAACTTTTTTGTGAAGTTCAGCCGAACCCGTACATCCAGGTGTCCGCTCAACTCTACTGCTCACCACTGTGATGTCAACGGCGAGTAGGTAAACAATTAAGAGAAGGCTGCGCTCCCACGGATCATGGTCTTCTCTTCAACCAGCTGATCGGCAGGGGTGTCGGTCTGATTTTAATGACCAATCCTGAAAGTGGTCATCAATATTAAAGGGGTTTTCTGGATTTTAATATTACAGGTCCTGATGTCTGCAGTTGCTTATATTCCCATGGCCTCTTAACACTTCCTCTGTGTTTTGGCTCAAATGGATTATCCCATGATCATTGTAAATTGAAATCAAAATAGCAAGAATCTCACTGACAGAGCTAAGTGGACTGCAGCTCGACATATTTATAGGTGGAAAAGCATTGAGGTTGTTATAAGAAATGAAAAAAATAATAATAAATGTATCCCATGTTCATAATACAAGAGGTCTCTGTAGAGCCTTACCTTGAATGGCTCCTTTTTCTTGCGCTGGTCTAGTTTCCATACCATTATTGACCACGCAGTTAATGAGGGTGCCTTTGTCTGATAACGGGCTGCATTTATAATATAAAGAGTTATAATTTCACAAGAAATAAATCAGAAGGAAATAAAAAGCATTGTTATACTTATTGCCTCATTCATATTAGACTTCTACACTAAAGTTTCTATTTATTGCCATTGAAAATATCACAGCAGACTGCTATTGGGCACTGAATATAAGAGAAGCCTGGCAGCACAGAGGTTAAAGATCGAACAAAATAATGTAGAGGTAATCTATTAACAGAGCGTCATCCAACCATCATTATAACTACCTTTATAGTACATTTAGTGAACCTTGCATACATGCAGTATTAAAACCCTATAAAGCACAGAATGCTTAGCTCTTCAGATCACACCCCTTACGATCAGTATGCGGTGACTTCTTCACAAAAGTCAATAGGAGGATTTACTAAGC
Organism: Bufo gargarizans; assembly: GCF_014858855.1. Taxonomy (NCBI): domain Eukaryota; kingdom Metazoa; phylum Chordata; class Amphibia; order Anura; family Bufonidae; genus Bufo; species Bufo gargarizans. Next base: position 37,128,947 of record NC_058089.1, read on the forward strand.
TAAATGGACAAGAATTCTGTCTCAATTTGTGCCAAAAAAACTGACGAACATGCCTTGCACCACATTCATTATGGGAGAAATGTATTATCCCCTAGAAAATTGGAACCAGAAAGTCGCAAAGTGCGGTGCACACTGTAGATGTGCAAAATTTAGCAACTTTCTGGGGGTTTTAGGCACTGCTCACCATTTATTAATGTAGCAAGTGGTGTGGGGTTGGCGTAGGCGGCCCGTCACATTTATTATAATTTGAGATAAGCAAAGCGAGCTTCAGATGTTACATTCAAAGTCACATCTTTCATAACTTCGGATTAATTGATGCATCTCCGTACAGTATCAGAATGTATGGGCTCCGATGAACCAAAGTTAGTTATTCACAAAGTCGCGCGGGATTTTGCTGAATAACTTCAGTAACTGATTTTTAAAAGTGGAAAAGCACTTTGAAAATTAAAAACAGAACTTGGCTTTGGTACCAAAGTATCAGTCGGAACGGAAGCAGAGTTTGGTTTCAAGTTTTAAAGTGCTTTTCCACTTAAAAAATCAAATGACTGAAGTTATTCAGCATAGTCCGCTTTAAAAATCAGTTATTCAACGAAGTTACACGCGTCTTTACAAAAACTAACTAATGCTCATCGGAGCACATACATTCTAATACTGTACGGAGACTAATCTCTGTACAGTATTAATCCGAATTTATGAAGGAGGCGACTGATTGGGACATCTAATTTAATAATTTTGTCACATCTGATGCAAGGAGGGGACAAGATTAGGACTGGCATGTAAAACACTTTGTTCCATACTGGCCAAGGGCCCATAGCTTCTAGGAATAAAGCATAGCATACCTGGAAGGGGGCATGATTGAAATTTCAAAGTGCGCACCAAATTGCAACATTTCAATGTAAAGTTAACCAACCAATAGGTGTCTAACATAGCAAGGCGTCATGTATTAATTAACACAAAGTTATTAAGACATTATTGAGCCACTCCACAAAAGACTACTACTATAAATACAAAGCACTAAATACAGACTAACAAGAAAAATAGCAGATCTATAGAAAAGATCTTTACTTCAAGATCTAATCAGTAGAAGTTGATGAGACTTTAAACACACATACCAGTTGGATGTAAATGTAAATCCCACAAATGGAAGGAGATGCGCTGAAAAACCATTAAGAATATTTGGAGGCAATGTTTCCTAGAAATAAACATTCCACAAATTAAAAGACCAGGCCATTTATTCCAATTCATGACCAGACACATTTTAGTTTTTAGTACATTCAGATTTGTAAGACAAAATGTTTTTTGTTTGGCAATTTAAACAATAAAAAAAAAGTTTTTTTCTGTATTACATGGTGCTTAATTTTTGGGCCATATTTATTTTACTAGTTTGCTTGTATTTATTTACCTCGGAATAATGCTAGTACATTTATTGGTGTGGTCATTTTTATATAGGGAATGTATAGTTTACGGCTGCCGGGCTAGAAGCTGCAGTGTGGACTAGTGGTGCCCATTTTTTATTACACATTGTGCCCTCAGAAAGTCATACAAGGCATTTGGGGGCATTTCTCCTGTAATTGGAGCTGCCATATTATCTCCAGTTAGAGGGTGAATACAGCCTCCTTTGCCAAGACCCAGCAGCTCTTGCAGTCACCCATCTCATGGCTACTTTCTGATCTTCAAACACAGAGATCATTGAATGATGTGTATACAGCAATGTGGAGAGCAGGGATGGGAAAAATTTATCTGCCTTCTAAAAAGGTAGAATATGGTAAAAATTGTCTTTGCCTTCTCAGCTGCCATCTCTGCAGATGCTCAGTAATGTGAATGTATAAAGTCTATTGACAGTCTGGAACAGGTTAAGTAAAAAATAGGAAACCTAACAGAAAACCAACTTTATGAATACGGTTTACATGTATACCATATTTTTTGCCCCAAAAGTGGGGAAAAAAAGGTCAGTGGTAGGACCAGGGAGTGGTGAATACAGAGCATCCTGTGCTGGGTCTGTACTCGCCGCTTCCTAATAGTCTTTTGCAAACACCACAAGCTGTGCTGTGACCTGCTCACAGCATGAGGACGTCGGCACGCTCTGTGACCTCAAGCTGTGCAATAATCAGGTCACAGCACAGCAAAAGATCGATTTTTTTTTGTCAGATATGAGGTCTGATTAACACTGGGGGCCTGAGCTTGGTCTAACTAACATTGGGGGTCTCACCTGAAGTCTGATTGGGGGTCTGAGCTGGCGTCTAATTAACATTAAGGGTCTGATCAGAGGTCTCAGCTGGGGTCTAACATTGGAGGTCTGATTGGGGGTCAGAACAAACACTTAATACAATTATGGACTCCTGTGAACAAGACAGACAGAGTTAGAGAGGGTTGAGATGAGGGCAACTAAATTAATAACTGGAATGGGTGGACTACAGAACCCAGAAAGATCAAAATTAGGGTCATTTAGATTAGAAAATAAAAATAAAAAAGACTGAAGCGGAAATCTAATAACTATGTATAAATATATCAGGAGTCAGTACAGAGATCTCTCCCATCATCTATTTATACCTTGGACTGTGAACGTGACAAGGGGACATCCTCTATATCCAAGAGGAAAGAGGGTTCCTACACAAACATGGAAGGAAGAAGATTCTTTACGGTAAGAGCAGTGAGACTATGGAACCCTCTGCCAGAGGAGGTGGTGATGGGGAATTCACTAAAAGAGTTCAAGAGGGGCCTGGATGTATTTCTGGAGTGTTATAATATCATAGGTACTAGATTTCTGGAGAAGGGTCCTTGATCCAGGGAGTTATTCTAATGGCCCGATTAGGAAAAATTGGTTTCCACCTCATGGGTGTTTTTGCCATCCTCGGGATAAACTTGCAGGATAACAGGCTGAACTGGATGGACAGATGTATTTTTTCAGCCTTATAAACTATGTTACTATGTATGTCTGAGCTGGGGTCTAATTAACATTGTGGATCTGATCGGAGGTCTGATTGGGGATCTAATCTGAGGTATGATGAAAAATATGTTTTTTTTATTTTCTTCCTCTAAAACCTAGTTGTGTCTTATAGGGTGAAAAATACGGTATGTATGTGAAATGTATTTACAGTAAACATTAACCGTAAATCAACTCCTATCATAAAACATAGGGGGGGGGGGGGGAAACACATCTCATGTGTCCATGTGAAAGATGGATTTTGTGGTTAACTGTGTAGTTACATGAGATTTTTCCAACATTAAGTGGGGTTACGCTTTGAATTATTACCCAATACCTACCGAAGTTTTCAAAGACTCATCATCCACATCAAAATTGGAGGTGTCTGCTGGACTGTCCACCTCTGGGATGTAAGGTGGAATAGCTTTATGAATGTTATCCCAGTCTATTCCACTAAAGAATGGATGTTTTTTAAAGTCCTCAATACCACCTCTTCCGAGTCGATTTTTTTGTCTGCATATAAGGCGCTTGATGAGATCCTTTGCATTGTCAGATACATCTGTTATGTCAGACGGAAACTGCAGATGTTCCTGCACCAACAGTACAAACAATTATACAAGTAGTTTAAGGGGAAAACATAGAATACCCACGAGAATAAACATACAAAAAAGAAAGGCATCCATGGAGTCTGTCATGGAAAGGTTTCTTTCCCTATGATGGTTTTTCTGAAAATCTATATAAAAAAAAAAAAAAAAAAAAAAAAAAAAAAAAAAAAGTCCGGCTTTTGGAGTGGCATGCCAGATTTGCTAACAAAACTGCCCTATGCCAACGTAAACAGAAAACCCTGTTGTAGAAGGAGTTTGCCGATGGAGATCTCGTGAGCTAATGAGGTTCATTTCTCGTTTGGTACTGTCTAGTGCTGCAGTCTATACTTGTAGATAGCCACGCTTTTAGGACTATAAATTACAGTGCAAATCACTAGAAACAACAATGCAAAAAGGAAACTGTTTCAATGTCTGGAAGCTATATACACATGCTGTCTTTACATTATGACATACAGTAAAAACACCATAAGACGCTATTTGTGCTGAACAATATATGTGTATTAAAAGCCCGGATTCTGGGAGAACTGTGATTGTAAGATAAAAGTGAGTAAAAATACTTCATCAGTACATGAGAAGACAGTATGAATATTTACTTTACCTCATGATTCATTATTTTTCCATAAGTCTCTACAAGGGATTCCGCATAGAAAGGAGTTTCTCCGAAAAGAATTTCATACATGGAGACTCCAAGCGACCACCAGTCACACTCTGTCCCATACTTGCCCTTGCCATCTTCCATGGCTTGGAGAATTTCGGGTGAAATGTAATCTGGGGTGCCAACAGCAACTGAGGACTCCACCTGGAAGAAAAATCCAAAAAAAGGACTTTCTTTAGGAACCAGGATTTTGCACAGAATTTTTATTTTATTAAAATAAGAATGGCAAACAAATGATATTTATAATCATTTCTATTGGTCTTTATACATAATACATCGCTATATGAATTGTCAATGTCTTTGGCCATAATAGCTACAGTCCAAATAATTACCATTCCGTCAGGACGCATTCTCAAACAAGACCCAAAGTCAGCAAGTCGTATGTGGCCTTTCAGGTCAATGAGAATATTATCTGGTTTTATATCTCTGTGGGGATAAAACATAGAACATTATATAAAAAAAATTAAAAAAAGGACATATGTGCTTGGTGTCATCCATTACAACTTCTGGAGACATCTAGAGAGTTTCAGTAACTTCAGTGTTGCATATCATAAACCCTTTAAGATGAGTGTGACCAAATGTGTTAACTCAAACAAATTCATTGTAAATAGCTAAATAATATTTCATAGTTTAGATCCCAACTATGATGGTCAAACAAAAAAAATAATAATCTCAACAGATTCATGGTACTATAGATATGGAGTACACTTAGTGCGAAGTCTGTATTCGATCAGGGACCCAGATTTACTAATCCTAAAAAACCAAACTCCAAAAACAACCTGACCTATATGGGTCACCCAAATTCCATAACAATGCCTATATAGATAAGCATGTTCTTACCCAATAAAAACATAAACCTCAATATAACAATAAAAATATACTTTATTAGTTCAGCAATGCCTAAAGAAACAAACCACTGGTAAAACAAGAATGTAAGGGACTACTGCTGACAGTTAATACATAACAGGTCCACAATAGGCGCACCACAATAACTAGATTTTTCCAGACAAACCGTATCCAAAGTCCTTTAAAGTTAAGGCTACATTAAAAAGATGTCCATAAGGAAAAAAATAATCAGCATACATTAAGTATGGCTCAGAACCTAAGACAAATACCTATAAGCCAAATGGTAGCGATGGCCAAAATGCTTCGTAAGAGGACCTATTGTGGACCTGTTCTGTATTAACAGTCACCAGTAGTCCCTCACATTCTTGTTTTACCAATGGTTGTGGATTCAATTTCTGCTTTTAAACATTGACAAACTAATAAAGTATGTTTTATTAAAATTACATTGATTTTAATCCTAAAAATTGTGTAAACCTAGACAGGCTGTGTAGACCTGCACCAGATTTATCACAGAGGCTCTGGATGGATGATAAATCTGGTGCCGGGATAGACACTTTTCTCTGATGCCATACCAAAATCAGATAAAGAAAAAAAGAAAATTGGTGTAAAAGGCCCATCCCGTTTCCCACCAAGCTCTGCCCCTTTTCCACTAAGCCTCAGCCCCTTGTTGAGCATGTCAGGAAAAAAAACTTTTTTTGAAACCCTAGATGTACGAAATTGCTCCACTTTTTAGACAGAGTTTTGGTACAAACACATTAGTACATCCTGGCCAGGGCGTCAGACAGCGGGTCTTACCTGTGAACATACTTCAGTTGATGTACTGAATCTATCGCTAATACCATTTCAGCCACGTAAAATCGAGCCATTTCCTCTGATAGTCGGTCCTCAAACTTGCTAAGCAAAGTCAATAGATCTCCTCCAACATAGTAGTCCATCACCAGGTACTGAAAATAAAATGTAATTCTAGATCAGGACACGTTAGTGCCAACTGGCAAACATACACTGTAGTTGTATCCGATTCTGTTCTCTATGTGCTCACAGCCAAAAACAAGTTACAAAAGGTAACGGCGGTATACAAAGCTTTCTAAAATATACAGGTCTTACCAAGTAGTTTTCATCATGAAATGCATAATGCAAGGTGGGGATCCACAGTGTGTCTGCTTTCACCAAAACGTCTCTTTCTTCCCGAAAACAAGCAGTCTGGGGGGAGATACAAATATTCAATATTTACAACCTGAAAAATCTGCAATTTATCACAGTAAAGAATAAAAAGAGTTTTAATAAAGAGTCACCTAACAGACTAACTTGGGCCACGTTCACACACTGAGGATTTTGATAAATCTGGGTACAGATTGTCAGTGCTTGTGAATGGGTCATGCATCTTTACAGTGTGAATACAGCCTTAGAGTATACACCACCAATACAGAACTGCTTAAATAGATCTCCTTGTACAGTGTTGTAGCTTCCGCTATAAACAGAACACTCAATGCAGATGTGAACACAGAGGATTAAAGGGGTTATCCTGGAAAAAAAAATATTGATCACCTATACTTAGGATAGGTCATCAATATCAGATCTGCTGCGGTCCTACACCCAGGACCCCCAAGACCAGCTGTTAGAGGAGGTCGGGCACTACGCAAGTGCCGCGGCCTCTTCCTAGACCATGTGAAGTCACCGTACATCAGTCACATGAACTGAATAGAGGTGAGCTGCAATACCAAGCACAGGAGCTAGCCTACTGCACAGGAGCTATAATGTACGGTGCAGTCCTTGGTAAGCTGCTGGGAGACCGCAGTGCATCCCTAAAACAGCTGATTGGAAAGGGGTGGGGGGGACTCAGACCCCCACTAATGTGATAATGACCTATTCTGTGGACAGGTCATCATTATCATTTCCAGGATAACCCCTATAAGAGCTTTCATTGCAGATTCCGTGGTGGTTAGTGAGGTCAGTCAGTCCCTGCTGGTGGACTTCCACAAAAGGATCTGTCACAACATTGTGCTTCTGTTATAATTAGACAACACAGTCCAAATGTGAACACAGCCTTAATGGTCCATGCTTTGCCTTATCAAAGGGGTTATCCCATGATTAATGTAAGAAATTAAAAGTAGTCATAATAATATAGTACATGAGAATCTCTTTCTAACAAAAGCTAGAAACAGCCCTGTACCTCACATGGGTTCAGAGATCTCCCCATTCATTGCTCCAATTGCCATCTAAGATTTATTTTAATCTGACAGCTCAGGGGCCACGTCCTATATGCTGCAGCTCAGGGGCCACGTCCTATATGCTGCAGCTCAGGGACCATTTCCTATATGCTGCAGCTCAGTGGGGGGGGGGGGTGTACTTTGTCAGGGGCCACGTCCTATATGCTGCAGCTCAGGGGCCACGTCCTATACGCTGCAGCTCGGGGGGGGGGGGGGGCAACTTTCTCAGGGGCCTGTCCTTCCTACTGCAGCTCTTTCCCTGTAACTTCTAGCAGTAAACTGGGCTAGTGTCAGTTAAAAGATGGAAAAAGAGCATATGCGACCACCTCAGAGGTGGACAGAGAAATGAGGATAGGAACAAACAGATGGCACTATACATACAGGGGGTCATTTATCAATCTGAAATACACCCAAATTAGGCGTATTTCAGGCACAGATTGCGGGGCAACATTTCGAACCGGCAGAGGATCCGCTGAAGTTATGAAGAGGCATAACTTTGGTGGATCCACCACCAGCTTAGGGGTTTATTAAGACCGGCGTCTAAAAAAATCTTAATAAATGTGCCCCATAGATTTTATTAAATAACTCAGGGAATATACCAAATTTTTAAGTACATGCAATTACAAAGTATTCAGATCCAGGTGCTGGTTTGAAAAATGTTCATCGGCGTCTTCTCTCACAATACAAATTTGTAGATGTGATATTTAGGAGGTCCAGACATATAACCCACCTGCTTTTACCTTCTTAACAGTTTCTTGTAGAGATGACTATGGAGAAGGAGATCCCTATGCAAGTCTGCACCTCCCACTGGAACAACCTTAAAGGGGTATTCCCATTTTGGACACTGGGGGCATATCCCTGGGATATGCCCCCAATGTCTCGCCTCTGGGACCCGCACCTAGACTTAGAACGGAGCCTGCAAAGTGCAGTAGAACGCACTGCGCATGCACAGCAGCCCTACATTCATTTCTACGAGACTGCCAAGCACTGGTTTGGCTGTTTCCGTAAGCCATTAAGAAGTGAATGAAGTGATGGCTGCACTCAGCTATTTTCGTCAGTCCTGTAGAAAAGAATGGTGGACAGCCAGACATGCGCAGTGCACCCTCTGACACTTTGCAGGCTTTGTTCTAAGTATAGGTGCGGGTCCCAGAGGTGGGATCCACACCTAGCAGGCATTGGGGGCATATCCCCAATGTCCAAGATGGGAATACCCCTTTTACTGGAACTACAGCTCAAGAGCTCTCTCCAAGGGCACAAAGCAGTCATCAGGGTACACCCTTATCCATTTCTATTCATAACTAATGTGCCTACATGAATGACCCCTAGTGTTCCTTGGAACCAGGTCAGGCATTCCCCAGAATGGTACAGTTGTAAGTGTTCCCCAGGAGGAGAACATTTTTTTTGTCAGGGGTTCCTTCAGGAAAAGGCCTCATGCACATGACCGTTCCATTTTTTGGCAATCCGCAAAACATGGAAGCCGCCCGTGTGCCTTCCACAATTTACGGAACGGAACAGGCGGACGATTGGAGAAATGCCTATTCTTCCGCAAAACGGACAATGATAGTACATGTTTTTTTTTTTTGCGGGGCCACGGAGCAACGGATGCGGAGAGCACACAGAGTGCTGTCCGCATCTTTTGCGGCCCCATTGAAGTGAATGGGTCCGCACCAGAGCAGCAAAAACTGCGGCTCGGATGCGGACCAGAACGATCATGTGCATGAGGCCTAAAAAAGGTTGAAAACTAGTGGTCAATATCAACAGGCAACAGTGGAAAAGACAACACCGTTATTGATCTACTGCAGCCTAACAATTTACTGAAAAAGCTTGGTGCCTAAGCCCCCGGGTCATTACAACAGAACTCTGAATTTCCACCCATGACTGTGATGGCTAATCTCCGGCACACCAGCTATGGTAAAACTACGACTCCCAAGATGTACACTTGCTTGGCTGTTCTCAGAACTCCACAGAAATCATTGGAGCATGCTGGGAGTCGCAGTTTCACCACAGCTGGAGTGCCGGAGGTTAGCCATCACCGACCCATGACCTGTTCTTTGGAATACCGTTCTATACAAAAGTATAAATCACAACAACCAAGCACATGGGGGGGGGGGGATTTATCACAAGGGGAATATTTGAGGTCAGTTTTTCTTGAGCCAACATTGGTGTACTTTATTCCACATTTATCAAATGTCCCATGTTTTTTGATAAGTTAAACCCAACATTTTTGTCTAGGAAAGCTACTCCAGTTTTTCTACTCCTCCCTCCTCCTGGTGTGAGATTGCAAATTTTTTTGCAACTTAAAAAAAAAAAAAAAGTCTTAATGATAAATCTGGAGTTAAACTCATTAACATAGCTAACCACACCACTTTTCTACTTGTATTTCACTGGAGTGAGTGGAGTAAAACTGCAAAAAAATAAAAAATAAAAAAGTTGCAAAATGTTTTGCGCAAGCGAGTGCAAAAAGTCACAAAAGCCCTATTTTGCGACTTTTTGAAGCCAGAATTCTGGAGTGAGGGCATGATAAATCTGCCCTATAGGGTTATAACGGTCATGCAATATTGCTGTCATCACATTTCCAGAGAGATGATATTGCAAAATGCCCCTGAATGTGCACTATGGACAGAAACCTGGACATCCTCCCGTAAATGTCCACCAGATACACAGAAAATACTCCTAGATATACAAATTATCGTACAGCAGCCTCCTAAGTCACTCACAATGGTGCAGGATGGTTTGACATGCCTGTCTATACTTGTCTATCTCTGGAAGGCATCCCAGACATGTGAACACAGCAGTGACACATCTTGGCATTCCAGTTTGACATCACCTGGGGGGAATGGAAGGTCAGCGCTCACAATGCAGGTCTGATTAGTACTGTACTATGGACACTGCAAATCCTGCCTAAGGAAACACATGCATTGATCGCCAACCAAACTTAGTAACCAGTAAGATCATGGCATTTCCCTTTTATATTAGGCAACACTAACTTCACCGAAAACGAAATACTACTATATAGTGCCCACATAACACATTTCTCGAAAATACAGCAATTAACTGCCGAAAAAACTAAACAAAAAAAACAAAAAAAAGTAATCATCCAACACCTAAAACTGGTGGTATAGGGCAGTATACAGGTTAATAGTCCCTGCTGGTCTAGGATCATGAAGGACTTTCTTATTACTCATCTCTTTATGGTGGACTTGTCGGGAAGGAAGGAAGCGTTCCCTGCTGCTCGTTCAGTGAAGGAGACCGCACATTTACATGCAGTGATCTCCTTCACTGTATGAGGATGGCCTCATCCTTATACAGAATCATGGCTTCTGAGCAGCAGATTGCCATTTAGACCACACGATCTGCTGCTCATCAGCCATGATCGGTGGTGCCTGTATGAGCGTTTTGCTTGTCCGGGCAATTCGCAGCACATTTAGACGGCCAGATGATCAGGAACGACCGTTCCCGATAATCTGAACGATTATTGGCGATTCTAAATTAACCTTTACACCTGCTGATAGACAGGCTGATTATTGGGATCTTATGTTCCTGCAAATGTTTGTTCCTGACAATCTGCCTAAGGCTACTTTCACATTAGCTTTTTTTGCGGATACGTCATCGATCTGCAAAGACGCTTCCTTTACAATAAGACAACCGCATGCATCCGTTATGAACGGATCCGGTTGTATTAGGTTTTCTATAGCCATGACGGAGCAGTCATGAACACCATCGAAAGTCAACGGGGGACGGATCCGTTTTCTATTGTGCCAGATTGTGTCAGAGAAAACTGATCTTTTCCCATTGACTTACATTGTGTGCCAGGACGGATTAGTTTGTCTCCGCTTCATCAGACGCACAGCAGAACGTTGCAAGCAGCGCTTTGGTGTCTGTCTCCAGAGCGGAATGGTGACTGAACGGAGGCAAACTGATGTATTCTGAGCGGATCCTTTTCCATTCAGAATGCATTGGGGCTGAACTGATCCGTTTTGGACCGCTTGTGAGAGCCCTGAACAGGTCTCACAAACGGAAAGCAAAACAGCAGTGTGAAAGTAGCCGATCACCTTTGTGCCGCCAAGTAAATTAATAATTTCTGAGCAGCATATCAAACTGTCTAAACAGCAATCTGCTGCAGAGAAACAGCTGTATGAGGACGAGTGATCATAGTAGCCCTTGCTTGTCCTTACTGAAGAAGGGATCGTTGCATATAAACACAGAGCCTCACCCCCCACTGAACGAGCAGCCAGTTGTTGGAAAGAAAAGCTTCCATCCCAATAATTGGCCACTCCTTAGCATGTGTAAATTCACCATAAAAGCTGTATTAGACCTGCCGATAGTAGGTCAGATCATCGCTAATGAGTGTTCGAAGGCAATCGTAATTCTTATGAATGCTTAAAAATCATTGTTTGCAGTGGCAGACTGTGCCGTCTAATCACGATCTGCTGCCTGTAAATAATGATTTTGTATGGGGACGAACAATGGCTTTAGCAATCACTGCTCCCCATACTGTGCAGGGTCTGTGCAAAGGTCTCCTCCACTGACGAGCAGACGATTGCTGGGATAGAAATTTTCCTTCCCGACAATCCCCTGCAAAATCTGCAGGTCTAATACAGACTTTAGACTCCACCAGACATGATGGCAGAGCAGGAGACACACAGGATCCTTGTCAGGCAGACTGCTTAGTGGTAATGAATGCTCTGCCCGACTACTGCACCTGACAGCTAAAAAAAAGTTTTATTTGTTCCATTCTCAGGGTAGTTCCCGAGAAGCGTTTACAGTGTCTGCTAGACTTGACAATACCACGTGCTGAAAATTAATGTTTGAATTCAGTAATTTCAAAACCCCACCCCTGTTCCCCAGTCCGATATCCAAGATGCATGCTGTACACAGGGTCTTCACACAGAGCTGCTAAGGCTGCCATGTAGCTAGAAATATATGGCTCTGTAGTATAATGACCGTCACAAGCAGGCGCAGGGGGACTTAAAGGGGACCTTTCACTAGAATAAAACATCTAAACTAACTATACAGACGTGTAGAGCTGCGCCCAGGGACCCCCCCCTGCACTTACTGTTATACCTGGACGCCGCTCCGTTCGCCCGGTATAGGCTCCGGTATCTTCATAGTTGGGCTCCACCCAGGGGAACCTGCCGGCGTCTCATTCTCCCATGCTGCAGCGCTGGCCAATCGCAGCGCTCAGCTCATAGCCTGAGAGAGAAAAAAGCCTCTACAGCATGGGAGAAGGAGGCGCCGGCAGGTTCCCCTGGGTGGAGCCTAACTATGAATATACCGGAGGCAATAACGGGAGAACGGAGCGGCGCCCAGGTATAACAGTAAGTGCAGGGGGATCCCTGGGCGCCGCTCTCCATGTCTGTATAGTTAGTTTAGATGTTTTATTCTAGTGAAAGGTCCTCTTTAAAGAGAACCTGCCACCATGAAATGCAGTGCAATCTGCAGGGAGCAAGTTATAGAACAGGAGGAGCTGAGCAGAAGGTGAGAGAGTTTTGGGGGTAAAGATTTAATTTGGTAACCGAAACACCACTATGTAGGCTTCCAACTTTTTTACGCAAATGACAAAAAAAGCAAAAAAAAAAACGCAGAGGTGATAAATCTCTTCCTTTTTTGCTCTGATATCTGTTGTACACGGGAGAGGTGTTATCAGTGATTGAAAGCATTCCCTGTGTAAGTGTGTATACAGAGTCAGCTGTACATGGGGAAAGAGCAGAGATTTAACTGCACAAATTACAAGTTTCGCGCTCCCGGAAAACGATATATCAATCTGTTCAGCTCCTCCTGTTCTATAACATGCTGCCGAAAGATTTCCCTGCATTTCGAGGTGATAGGATCTCTTTAAACCCCTTAAGGACCCAGCCATTAAGGACCAGGCCATTTTTAGCAAATCTGACATGTGTAACTTTATGTGGTAATAACTTTGAAACGCTTTTACTTATCCAGGCCATTCTGAGATTGTTTTCTCGTCACATATTGTGCTTCATGGACAGTGGTAAAAATGTCACTTTTATTCGTAAAAAAAAAAAAACAAACACATTTACCAAAAATTTTGAAAAATTAGCACATTTCCAATTTTTCTACTTTTATAAATAGATAAGAAAAGAGACCAGAGATGGCCAAATGGTGAGAGTGGAAACTGTGTCCACCCAATGGAACCAAAAGGTCACCTATACAAATAACTCAGTACTAGCTCCCGAGTGAAACAAGCAAAACACAAAGAACGGAGCTCAAAGTACCGTATATAACAGAATAATTTTTATTGTGACATGATAAAAATATGAAATAAATAAATAGTATGCCATTAAAAAGTGAAAGAGTAGCAAAAAGAACGCCATCCTGGCACTGCATACATATCAAATACAGAGATGTAATAATAAATGATACTGAATATATCCAGATGTAGTATAATAACCAACTATTAAAAAATAGTATATGTAAAGAGAATATATAACAAGTGCTAGGAGAGTCTGAAATCAAAAAATGGCTGCACGGCTAAAGGGGAAGGGATTGCATGCAAGTTCTGTGATGACCAAATTGAGACAATCCACAATAATGACCAGGTATCAAAAAACACCTACATCCAAGCCAAAGACTCACCTAAGAAAATGGTGTGCTGTACCAACCAGGATGGCGCTACCCCGACATGCATTTCGGAGTGCCTTCGTCTGGGGGTAACGCCATTACTGTGACTCACATATTCATAAGTCCTCTCCACCAATCGGATGTTGAACAGTAATTACATACTTGTCCCCACCTGTGTATGTATACTGGCACGCGGGGCTCCAGTCAGACCGCGCCCAGCTAACCTCCCTGGGGCCGGATCTGCTGGGCTTCCGTAGCTGGCAGTCCCGATGCCTGTTCAAGGCATCAGGGCTGCCATAGCAACCCTCGGTTCCCTGTCATCGCAGCACGGGTACCCGATGGGGATGTACAAGCTGCCGCAAACCCCCTGTATGCTGCGGTCAGCAGGACCGCGGCATACAGGGGGTTAATCCGCCGGCATCAGTGTTTTCACCGATGCTGGCAGATACAGCCGGGCCCCTGCTGCTGATCGCGGCAGCACGTTTACCCTAGGACGAGAATGCTCGTCCTAGTGCATTAAGTACCTGCAAGTTAGGACGAGTATTCTCGTCCAAGGTCCTAAACGAGTTAAAGCATTCATACATTGCAAAGACCATATATCCAGAAATTTGCATATGTTTTTTTGCACCTCTGGGAATATAACTAGACAAAGAGGGCACTGAGGCAATTTCTAGTTTTGTACAAAGATGCTTTAATCCCCTTTTTACACACCACCTAAATGTATGGCTAAGGGGTGTTGCTGGGACAGAAGCTTCTGTGATCAACAGCAGATGTCCACAGTAACATACAGTTGACACGCTGCTGAAACAGCAAGGAACAGAGATAACCGTGATCCAAGCTATTTAAGCCCTTAGATGCTGCAGTCTATCAACCACGGTATGTAGGTGGTTTTATAGACTGAATGTTTTTACAGAGGGGTGGTTTTTCCTCTGTAAGTCCATTGGTGCCTCTGCAACGTGATAGCAGGGGGTGCTGACAGATTTTCATGGCAGATAGGAGCCTACTAAAAAGGCCTCACATGTTAAATATATACAGACGTGGACAAAATTGTTGGTACCCTTTGGTCAATGAAAGAAAAAGTCACAATGGTCACAGAAATAACTTTAATCTGACAAAAGTAATAATAAATTAAAATTCTATAAATGTTAACCAATGAAAGTCAGACATTGTTTTTCAACCATGCTTCAACAGAATTATGTAAAAAAATAAACTCATGAAACAGGCATGGACAAAAATGATGGTACCCCTAGAAAACACAGAACATAATGTGACCAAAGGGACATGTTAATTCAAGGTGTGTCCACTAATTAGCATCACAGGTGTCTACAACCTTGTAATCAGCCATTGGGCCTATATATATGGCTCCAGGTAATCACTGTGTTGTTTGGTGATATGGTGTGTACCACACTCGACATGGACCAGAGGAAGCAAAGGAAAGAGCTGTCTCAAGAGATCAGAAAGAAAATTATAGACAAGCATGTTAAAGGTAAAGGCTATAAGACCATCTCCAAGCAACTAGATGTTCCTGTGAGTACAGTTGCACATATTATTCATAAGTTTAAGATCCATGGGACTGTAGCCAACCTCCCTGGACGTGGCCGCAGGAGGAAAATTGATGACAAATCTAAGAGACGGATAATCCGAATGGTAACAAAAGAGCCTAGAAAGACTTCTAAAGAGATTCAAGGTGAACTTCATGCTCAAGGAACATCAGTGTCAGATCGCACCATCCGTCGTTGTTTGAGCCAAAGTGGACTACATGGGAGACGACCAAGGAGGACACCATTGTTGAAAACGAATCATAAAAAAGCAAGACTGGAATATGCCAAACTACATGTTGACAAGCCACAAAGCTTCTGGGAGAATGTCCTGTGGACAGATGAGACAAAAATCGAAGTTTTTGCCAAGGCACATCAGCTGTATGTTCACAGACGAAAAAATGAAGCATATCAAGAAAAGAACACTGTCCCTACTGTGAAACATGGAGGAGGCTCTGTTATGTTCTGGGGCTGCTTTGCTGCGTCTGGCACAGGGTGTCTTGAATCTGTGCAGGGTACAATGAAATCTCAAGACTATCAAGGAATTCTAGAGAGAAATGTACTAGCCAGTGTCAGAAAGCTTGGTCTCAGTCGCAGGTCATGGGTCTTGCAACAGGACAATGACCCAAAACACACCGCTAAAAACACCCAAGAATGGCTAAGAGGAAAAAATTGGACTATTCTAAAGTGGCCTTCTATGAGCCCTGACCTCAATCCTATTGAGCATCTTTGGAAGGAGCTGAAACATGCAGTCTGGAAAAGGCACCCTTCAAACCGGACACAACTGGAGCAGTTTGCTCATGAGGAGTGGGCCAAAATACCTGCTGAGAGGTGCAGATGTCTCATTGACAGTTACAGGAAGCGTTTGATTGCAGTGATTGCCTCAAAAGGTTGCGCAACAAAATATTAAGTTAGGGGTACCATCATTTTTGTCCATGCCTGTTTCATGAGTTTATTTTTTTACATAATTCTGTTGAAGCATGGTTGAAAAACAATGTCTGACTTTCATTGGTTAACATTTATAGAATTTTAATTTATTATTACTTTTGTCAGATTAAAGTTATTTCTGTGACCATTGTGACTTTTTCTTTCATTGACCAAAGGGTACCAACAATTTTGTCCACGTCTGTATATCTCAGCATACTAGGTCCTGCCTACCTCAACAGAAGTATTATGTAAGTATTCTGAGGATCACATGTTCCCATAAAACAAAGGGACTAAAATAAATGGGTAATAAATGTGTACAAAAACAATGGTAGAATTGAGATTTTATTCATCCCTCCCAGTCTCCTTCAGAAAAAATTCCGTCATAAATAAGCAACGGTTTTTGGAATGTGATGGAAGAAAAGAAAATGGAAAAAAAATGCTGCATCCATAAGACCCAAAGAAGGTTGAATACGAGCAATTAACGAGCCCTCAAAAACTAGCCCTTACACAGCTACATTAGTTTAAAAAAAAAAAAAAAAAAAAAAAAAAAAGTTAAGGGTGGAAGAATGTCAACACACAGCAATTTTGCTAACAGGTATAACTGGTATCTAAAAAGGTCTACTGAAATATCATATGCTGTATCCCAATGCCAACTTTTTTGGAAAGGCTTTTTATTTTGTAAGAGTAGCAAAACATTAAAAACTATCGTACTGACCTGCCGAATAATGTTAAGGCTACGTTCACATCACCGTTCAGCCTTTCCGTTCTCCTGCTCCGTTTAGGGGCAGGAGAACGGAAAGGACGGATAAGCACATAACTGACACCAAACTGAGCCCCTAGGACCCCATAGACTATAATGGGGTCCGTTATGTTTCCGCTCAGAAGATGATTTTTAAGCGGAGACAAAACTCCTGCATACACAACTTTTGTCTCCGCTTAAAAATCATCTTCTGAGCGGAAACATAACGGACCCCATTATAGTCTTTGGGGTCCTAAGGGCTCAGTTTGATTCAGTTTGGCATCAGTTATGTGCTTAACCGTCCTTTCCGTTCTCCTGCCCCTAAACGGAGCAGAAGAACGGAAAGGCTGAACGGTGATGTGAACGAAGCCTAACATGTCGTTTTTATTGCAATGTGAACAAAAAACAAAACACAAAAGGTGGAATTCAAGATGTAAGGTAGCTATCTTATAAATCATCCAAGTCATACCCCAACCGAACATTGACTTATAGGATAGCTACCTTACATCTGGTGGCATTAGGGGCAGAGCTTGCTACTAGTTCATTTCTATACCCTCTTTCCAGAAGAGCATTGCTTGGCCTATATGACTCCTCATGCCGATTAGGTGCTCTTTATAAGGAGATATAGTATCCCTTGAAACCCAACCTAGGCCTCTCACCCAATAAGCCAGTACTCTCTGATCACCCCTAAACAGCTGCAGATTAGTGTCTGATGTAATTATTATCCAAGTCATGTCTCAAGGCCTGTTTAAAACATTGACTTATATGATAATTACCTTACATCTGGTGGCATTAGAGGCAGAGCTTGCTAAGAGCTCATTTGCATATCTTCCCAGAATTCCAGAGGAGCATTGCTATACCTATAAGACTCCTTAACCCCATTAGGTTCTCTACATTAGGAGACACAGTACATTATATAAACTGTTAATTGGTTACATTAAAAAGTACAACTCCCACAGAAACAAAAAGCCCTCATAACTAGATGGATGGAAAAAAAAAAAAAAAAAAAAAAAAGTTATAAATCTTTGAAAGTGGTAAACTAAAAACAAATGGGTTTTGCTTGGTCCTTAAAAAGGTTACAGGGTTAATGTTAACCATCTATTACCAGTTAGTTTTGCATTCACTAAGGCTTAACCTTCTCTCACTACAGCCCAATGTAGCATTTGATGGTATAATTTACGGGCTGTGCTTCAGAACGAGTGTATTACTAGCTTGTATACAATGACTTATAAAAACTGTAAGTTCCTGCACTAATGTGACTTGGGCTGAAAGTGATGCAAAGCCTGTGATTCATAAACAGGTCTATAATCTACGCAAGTGTCTCTTCAGAAAAAGGCGAATCCTCCCTTTTCCGGTTCTCTTCAAAGAACGTAATCAGAAAAAACACACCCTTAGTTCTCTGCCGTCATCTGCAGAAAAAGAGAAAATAGGCTTCTAACTTAGCCCATCATTTCCATTCTACAACTAGAAAAATGCTAATGCTCTTTCAATCCACATTAGCATGCATGATTTAACCCTTTCAAAACCGGGTGATTTTCCGTTTTTTACTCCCAGCCCTCCCAAAGCCATAACTTTTTTTTAATGTTCTCATTCACATAGCCGTATGAGGGCTCAATGTAGCGGGAAGCTGGAAAGAAAATTCAAAATAGGTTGGAATTATAATACAAAACACCGTTCTGCCACAGTTTTCTGGGTTTTTTTTATTTATTTTTTACACAATTTCCTATGCGGTAAAATGTTACTTTTATTCTCCGGGTCATTACAATTACAACAATATCACATATGTATAATTTTTCTTCCATTTTAATACTGGAAAAAAAATTAAAAACTTTGAACCCCAAAAAAACTTTTTTTCTTTGCATTGCAATATTCTGACTCCCATAACTTTTTTATTTTTACCTGGACAGAGCTGTGTGAAGGCTAATATTTTTGCGGGGCGATCTGTACTTTTCATTGATACCATTTTGAGGCGTTTGACTTTTTGATCACTTTTTAATTCTTCGTGGGAGGCAAGTGTGGCGCTCTCTTCACCATTTACCTGTATGCTGTCGGCATCGTAGCGGTGGTGCAGTGTAATTATAGCGGCTTCGTCCCATTCAAGTGAATGGGAAGCAGCAGTTGCAGTTACACTACATCGCTACTGTAACGTTGACAGCAAGCTGGTAAATATTGAAGAGACCGCCACTATCACAAGAGCGCCATGATCTCTTTAAACAGCTGTACATTGGGGTGCTGGGAGCTAGACCCTCTCCAATCCGATATTGATGACCTTTTCTGAGCATAGGTCATTAGTATCGGAAAATCTGTAATATCTTGAAAACTGTAAGGAGCCAGCATCATCATGTTCCTGGGCAAGGGACACTGTGGCTGGCATTGTTACATGTGAGGGAGGACACCGTTACTGATACTGTTATATGGGTGGGGGGAATGTCTGGCACTTATGGGGGCACTGTAGTTCTCAATTGAAAGCAATTCTGTTTTCAGTATATCTGCAGTACCCCAGAATAGGGCACTTGAAAACTGTTCTTGTTATTTAATATTATTGAATAGGTTAATGCATTGTAATGCACCAGCATAGTTTTGTATAGACTAGGAGTTCAAAATCCTGACTCTGTCCTTGCAGGAAGTTAGGTGTTGGACTTAGGTCCGCCCCTAGTGCAGTCTAGAGTTAGCTAATGGAGTGAGGGGGAGCTTCATGTGCTAACTACATGTAACACTATCTCTAAGGGTACTTTCACACTAGCGTTTTTCTTTTCCTGCATAGAGTTCCGTCACAGGGGCTCTATACCGGAAAAGAACTGATCAGGCATATCCCAATGCATTCTGAACGCGAGCAATCCGTTCTGGATGCATCAGGATGTCTTCAGTTCAGTCTTTTTGACTTTTCAGGATGGAGATAACGCAGCATGCTGTATTACGGAATACTTGCCTGAATGCCGGATCCAGAATTTTTTTTTTCATAGGCATTCAAATTGCCGCATTGACGGATCCGGTATTCCGGTCTGCGCATGTGCAGACCTTTAAAAATGTGGGGGGGAAAAATACCGGATCCGTTTTGCCAGATGACACTGGAAAAACGGATCCGGTATTGCAATGCATTTTTCTGACTGATCAGAATCCTGATAAGGCCTCATGCACATGACCGTTGTTTGGGTCCGCATCCGAGCCGCCATTCACTTGAATGGGGTCGCAAAAGATGCAGACAGCACTCAGTGTGCTGTCCGCATCCGCGGCTCCATTCCGCGGGCCCGTTAAAAAAAATATTACATGTCCTTTTCTTGTCCGCGCTTTGCGGACAAGAATAGTCATTTATATTGCTGTTCCTATCCGCAAATTGCAGAAGGCAACACGGGCGCCTTTTGTTTTTTGCCCGTGTTTCTTGCGCAAAAAACGGCACGGCCGTGTGCATGAGGCCTAAGTCTGAAAAATGCCTGATCAGACAGAAAAAAATTACATGCGTTTGCATACAGTTTGCCTGATCAGGCAGGCAGTTCAGGCAACGGAACTGCCTGCCGGAATCAAATAACGAGAGTGTGAAAGTACCCCAAGAGATCAGGACCATGAGTAGGGATACAGTGGTTGTTATCTGGTCCATGTAGGTCCGTTTCAATCACCACTTTTGTAGTTGTGGATGGCATTTTTAATATGAATCAATGAATAAATGTTTTTATGAAGACAAGTGCTGAAGTGTGTTATGTGTTACAAGTGTATGAACTGGAGCCAACCCTGAGGTCCAAAGCACCGCTCTGATGTATAGGGATGATCATGGAATTATAACCAGCGCTGTGGTGAGCTGAAACATTTATCTATATATCTGTTATTTTTCAATGCAAGCCTGCTTACTGACTCCAGCACCATACGCTGGCAACAGCACCTATATCTCCTGTCTTGTGCCCATACAACACTTATAACACCAAGAGCATGAGGAAAGAAAGGGTGTGCCCTCCTATTACTGCCCACTCCTAGGAAGCATTGGTGTGAGGACTGCCAACCTCATCCTCAACTCCACTCCTCACAGGCCATGGCATATGCCCTTAAAAAATATAGTTCATATAAAAAAAATCTCAAAATGCCACCAGCATTCCAAGCCACTGGACTACCCAGTACCATACCACAGAAAGTTATATGTATTGTACATAAAACAAAAACAAAAAAACAAAAACAAACAAACATTTAATAAAAACTTCAGCAACTGCGAAAATCATACAATCAAATGAGTGAAAAGGAAATGCTAGACTCATTTTTCCATCACATTAGACACTTCTCGTTTCCATGGTTATGATCACCCTTCAATCCAGGATTGCTAGCCGTGCTTGCACACTACAGGGAGTGCAGAATTATTAGGCAAGTTGTATTTTTGAGGATTAATTTTATTATTGAACAACAACCATGTTCTCAATGAACCCAAAAAACTCATTAATATCAAAGCTGAATATTTTTGGAAGTAGTTTTTAGTTTGTTTTTAGTTTTAGCTATTTTAGGGGGATATCTGTGTGTGCAGGTGACTATTACTGTGCATAATTATTAGGCAACTTAACAAAAAACGAATATATACCCTTTTTAATTATTTATTTTTACCAGTGAAACCAATATAACATCTCAACATTCACAAATATACATTTCTGACATTCAAAAACAAAACAAAAACAAATCAGTGACCAATATAGCCACCTTTCTTTGCAAGGACACTCAAAAGCCTGCCATCCATGGATTCTGTCAGTGTTTTGATCTGTTCACCATCAACATTGCGTGCAGCAGCAACCACAGCCTCCCAGACACTGTTCAGAGAGGTGTACTGTTTTCCCTCCTTGTAAATCTCACATTTGATGATGGACCACAGGTTCTCAATGGGGTTCAGATCAGGTGAACAAGGAGGCCATGTCATTAGATTTTCTTCTTTTATACCCTTTCTTGCCAGCCACGCTGTGGAGTACTCGGACGCGTGTGATGGAGCATTGTCCTGCATGAAAATCATGTTTTTCTTGAAGGATGCAGACTTCTTCCTGTACCACTGCTTGAAGAAGGTGTCTTCCAGAAACTGGCAGTAGGACTGGGAGTTGAGCTTGACTCCATCCTCAACCCGAAAAGGCCCCACAAGCTCATCTTTGATGATACCAGCCCAAACCAGTACTCCACCTCCACCTTGCTGGCGTCTGATTAGGACTGGAGCTCTCTGCCCTTTACCAATCCAGCCACGGGCCCATCAAGACTCACTCTCATTTCATCAGTCCATAAAACCTTAGAAAAATCAGTCTTGAGATATTTCTTGGCCCAGTCTTGACGTTTCAGCTTGTGTGTCTTGTTCAGTGGTGGTCGTCTTTCAGCCTTTCTTACCTTGGCCGTGTCTCTGAGTATTGCACACCTTGTGCTTTTGGGCACTCCAGTGATGTTGCAGCTCTGAAATATGGCCAAACTGGTGGCAAGTGGCATCTTGGCAGCTGCACGCTTGACTTTTCTCAGTTCATGGGCAGTTATTTTGCGCCTTGGTTTTTCCACACGCTTCTTGCGACCCTGTTGACTATTTTGAATGAAACGCTTGATTGTTCGATGATCACGCTTCAGAAGCTTTGCAATTTTAAGAGTGCTGCATCCCTCTGCAAGATATCTCACTATTTTTGACTTTTCTGAGCCTGTCAAGTCCTTCTTTTGACCCATTTTGCCAAAGGAAAGGAAGTTGCCTAATAATTATGCACACCTGATATAGGGTGTTGATGTCATTAGACCACACCCCTTCTCATTACAGAGATGCACATCACCTAATATGCCTAATTGGTAGTAGGCTTTCGAGCCTATACAGCTTGGAGTAAGACAACATGCATAAAGAGGATGATGTGGTCAAAATACTCATTTGCCTAATAATTCTGCACTCCCTGTATAGGAAAAAGTGCCAACCTATGTGTCTTCCTATGGCCACAAGAGGTCAGTCCTTTTTTCTATAATGCACAAGCACGACCACCAATGCTGGATTGCAGGGTGGCTGTAACCACAGAAACGATAAGTGCCTATTGTGATGGAAAAATGAAACCAGCCAGCAAAGGAATTTATATGGATAATAACAATACATTGGTAAGTGCCTTGTATTAACTTTCTCTACATGATGAATGCCACTTACTAAGTTTTGGAGCATGGATGGCCCTACATGTACTAAAATTATTAAGATGTATGCGCTTCTTAATAACTGTGCAGCATCTCACACCAGCTTTAAAGAGGACCTTTCACCGGTCCTGACATCACAATATAAATACCTGGCAGTGTAGGGCATGTTGAGGAGATGTCCTTACGCTTTAATGATGGGCTTCTCTTTTCCCCCGCTGTTCCCCCCCCCCATTCTGGTTTCCCATCCTGTATGCTAATCCATACCATCGGTACAGGGAGGAGGAGACGGACGTGTTTCTCAGATGGCATCTCCTTCTCCCTGGCGGTGAGCTGTCCAATCGCAGCGGAGAGCATCACAGCCAGGAAGAAGGAGACCCCCTGAGAAAACTTATGGTATGGATTAGCAATACAGGGTGGGAAACCACAGGGGGGGGTGTGCTTTGCTGATACTTCGGATTCGGATACTCTTTAAAGAGAGACTCTTCTCTACGTTTCTGAGTATCCTGCCGACTACGCCATTTAATTTTTTTCTGATAAGAGCAAGACTTCAGGTTCAGATCCTCTTAAAAGAGAGACTCATCAATTGAGTTAACAGCGACATCAGCAGGATATCTCGATTGGGAAAATGGCGATTAGGTCACTACAAGAGGCGTCCCCCCCATAGGATAAGCTTCTGACTTGTTTCCTGAAGGGTTACAGCTTTATGCCAATTAAACAAAAAGCTCCATTCCCTAGTGGAACGTAGCCAGTGCATTCACTTCATAATTGTCACTGTGTTCGTGTTCCTCAGCTCTCATCCCAGACCCTGGAGCAGCCCGTTCCCAGGTCCACAGCGAGTCAGAATCCCAAAACAAACTTGAGAAAATATGTAGACAAAGCCTTACTCTCCTGCACCTGCATTCACAGGTATTAAAATGAAATTTAAATGAACAGATACTTCATCTACACATTTTGGGGGAAGGGGGGGGTAGCATATCGGAGGAACGGAGCAACCCATCAGGGGGGAAAAAATTATAAATAAGCGCAAGGAAATATCTTCAACATGACCTACAGTGCCAGATACTTCTAATGTAATGTCAGGACCGATGAAATGTCCTCTTTAATTCATCTCATCCAATGTTTTTAAACCTTAAAGAAAAAAATCCAGTTTGTACATAAAAAGACACAAAAACAATTTTGACAACCTAATTACAAAAGTTACAGCTGTTTAAGCTGTTATGTATAATAAAATATATATAATTATTCGTAGGAAAATAATTGAATACCCAAAAAACAAAAACTTACATCAGCTCGTTTCAGCATCTCCCATTTATGTAGGATTTTCATAGCAAAGATTTTTCCACTTCCTTTCATTTTCACCACTGCTACCTGAAAGAAAAAATGCAGTGAAACTGATAGGGCAAGTTATAAAAAAAATAAAGTTTTTTGAGTGTCCGACCATTAGCAGTCTTAAAACTATTAATCATTTCACTCTTGTTACCTGCTGTCCTATTCCGAATACATCAAATCTGACTAAGGATAGGTGGAAGTCCGAGCGAGTCAACCCCTACCAATAAAATGTGATCTAACATTTCATGGTCATAAAACACTAATGTGGAAACCCAGCACATGGAAGACTTTTCAAGTTAAACATTGTTTTATTCAGGCAGATGTGAACTTCTACTTTTTGGGACTGCCTTTACTTTTATACAATAAACTTTCAGATCAGAAACAACCCCCTGGACCGCTGTTTTTAGGATTCATAGAGGTCCCAGAAGAACCATGGCAGAAAAATCATGTATGGCATATGAAATAGATATGCCATAAAAGTTTTCTTGTTGAAAAAAAAAAAAAGAAAAATCTTAACATGCATCACCTTTTTTCCAAAATAAATGTCAACAGAACTGGAATCCTCTTGGACTTCCCTTTCTAATTTTCCCATTGTGAACATCACAACCATCTAATTCCTTCATGTCCATACCTTCTTACTCCTTCACCTGCACTAGCCATGCTCAGGTAGCCTTCATCAGCCTCCAAGATAAAAATCCTTACTCCACAGAAACAGAAAACTTAAAAAGTGGTCATAGCTTACAAAACCTTATCTTTATGTTGATAGTGTATCCACTATCCAAGTAATTTTTTAAAAGTTCTTGTTCACAATCTCACCTGACACCATATGGTACACAAAGAGACCTACAAAAACAACTGCATAAAGGCCCGTCGGCAAACATAAAAAATGCAAAGAGCTTTTTTTCCCCCTTTTTTAATCTCAGTTATATGTTGAGACATGGTCTCTAAATTACACACTTAAAACCTGAGGCTAAAATAATGAGATACACAGATTATATTTCCTGTTAGGATTGCTGTCAGGTGGAATATCAACATCCTACATCAGGACATTTTCCAGACCTGCCGCAGGTAATGACTGACATTACAACTGTCCTTATTTGCTTTATTTAGGAGAGAACTGGCTCTTGACTCTGCTACACTCAGATGAGATCCTTTCTGGGATCCATTTGGGCTATCACAACCAATTAAGTCAACCTTACATCAACAGATAATCTTCTACAGACCACGAAGGTCTCTCATACAAACTTTCTTGCCTATACCAAACATAGCATGTGGTAGCCCCAATACACAGTACACAGGGTGGGCCACGAAAAAGTAGCCTGCCTATATTATCTCCAAATCATACTGCCTAATAGTAAATCAGTCTTAGTTGCCCATAACAACCAAATCAGAGCTCAGCTTTCAGTTCTTACAGGGCTCTGATTGGTTGCTATGGACAACTAAGACAGATTTACTATTAGGCAGTTTGATTTGGAGATATTGAAGGTGGGCTACTTTTTCATGGGCCACCCCGTACAAGAGATCCTAGAACACTGAGCTTAGTATTCAGCTGTGAAAAAAGAGGAGCGGCAGAAGATATTGCTGCTCATTAACAAGGTGCCAGACAAGATGGTACAGATGCTCTGGCATTCTTTAAACCACTATGTTATACATGTGGGGTGACCGTCTCATCAGAAGACCTTTTTAAGATGCAATTTCTTATCTCCACACACTTCTTCCTAGGAGACATATTACCACATTCCTGAGCTCAAGCTGTTGGCACTTATTCAAGGGTCTGTGATGGCAGAAAATGTATTCTTAAGCATAGTTTTTTGTCAGCAGACCTCCAGTTCACCTAAAAACTGTGGAAATCCATTGAAAGGCCAATGTATTGGGAGAGGGTCACTGAAAGGGTCCACCTGCTGAGAACAGGGGCACCACTCTGAACGCTTAGGTACATGGAGCAGTTAAGTATCTGCCTCGTATACATTTAACATGTAGTGTTGCCTAAATTGGTCAGTTTGCCTTTCCATCTTTGTATTCATGGTTTTAAGGAATAATTCTGTTTATGTATGCACTATTGTTCTACTGTCCCGGTCTACTATCTTCTTGTATTTTTTTTTTTTTTACATTAGGTCCCATAATACCACAGTTTTTTTTTTTTTTAAACAAAGTGTAGTGTTGCAATTAAATATATATTAGATTACTAAAAAAAACAGCAGGTGCTAAAAAACACCACATAGCCAAAACACCTAAAAAATATTTATCAAGTCAGGTGTTTTTTGAAATCAGGAACAAAACGGTGTGTGAAGGAGCCCTGAAAAAGGGGTTCTCCAGGAATAATGTTTTTTGTTTTGTTGAAGTACCCCCAGTCATTGGCTGTAGCAGAGCATGTGGCCATGCCCATGCTGCAGCGGATGTAAACACCATGCGGGGACTGGAACATGGGCATGGCAGCACAAAGGACGGGAGAAGAGGGGAGCAGGTAAGTATGAATCCTCTGATTATCGAAGCAGGCTGGGGGCACCTGTCAAAAAAAAAAAAAAAAAAAAAAAAAAAAAAAAAAAACATTTTTCTTGGAGAACCCCTTTAATGGGGTTGACCCATCTGGGACCCTGAGGGTATATCATTAAGGCCTCGTTCAGACGACGATTGCGGAGTAGAATAGGACATGCTCTATCCTTTCTGCAGAGCCACGGAACGGAAGCATGGATGGGAACAGTACACGGTGTTCTATCCGGATCTTTTGCAGCCCCATTAGAATGTATGGGTCCGCACACGTTCCGCAAAATTGCTGAAGGGTACGGACCTGTTTATACGGCCATCTAAATGGGCCTTAAGATATACAATCAATGTCAGATAGGTGAGGGCCACTCCTATCTCCAGAATGGGGCCCCTGTAGTGAAGTAGAGCACACTGCTATAGGAGTTATGAAAAAAGCGGAGAAAATGCGCTCAGCTGTTTTAGGAAGTCCCACAGCAGTCATAAGAGAGCTCGCTAGTAAGGCCACCTCTCCGTTCACTGTTATTTTCATAACTTCCATTGCAGAAGGTGGTTGCGCATGACTGCCTGATCTCTGTTCACTTTGGAGGTCCCATTCTGGACATAGGAGCAGGTCCCAGAGGTGGAAGCTACACCTTTCTACCAATGATTGTACATCCTAGTGATATGCCATCGATGTCCCAGATAGGCCAACCCCTTTAAAATGACGGTACCCACACAACAAAGTTTTCCTGTGCTGCTCATGACAACTGTGGTTTGTGACCTCAACCCTACTTAAAGTAAAAAAATTAAAAGTAATTATTTAAACTGAAAGTTGCACTAATTTGTCTACAAAAATATAACCTACCCCCATTCAAGAATATGGGAAACATCTACAAGACAAATTATTAATCAGGATTATTATTATGTTAGGGAATCACAGCATTTCAGGAGTAAAACAGACCATTGTAATGATGGAGCCTGCCACAATTTCTTGCAGCCCATATCTGCGGACATAAGAATAACAATAATAGGAATGTAATATCCTTGCCCACGTTACATGGTACAATAATGCTATAATCTATGCTTTCTCATATGTACATTGCATCATGTGTACAAATGTCAGATACTGCACTCACCTCACCAAACGCTCCTCTACCGATTACTTTTAAAATCTCAAAATCTTCTCTTTTGAGCCTCATTTGTTTGATTTTTGAAGCAAATGTCTCAGCTAAAAAACATGAAAAAATTAATATTATTGAGATATGACAACTCACCAACTTTTCATAGGCAACACACAACCATTCTAACAGGATTTAGACTAGGGCTACAAAGCGTCTATTTGTTAGCTGCCTGCAAGTTACATTAATATACCTCAACAATAATTCAGCAATTCCGTATGGGAAACAACGGATGCAGAGAACCAGGCTGTTTTTTTTTTTTTTTGGAAGGTTGTATGCAACCTCATTTCCATCAGAGAAAGGCCTCTTGCACACAAACGTATTTTATTTCTGTTTTCGGAAGGTACTCCCGTGTGCATTCCATTTCCGTATTTCCATTCCGCCCAAAAATAGAACATGTCCTATTATTGTCCGCATTACGGACAAGGACAGTACTGCTCTATTAGGGGCCAGCTGTTCCGTTCCGCAAAATACGGAATGCACACAGATGTCATCTGTAACTTTTGTGAACTACAAAACACATACGGTCATGTGCAAGAGGCCAAACAATGAGGCTGCAATTATTTTGCAGCGTTTTAGAAACCTGTAAATGACCAGATTTTGCCTTGTAGTCCCTACCCTTACCATCCAAAGCCACAACAGAAAAAAAATAATAATAATAATAATTATAGTCTCACGATGCAAAGTCTACAGAACCTGACTATATGAAATTGATGTGGGTTTGACACAGATCTCACCCTTCCACTAAGGCTACATGCACACGACCGTATGTTTTGCGGGCCGCAAAAAAAATAAAATAAAATGGATGACGTTCCGTATGGCAACCCTTTTTTTGTGGTTCCATTTTTTTGGCGGATCCATTGTAATAATGCCTATCCTTGTCTGCAAACTAGAAAAAAATAGGACATGCACAATTTTTTTTGCGGACATACTGATGCGGACAGCACACTGTGTGCTGTCCGCGTTTTTTGCGGACCCATTAAAATGAATGCGTCCGCATCCTATCCACAAAAAAAAC
This sequence comes from Bufo gargarizans, assembly GCF_014858855.1. Classification (NCBI taxonomy): domain Eukaryota; kingdom Metazoa; phylum Chordata; class Amphibia; order Anura; family Bufonidae; genus Bufo; species Bufo gargarizans. The sequence continues at coordinate 37,158,050 of NC_058089.1, forward strand.
TGATCGGACAGGGAAACAAAATACGGTCGTGAGCATGAGGCCTAAGTTTGAAAAACTGCACAGTGGGTTAAACTTCGCACAGAAAAAAAAAAAATCTGCATAGTGTACATGAGATTTGTGTAATCTCATACACTTTGCTGCAGCTTTTGCGCATGCGAATCCGCGCTGAAAAACTGTATTCCACAATGTGTGCAGGTAGCCTTAAACTAGGCCTGTAGAGCTAGCACAGCTGAGTGTAATGATACCTTTCAATTCGTGATCTGTTGCCTCATTCTGGAGAAAAAGGACTTAATTAGTATTGGTCAAACGCCAAAGTGCTTGAGTGCTCGAGTAGAGCACAATGGAAGTCAATGGGAGAACCCGAGCATTAAACCAGGCACCCCCTGCTCTGAAGAGGGGGGGTCTGGTTTATAGTAAAAAAGGTCAGAAAATTGATGGAAACGCCACTGAAATGGTTCGGGAACAGCATGGGGAGGATGTCTGGATGCATCTTGGACTCCCAGATCGCTGCCGGGAACGATGTTGTCCGAGTAGTACGCCACTTTTACAGACTGACAATAATATGCACCAAACCGAAGATAAAATCGTTTTTAGGAGGAAAAAATTGTTAGGAAACATTATTTCCTGTATATAAAGTGCAAGTGCTGCCAAAAATCACAAGGAAGAGGCACTCCGATACAACCTGTATATCAGATAAAGGAGGGCATCATTTACATTGTGGTACACCTGGTAAGGTAGTGGGACTCCTACACTCATACAGCCTATGCACTAAGGGAAAGGGCTGCCAAAAATTACAAGGAACCGTCACTCCAATACACCCTTTATTAGACATAAAGGGCATCATACACACCCTTGAAAAATTATGATTGCTGGCCTGCTGGTGACCCTCTAAAAAACATTAGGGGCGAGGGCCAGCTGCCGATCTGACCATCTAAAACATTATGGTTGAGGACCTGTTGGTGACCCTCAAAAACATTATGGGTCCTAACCCATAATGTTTTTGAGGGTCACCAGCAGGTCGTCAACCATAATGTTTTTGAGGGTCAGCTCAGCAGCAGCCTGCTGCTGAGCTGACCCTCTAAAACATTAGAAGCGAGGGCAGCCTAATAAGCATGTTGATATGATGGAGGAGGACGACGAGAAAAGGGAGATTGAACCATATACCCTTTTTAGTAGTGGAAGGGGTGCATGGGAATACAGTGTATTCAATACACCATAAAAGCCACATTTAGAGTGCCTTTATGTTGAGCCGCTTTCCTCTGGTAAAGTAGAGAAGTCAGGGACAATCCAGGCCCTGTTCATTTTTGCTAAGAGTCAAACTGTCATCATTTTCAGTTGACAGGCGGAGGCGCTTATCAGTTATTATGCCCCCAGCAGCACTAAATACCCGCTCTGACAAAACGCTGGTGGCAGGGCAGGCCAGCACCTCCAAGGCGTAGAGCGCCAGTTCGTGCCACGTGTCTAGCTTGGACACCCAATAGTTGTAAGGCACAAAGGGATCGAGGACGCAGACACAGTCTGCTACGTACTCCATCTTCAAAAATTGTTCCTCCTTGTGACACTAGGCCGCGCATCAGGTTGAGGGTGCTGGTGGGGTGTCATAAAACTGTCCTAAGCCTTGGAGAGTGTTGCCCTGCCTCTGTTGGAACTGCTGTGTGTTCCCCTCATCTCCCCTCCTCGGGTGGCCAAGGAACAACGTATTCTGCAAACAGCGTTTTTGGAGCAATTTTTCCACAAGGACCTTCTCGTATTGCACCATTTTGCTCGTCCTCTCCACCACAGGACTGAGAGATGAGAAGTTCTCTTTGTAGTGGGGGTCAAGAAGGGTGAACAACCAGTAATCGGTGTTGGCAAAAATGCGTACAACGCGAGGGTCAAGGGAAAGGCAGCCCAACAAAGTCAGCCATGTGTGCCAGAGTCCCAACAGACAAGACTTTGCTGTTCTCATCAGGGGGTGACTCCATTTCCTCTTCTGCCCACCCACGCTGAACAGATGGAATAAAACTTCCATGGGTACTACCCTCTGTAGCAGAGGCAACAGTCTCCTGTTCCTCCTCCTCTTCCAATTCACGCTGAGAAGACGAACTGAGGGCGGTCTGGCCATCATCCTGTGCACTTTCTTCCCCCATTTCCACCTCTTTCACATGCAAAGCGTCCACCTTTATTGTGAGCAGCGAGCGTTTCAGTAGACACAAAAGTGGAATGGTTATGCTGATCATAGCGTTATCGCCGCTCACCATCTGTGTTGATTCCTCAAAGTTACGTAAAACCGCACAGAGGTCAGACATCAATGCCTACTCGTCGCTTGTGAAGAGCAGAAGACGACTGGAAAGGTAATGACCATGTTGCAGCTGGTATTCTAGTACTGCCCTCTGCTGCTCACAAAGCCTGGCCAACATGTGAGCATGCGCTGGAATACCATGTTCCACGTCGCACAACAGTCAGTGAGCTGGCAATTGCATGCGCTGCTGCAGCGTTGCCAGACCGGCAGAAGCTGTCGATGACTTGCTGAAATGGGCACACACGTAGGGCACCTTCACCAGTAGTTCAGGCAAATTGGGGTAGGTTTTGAGAAAGTGCTGAACCACTAGGTTGAAATTGTGGGCCAGGCATGGTATGTGTGTGAGCTTGCCGAGCTCCAAAGCCGACACCAAGTTATGGCCATCATCAGACAACCATGCCTGTTTCTAGGTTGAGTGGCGAGAGCCACAGCTCAGTCTGGTCCCTTAGCACACCGCCGCAGAGCTGTGGCAAGGAATGCTTGTCACCTAAACCGATCTGCTTAGGCACGGCCTGTTGCCGCTTCCCCACTATAGTGCTACACTGCTTCCAGCTACTGAATGATGTCTGACTGGTGCTGCAAGATGATAACTCACAGGTGGATATGGAGAAGACTGAGGAGGAGAAGGGTGGGGGGGGGGGGGGTGTTACAGCCACTAATGTAGGTGGTGGCCGAAACCGTAAAGTAGGGCCCGCAATCCTTGGCGTCGGTAGCACCTGTGCCATCCCAGGGTACTACTCGTTCCCAGCCTCCACAAGGTTCACCCAGTGTACAGTCAGGGAAATGTAGCGTCCCTAGCCAAAAGCACTTGTTCATGTGTCAGTTGTTAAGTGGACATTCCCAATAACTGCGTTGGTCGCACTGGTCTGACTTCGAGAGTGGTGTCCTGCGCCACCCTGCAAACTGGGACATGAAGCTAGGTATGGTGGAGGAGTGCGTTTCTTGTGCTCTGGCAGCAGGCACAGTTTCACCATGCCCAGGGTCACGGCCTCGTTCCTTACTGCTCGCCTTGCGCATATTAAATTATATATATGCTTGCAAATATGTCACACGTAGAGTAGCGCAGGTTTTGGAAGTGTATGCTCAAATAAAGTGAATAAAGTGCACAGAATGTCACAGATATTTTTAGGGTGCGCACACGTTAAACAGGAGGTATAGCGCAAGTAATGTCGCCGTTACCAGTGGCTAATATAAAATTACATTGAATTAATGTCACTGATATTTCGGATGCGCCAACGTTATACTGGAGATGTAGCGCAGGTAATGTCGCTGCCACCAGCAGCAAAAAAAAATAAAAAAAAATTCCACTGACTGTCACTGATATTTTGGATACGCAAACGTTATACAGGAGATGTAGCGCAGGTAATGTAACTGTTCGCAGCGGACACAGTCTACGGAAAAAGTACACTGGATGTCAGATATTTTTAGGCTGCGCACACGTTACACAGGAGATGTAGCGCAGATAACGTCGCCGTCACTAGCGGCCAAACAATTGCAAGCTATTTAAAGCGCAGGTTGCACTAAAAATATATATTACTGCCCGATACAACTATAGTCCTTAAAAGGACTTTTTAGAACAAGTATAAAAACTAAAATATTTATATTTCAATACCTACACTCTCTCTCCCTTCTGCTCTCCCTGACCAATACTGAGCCGAACACGTGTCATCGGGTGCTATATAGCACCCGATGACGCGTTCTGGCCAGCCAATCACTGTAATGCCAGCAGCCAACATGGCTACTGGCATTAAAGTGAATGGCAGTACTTACCTGCACGTTTATTGGCTGCGTGGCAGCCAACAAACGTGCGTGGAGGAGACTCTAACATCGCACTCGAGCACACGCGGTATTCGGCCGAACACTGCGATGTGCCGAGCATCACGATGCTTGAGCCTAGTGTTTGGCCGAGCATGCTCCCAACACTACTTGTAATCCATATGCAATTGCGCACAGAGGGGTGCACCTACTGCTTCCTATGCCAGCCCCTCACTCTCCGTAATTGACAGGGACAGGTTCCTGAATACTCCTCTAAGGCTTAATTTACATCTATGTTCGGAGATCTGGCAAACTGTTCCAGCACAGAGCAGCCTGCCGGGTCCTCTACTTCGTTGCCGGAACCCCATTGACTTAAATGAGGTCTGGCGGTGATGCAGATTTCCAGCCTAAATGCCGGGTTTTGGATGGACAAAAACCATTGCATTGAATGTTTTTTTTGTCTGGCCGACAACAGACATTTCTGCTGGATCAGGCAGCCTGATCTCAGAAACCGAGATGTGAATGAGGCCTGACCTGGTCCTGTCAATCAAAAAGGAGAGGGAGGGGCTGGCAGAGGAAGCAGGAGGTGCAAGGGTGCTCAGAGTGTCTTGGGCCCACCCTGCATTTAAAGGGGTACTCGCAAATGAGCAGCCTCCACCTTTATCTCAAGAATGGCCCTTCTGTGAATAGGAGGGGATGCCGCACATGCGCAGTGTCCTCTCCATTCACTGCTAAATACAGCTGAGCATAGAAGTAAATGGAGAAAACTGTGGTCACCATTCAGAGTTGGGCAACACCCTTGAGATAAGATTTGTCTCAGTAGGTAGGACCTGCACCTTTCAGACATTTATGGCAAATCAGATCGAGGTGTCAACCCTTTAACTGCTCATTCTGCATATGTGCTTTTTCTCCAGTAGCAATAGATGGCAGAGTATAAAAAATCATGACATTCAGCTGAGCTACCCCTTAAAGGCATTGTGTTTGGTTTGACAGTGAATTTAGGAACCAACTTATGGAATACCTAAAAGCCAGAAAAAGAAAGATACCAATGACCACCAGCTGTCCGTTGTGAAGACCTCATGGCTTCCTATGTAGTATACAATGGACAAGGGGTTGAACAGAGAGCACGCCTTTCTATGCGAAGATGTAATCAGGGTCGGGCTGGCCCACCGGGGTACCAGAGGATCCTCCGATGGGCTCTGACGCAATAATAGGCCCCTTAGTAAGTCATGGAAGAAAATGACAAACGTATCTCAATAACCTTGTTGCACTGAGGTCTGTGGTTAGTATGAAGAAACATGTGCGCCATGCAGTCACTGCTGTCACGTTGATTACAAACCAGTGTGACCTCAGGCGTGTCAGACTGGCTATTGTACCCAGGGGCGCTGGGATGACGTGTCTCATCCTGTATTAATATCTGGATCTAGTAACAGTTTTTCTACACAGCAACAGTATCTAGCCACAGATCGGAGGAAGGCTATGCAATTACAGCTGTACTAAAATAAGATGGCGCTGCGCGTGTGCCGACATGTCTCCTTACAGCCAAGATATTGGACATTGCACACAAAACCCGCACAAGTTTTAAAAAGGAAGGAAGAATTGCTTTTTGCGGTCCTGGCGCTGTGAAACCACACATTCAACTGGTTTCTATCACTTCAGTTCTATCCAAATAAAAATGGTGTGACCTTCATATTTTTGGGCATGTAAATGTTTCTAGAGGATATAGGCATGCTACATGAGAGTTGTGTGAATGAAGCCTTATGAAGCCATCTTTTCTGGCTACCAAATCTGTCTATGTGAGAGGAATATGCCCAATGTGTCCGCGGCTAAAAGTGTGTAAAAAGTGGTGCAAATTGGCGCAGGGGTTTCTTAAAGTTTTTCCAACTTTCTTGAAAAGGTGTGGGGCTTAGCGGCAAGGGGCCAAGATTGGTGGAAAGGGGGCGTAATCTCAATTCTGGCATAAAATTCTGTCTCAAAGTAAGCCAACAAACAGTTGGTGTGGAGTTAGACACATGTTTATCCCTGCACCACGATCATCATCTAGCCCGAGCTCCTGTGATAAATCTGGTACAGGTCTAGACAGCCTAAAGGACCAGTTACAGGGGACGACAGATCAGCAGAAGCGTTCCTTCCCGACGATCTGCTGCTCGCTGGTGGAGGCGACCAGTGCATTTACATGCAGCGATCTCCTCCATAGTATAGGGAGGAGCGAACGCTAATGCCATGGTTCGCCCCTATAATTACTCATTGTTTGGCAAATGATTGTGCACAAACGATTGGATTACCCATTGAACATAGCGTTTTGCTCATTCATTGGGTCATCGGTGGAACATTTACACCGCCAGATAATTGCTAACAATCCTGGACAACCCCTTTAACGTTCAAACCATGTATTTTATGATGAGTAGGCCTACAGCTGCTCCATGGGTATGGCCTGCACAGATTGGACATCACATCAGCCTTTATTCTCTCCAGCAATCCATTCTTCGGCCAGGAGAACAATAGGTTTATGCTGTAAGCTCTCCAGGTTTTTCCTACATTTCATATTATTTTATTAATTCCTGTTTAGAACTGATAATGGGAGCAGAGATGGCCGGCTGAGCTGGCTCTATTGTATGCTAGATAAGCAAATCAGGAATACGAATACCTCCCCCGCTTGACTACGGTTATGACTTGGCTGCTCCAAACTAAATTCACATCAATCACAAACCTTTCAAGTGGCAGATTAGAAGTCATCCAGAAATTCCTGTGCAAAGTTCCAGTTGTGGACCACACCTAATACATAAACAGCGCTCCTCTGCATGAATCGCTATACTGTATTAAGTCCTATACACAAGTTATGCATATGGTTTAAGAGGGACATATAGTTCAACTCCAGTACAATTACAAGGATGTGTGTATACATGTACAAACCCTAACATAGTACTTTCATCAGAAATGTTCCTTTCAGCAGCAGGATTGATCTAACAAAGCAGAAGGTAGCAAGGAATGTCACAGTAATTCCTATGCCATGCCTGGTCAAAAGCAACGCTTTACTGGGTAAAGCTGGAATAAAGGGCCGTTTCAGAGTTATTTTTTTAATTCTATTTCTTTTTAGGTTTATCAGCAGTGACGGTATTAAAATAGTAAAAGAAAATTATACTCACATCTCCTACTCCCTCTGTTCAACAGCTGCTTGCTTCTCCTTCCTCCTTTAATTTTCCTGTCTGTAGTGGTGACATGCCCTTATACAGCATATGACAGTACATGTACCCATTGATTTAAAAGGTGTCTGTTCACATTTCCTTTTTTTTTTTTTACTGACAGTGGGTCAGTAAAAACAAAATCACGGGGACATGCACTACTTTGATCTGTGATGCAGACCAAGCACGCCCATTGAAGTCTAGGGGTCCGTGAAAAATGCATCTGTGTTGTGTCCATTTTTCACTGAAGACTAATAGAAGATTCATTGGAAATACATTTTCAGCTCAGGAACATCAGTGAATTACGGATGACACACTGATGGTAAAAACAGTCACACGGATCCTTCACGAACATCTTCACGGATGAAACACATACGCTTTATCGCTTTACTTCACACACGTGACACTGACGTGGAAATGTGAATGAGGCCTAATACAGTCCTTGCACACACAAAAAAAAAAGAAAAGAAAAATTACCTCCAACAACCCCTTTAACCACTTCCCGACCACCTATTGGCTATAAACGTCCTTGGCCGGTCGGATTATCTCTGAATGGACATTCTGGAACGTCCTTCCAGAGATGGCAGCTGCACGCAATTCATGCGGCTGCCGAGCGGGGGCCCGGAGAGAAGGCATGGACCGTTTCTGTCCCTGCCTTCTACATCGCTGTATACACAGCGCTCAACGAGAAAAATGAAAATATGGCTGTTAGAAAATGCCAACACAAAAAACTGCATAAAAAAGAAATTAGAAAAACAAGATTTTTTGTGACCACCTCCCCCAAAAAAGGAGAAAAAAAAAATAAAATAAAAAAGCAACCAGAAAGCCAAATGTACACCAAATTGGTGCCAATAAAAACTACAGCTTGTCCAACACAAAATGCCCTCACACAGCTCATTCAACAAAAAATAAAAACCTGAAAGAAAATTCCATGTTGGAAAATCCAGATGCCGCCCTTCTGAGCCCTGGCGTATATAACAGTTTACAACCACAGTTGGGGTGTTACTGTATTCAGGAGAGTGGGTAGCAAATTGTGGGGGGATATTCTCCTGTAATCTTTTGTGAAAAATAAAGTTTGGGCCTAAAGCACCATTTTCTTGTAAAATAAAAGAATTTAAAATTTTCATTTTCACACCCAAGTATTAAAAAAATCTATGAAACACCTGTTGAGTGAAGTGCTTGCTACATCCCTTAAAAATTCCTTGGGTGGCGTAGTTTACAAAATATGGTCCTTTTTAGGGGTCTTGACTGTGGGGGAACCTCAGGGTCTCTTCAAATGCAACATGGTGCTCAAAAGACCATTCCACCAAAATCTGCCCTCCAAAAACCATATGGCGCTCCTTGCCTTCTGTGCTCTGTCGCGTGCCCAAACAGCAGTATACGACCACATATGAGGGGTTTATGCAAACTGCAGAATCAGAGTGATAAATATTGAGGTTTGTTTTGTTGTTAACCCTTGCTGTATTCCAGGGAAAAATAAAAATTGTAAAATAGAAAATCTTCAACAAAAAATAAAAAATTTGAAATTTCACCTCTATTTTGCTTTAATTCCAATGGAATACCTAAAGGGTTAACAACATTTCTAAAAAAAACAGTTTTGAATTGTTTGAGGGGTGTCGTTTCTAAAATGGGGTCATTTATTGATTGGTTCTATTATGTGAGCCACACAGTGACTTCGGAAAATTTTCAATTTTTTTTTTAAAATTGCTTCTAAAATTCAAAACCTTCTAATGTCCTAAAAGAATAAAATTACATTACCAAAATGATGCCAACATAAAGTAGACATATGGGGAATGTGAATTAATATTTTATGAGGGATCACTAACTCTTAAAAGTAGAGATTAAAATTTTTATAAACTTTTTGATTTTAATTTTTGAAAAAAAAATAAAAAGGTCAAACACATTAACTCAAATTTACCAGTAACATGAAGTACAATGTGTCACGAGAAAACAATCTCTGAATGGCTTGGATAAGTAAAAGGGTTCCAAAGTTATTACCACATAAAAGGGACATGTCAGATTTGCTAAATTGGGCCTGGTCAGGAAGTAGTTAAATTGGTATTCCAGGAGTACTATGGTTTTTAATATTTATTTATTTTTTTCCAATAGTAAATGGCGTGACACGGGAAAAGGTCTTTTATCTACATTTTAAACTCATGTTTTTCATTTTCCAAAACACTCTGTAGACCCCTTAGATGCGGCAGTCAGCATTGAACACGGCATCTAAGGCATTAAATGGCAGTTACAGCAGGGTCCCGGCTGTCAGTGAAAGTCCTGATTCAGAGGGCACAGCTCCTGTGCCCGCCTGATCAGTGCATTGTACATGTACAATGCGACAGAGGAATTCCTTGTCCTCTGCGCAGTACATGTATAGCGCATGTCGGGAAGGGGTTACCGTACACTAAACCTAGAAATGAATGATAAATGTAAACAGAAGATAAAGTCACGCCACTGTGTTTCAGGAATATGCAGAAAATCCGGCAGACTGACAAACAGCCTTAGTGCTCATGCATGTTTTGCGCTCTGCAAAACGTGGTACCGCAAAACACCAATACTGGCCGTGTGCATTCCGCATTTTGCAGAACGGAACGGCCGGCCCCTAATAGAACACTCCTATCCTTGTCTGTAATGCAGACATGAATAGGACATGTTCTATCATTTTGTGATTATTTTTGATGAATTCTTTACCTTCAGGCACAATGTTATTGGAAGATCTGGTTCTTGAGGACTAGTTAGAAGGTTGCAAATATTTTAGTTCTCTCCCTGTGGCCTACTGATGAACCTTTTGAGCCAAGCTGACCCCTCCTTACATTTCCTCACTTAGCTCCAGATAAAGTACCACCTGCAGGCTCATGTACACACAGCAATTTTTCAAACCATGAACAAGATATTAGTGATTTGAAAAATTACCAGTTTTTAATGAACACTTCCATCAGTACAATGAACATATGCCACTTTTATTTTTTTTTTAACACAAGTTCACTAGAAGCTGCATGTGTATTTTAAGTGAATAAAGCACAATTACCTTTGACGATACCGCTAATGATTTCACTAACAAATTTCAATCATTGCCTTAACACGTAATCTCCGCTCTGCCTATGACTCCTCTCACTCAAATCCATGAACTTATTTCCACTCTTCTCATAAATCCCTTTCCTCCACTTTGTCTGTAAAATTCATATTACATGTAAATCTTCAATGTACAGAACCATGGAAGACAATAGCGCTACATAAGGAGTAATAAAGTAAAAAAAAAATAAACTGGACATGTGGGAAGTACTTTATTTACTGGTAGCAGCAAAAGTAGTTTAGGAGTTGGAAACACCTTTAATAAGTCTTTCAGCTAAGGAACTGTTTAAATGTAACCTGTCTTGAGATCGGAGCTGCTCTAACCACGAGCAGCATACTATTTCATCAGCCTTCCCATTACGAAGAATGTAAACTCTAACATAGTTTGAAAAACAGCAGGGCACAAGGAGAAGTATCCACTGGGTGGCTCGCCTCTATGTTCTCCCCACTTTATTTCGCTTAAAGGGGTTATCCGGATTGTGCCGTAATCCTATGCGGCAGTCACTTCTAGGATCACGTGCCATGCACTGAGCACATGATCCTAGCCTGGAGTTAGAACCCACAGCGCATGCATGTATGCAAGTATGAATCTCTTGCTAGTGCTGTGACGAGAGAGACAGACTTGCACATGCACTGGGGTTCTAACACCAAGCTAGGATCACATGCCCAATGTACGGTACGTGATCCTGGAAGTGGCAGCCAAATGGCATGTGATCTTGGAAGTGGCCACTGCACGGGATCTTGTCACAACCTGAATAGCCCTTTTTACTGGCAGGACTCTCACTTTACATACACACACTAATATATATATATATATATATATATATATATATATATATATATATATATATATATATATATATATATATATATATATATTAGTGTAAGAGAACAGTCGAACATGCCAAGCAACACAGACGAGATTCTTAACGCAGATGCGGTCACTTTCTGGGGACTGTAATAATCTTCCATGCCCACTACCTGTAGTCATTTCAGCTGCCATAAAGCACACAAACCCTGCTGTATTGTATATGTGTGGAAAAATGCTGCAAAAGTAAAAAAAAGTAAAATGCTTTCAAAATTATGACAGCTTAAATTTTAATGTATTCTGCAGCAAGAAAGACCCCAAGCATACAGCCAAAGTCATTATGAACCATCTTCAGCATACAGAAGAACAAGAACCCCTGATCTCAACATCAGTCAGTCAGTCTGTCTGGGTTTACATGCAGAGACAGAAGGATTTGAGCAAGCCTACATCCACATGCTACTGGCAGAGTACCCAATGGAATGCACATAGCATTCTGAAAATAGTCTTTATTATGTTCCAAACAACGGGGGCTCATCTCCTTCTTCAGGTGAAAAATGGGCATAAATAAAAGACCTCACTGATATATACAAAACAAAATAAAATTGGTGGGTGTTATTCTCCTCCTGGTGGAGGGGCCATATGTTTTGCCAAGTTAAATGTCTCATGTAACTCACATTATGGACCCTCCACCAGGAGGTAGATAAAGGAGAGGCGTGCAGTACTTTTCTGTGCATTTGCATCTGAATAAGGGGGTCAGCTCCCGAAACATGTTAAGTGTGGAACATAATAAAGACTATTATCCGAGAATCTGGATGAACATTGTTCTGCTGTAGTCCTGCTCATATCCTTCTGTCTCTTCATGTAATCCCAGACAGAATCAACGATATTGAGAACAGGGCTCTGTGGGGGCCCTATCATTATTTCCAGAACTCCTTGTTCTGGTGTTGTCTGTGCATTTCATTGGGGTTTTCTGCCAGTAGCATTCCCCAATTCTGAAGACAATTACACGCAACTTTAGGTAAGATGCAACCAGTTTCCAGTCGACTACAAAGACTGGTGTAACTTGCAATGACTCAAATGAAATGATGACAACAATGAATCAAGCTGTAGACCGAATGGCCACATTTTGAAAAAAATAAGTATAGAGGCTTAAAAGAGTAAGGCCCCTTTCACACGGGGGAGAATTCTGTGCGGGTGCAATGCGTGAGGTGAGCGCATTGCACCTGCACTGAATCCGGACCCATTCACTTCAATGGGGCTGTTCAGATGAGCGGTGATTTTCACGCATCACTTGTGTGTTGCGTGAAAAATCGCAGCATGTTCTATATTCAGCGTTTTTTCACGCAACGCAGGCCCCCTAGAAATGAATGGGGATGCGTGAGCAAGCAAGTGCGGATGCAATGCGATTTTCACAAATGGTTGCTAGGAGATGGTTAGTAAATTGATAAACGTCAATTTACTGTATTATTTTCCCTGTATTATAACATGGTTATAAAGGGAATATAATAGCATTCTTAATACAGAATGCTTACTAAAATGTTGCTTGAGGGGTTAAAAAAATATATAATAATAATTACTCACCCCATCCTCTTGTCCGGCATAGTCTTTTTTCTTCATCTTTCAGGACCTGCAAAAGGACCTTTGATGACGTAATCGCGCTCACCACATTGTGAGCGCGATTACGTCAAAGGTTCTTTGGCAGGTCCTAAAAGATATAGAAAGATGATGCCAGACAAGAGGATGAGGCGAGTTAATTATTTATTTTTGAAAATGAAAAGAACACCTAACCAGAACATAAGTGAAGTTCAGGTTCGGGTCTGGGTACCACATTCAGTTTTTTCTCACGTGCGTGCAAAACACATTGCACTGGCGAGGAAAAAACTGAACATCGGAACGCAATCGCAGTCACAACTGACTACAATTGTGTGCCTACTCGCGCAGTTATCCCGCAATGCACACGCAACGCATCCGGAACAATTCCGGGAAGCCCATGTGAAAGAGGCCTAACTAAACCTTTGACCATAATTCCCTAATAAAAGTTTTTTTCTAATATATTTTATTAATGAATTTTGCATTTTTATTAAACTTTTTCCCTACCTAAAGCGCAACATTCCCTGTGTGCTTAAAACTGACATTTCTGTACCCCGCTGTACAGAGATTACATTTTATGAATGTGGCCGCAGCAGCGCATATTGCTGCTCCTGCCCGTGCCCCCGGGAGGTTTACTTAATTCTTGCTCTGTACCCATGTACTATGCCAGCATTTAGTAAACCTCCAGAAGGCACAGGCAGGAACAGCAATATCTGCTCCTGCCCATACTCGCTGTGCTGCAGCCCTATTCATAAAATGTGTTCTCCATACACTGCTCTAAGTCAACAGTGCACAGAGAAGTAGATTTTAGGCGCCCAGCTAAACATGCACTTTAGGAGGGCAAAAGTGTAATAAAAATACAAAATACATTAATAAACTATATTACAAAAACTATTATTAGGGTTAAAGATGTGCAAATTTCCTATTTTGAAATTCGTTTACTGGTAAAAGGTGAATTGCGTTATGGATTTCGTTGCCATGGACCATAACGCAATTCTATGACTGAATGCATAAAGGAATGCCTTTAGAGGCATTCCGTCATAATAGAAGTCTATGGGCTGCAAAACCAGATCTGTCCCGTTTCAGTTATATAGGGGAGTCCTCTCCTGCATAATGGAAACGGGACGGATCCGTTATGCAGGCCATAGACTTCTATTATGACGGAATGCCTCTAAAGGCATTCCGTTAGGCATTCCGTCATAGAATTGCGTTATGGTCTAAGGCAACGAAATCCATAACGCAATTCACTTTTTACCAGTAAAAGAAGCGTGAATGAATTTCATAACCTGAACCTCATCTTTAATTAGGGCATTAGGGACATCTTATTAAAATGTTAGTCAAAGTTTAGTTACTCTTTAAAGAGGGTTTTCCGGGAATAGAAAATGAAAATACTAAAATATTAAATTTATGATAAATATAGTCGCAAATATCTTTCATTAGTTACAATTGCTCGTTTTGTCTAAGGATTGTCTATGGGCCTGTAAGTGGGGTAAAAAGAGCATCACCCCATTTGCGGTTTGTGGACTGGCCATGTATCCTTCATAGCTGTCTGCGCCTGTAAGTGGACGTCTTTTACCAAGAGACTGTACAGACATTTATTTATACCATGTGCATATGTTGTTGCACTGTACATGTTGTTTTGTTTAGTTGGTTGGTTGGATGAATCAGCAGTGCGGTTGTAAGTGTAGTGCTGTACAAATCAATGACAGTCTTCTGGATGACAGTGTGTTGTAGGGGTATTTTGAAGTACTGATTGGTTCTGTCCCCTTTAAGTCTGTCTCTTTTATATCATCTTTAATATTCTGTCTAATAAAGTCTTCCTTGTAATGTAGTGGGTTGGAGATCAAAAGTACTCAATAGGGGATGGGTACAAACTATTATTCTGTATGTGATTTGTCGGTGTTACCTTATATTTAAGCACACTTACTAAAATATATTGATTTACCTAGCTTGTGTAAGCTTATTCATTCTCAAATCTTTTGAATTCACATTTTGAAACGGTTACATGGGGAGATACGGGGAACTGGCAAGATACAGGAACAGCAAGATGCTGGTAGGGGATAGAGCATGCAGATGTTGGCATGTTCTGCCACCATGCTGTCAATGGGACATTGATCAGGATATTTACTTTCAGTGCCTTATTTGGAATTGGAAAATAATTTTTCCTCTAATATGCAGTAATAGCAATGTGCCTCATAAGCGGTTTTTGACTTCCTCTGCATCAACACAAAAAGGATTCTAAGTTAAACTACCTTATTGACTGTGTAACTCTGTTTTAAGGGGATGGAGGAGAGCCCATACAAGATAAGAGTGTGGTTATGTAAACTGAAAATAGAGAAAAAAATATGGTGGCTCACCCGCTTACTATCATAGAAAAGGTGCTCGTCTATTCGACTCACCCAGTCAAAGAGTAAAAAGAAAATGTAGTAAATCAATGACAGGCACACCACATTTGAGACCAAACTGAGAATAATGTCTTAAAATACATGATTTAATAGATAAAACCCTAAATAATCCCTCTAACATAAAACCCAACCAAACAAAAGAAATCAAAGCAAAGCAAGATGGGTAAAATATGTTTTGACTGTAGTATCGACAGCAATATGTATGTTAAGTACTTAATGCGTTGTTATTGATTAATGGCATCCATATAGCCGTGCAGATATTGTCAAAACATGCAACACATAAGATATCAATAATGTGCAAGTATGACGCACAGTATCATGTCTAAAAACGCATATTAGTATAGGTACTTGCTTTATAATATTTGCTTGCTTTGTGATAATGTCCTTTCTTAAAGAGTTACTTGCAGTATCATTTGTATCGATAAAATATGCCTCATCATTTGTACAGATCAACCTTATGAATCAAAGTCCTTTTCACATCAATCGGTAAAATCAATAGTTAATAATGTGCATAATATCCATGGTAAATAGTGCGACTACACCAAGGAGAATGACAACAGTTGAGAGGTCAATGATATCCCGTAATTAAAAGGAAACTATGAGCCCTCTGATTTGTTGAGCAAGTTAAATGCGTTCAGCTGTACATACAGTACAAACAAAAAACGACACTGTATTTTTTTTGCAGAGCAACGTCGTTTCCCAGTGCTGCATGATTAATTGCCAGTTAATAATTAGGTAAGTATATGTTATATGGCAGTCAGGTACTTAGGAGATACCTACGTGGAGTCCCACGTGGCATACAGTACTCTGGCTGCTGTTACCTCTCTCCCGTCGTTTGGCTGGCACAGCTTTGGTCTCCGGCAGTCTTTTTCTGTAGTTTTGCAAATGATACTTAGCATCCCACGTGGTATGCTCTGCCGGCACTTGGCGTCCCATGTGGTCTTGCTTGCCAGACCGTGAGTAGATTAACACTCAGGTATACATACCGTTCAAATGCAATAGGAAGTGCTTCCCAAAAAATAGGTCAAATCGATATCCATTAGTGTTGGTACTTAAGGGTTGCAGGAACAGTACAGACCAAAAGTTTGGACACACCTTCTCATTCAAAGAGTTTTCTTTATTTTCACGACTATGAAAATTGTAGATTCACACTGAAGGCATCAAAACTATGAATCACATGTGGAATTATATGCATAACAAAAAAGTGTGAAACAACTGAAAATATGTCATATTCTAGGTTCTTCAAAGTAAGCTAAGTAAAGAAAAACAAGTGGCCATCATTACTTTAAGAAATGAAGGTCAGTCAGTCCGAAAAATTGGGAAAACTTTGAAAGTGTCCACAAGTGCAGTCACAAAAACCATCAAGTGCTACAAAGAAACTGGCTCACTTGCGGACCGCCCCAGGAAAGGAAGACCAAGAGTCACCTCTGCTGCGGAGGATAAGTTCATCCGAGTCACCAGCCTCAGAAATTGCAGGTTAACAGCAGCTCAGATTAGAGACCAGGTCAATGCCACACAGAGTTCTAGCAGCAGACACATCTCTAGAACAACTGTTAAGAGGAGACTGTGTGAATCAGGCCTTCATGGTAGAATATCTGCTAGGAAACCACTGCTAAAAGGACAGGCAATAAGCAGAAGAGACTTGTTTGGGATAAAGAACACAAGGAATGGACATTAGACCAGTGGAAATCTGTGCTATAGTCTGACGAGTCCAAATTTGAGATCTTTGGTTCCAACCACCGTGTCTTTGTGCGATGCAGAAAAGGTGAACAGTTGGACTCTACATGCCTGGTTCCCACCGTGAAGCATGGAGGAGGTGTGATGGTGCTTTGCTGGTGACACTGTTGGGGATTTATTCAAAATTGAAGGCATACTGAACCAGCATGGCTACCACAACATCTTGCAGCGGCATGCTATTCCATCCAGTTTGCGTTTAGTTGGACCATCAGTTATTTTTCAACAGGACAATGACCCCAAACACACCTCCAGGCTGTGCAAGGGCTATTTGACCATGGAGGAGAGTGATGGGGTGCTGCGCCAGATGACCTGGCCTCCACAGTCACCGGACCTGAACCCAATCGAGATGGTTTGGGGTGAGCTGGACTGCAGAGTGAAGGCAAAAGGGCCAACAAGTGCTAAGCATCTCTGGGAACTGGTTGGAAGACCATTTCAGGTGACTACCTCTTGAAGCTAATCAAGAGAATGCCAAGAGTGTGCAAAGCAGTAATCAAAGCTAAAAGGTGGCTACTTTGAAGAACCTAGAATATTACATATTTTCAGTTGTTTCACACTTTTTGTTATGTATATAATTCCACATGTGTTAATTCATAGTTTTGATGCCTTCAGTGTGAATCTACAATTTTCAGTCATGAAAATAAAGAAAACTCTTTAAATAAGAAGGTGTGTCCAAACTTTTGGTCTGTACTGTATGCAAACACCAGAAGCGTTTTGAAGTCTTAACTGACTTCTTCCTTAGTGGTTACCTGCATTTAGACCTCCCCCCACCCTTATTTATAGTCCTATTATGGGTTAAATACAAAACCCAAGATAAGAGTTTTAAGCTGGTCACTTCGGTTTCAATTTTTTTTTTAACTTTTTAGGACAAAGAAGTCCATATTGTTCTTCTTATTTACTTCCAGATGTTTCAGATTATTCAAATAATTGCTTCTTTATCATTTAATGTTTAAGTTGTCTCAAAAAAGGACCCATTGAGTTTACACTGTGTTTTCAATGCGTTTTTCATTATACATGCGTTTTTCTGTGAATCACTGCCATTAGGTCTTCATTATGTTACCCAATAAAGGTTTTTTAATTTAATAGTTCACAAAACAATATATATCTTAAAAATGTCTAAAAAAAAAATCTGTAAAGACATAAAAAGTACAACTAATAAAAAGTAAAAATATAAAAATTGCTTTATGCTAGAATTAATTTAATTTTTATATTTGTTTTATTTCTCACAATGTATTTATCTTTCTTCTCTGTAGGAACATAATTGCTAGATGTAAAGGATTGGGGGGGGGGGGGCAGCTACGATTTGTACCGCACAGCCGCAGTGGAAAGGGACAGGGGAGGGGAGTAAACGGGCGGGCAGAGGCGCACGGAGGGCGGAGTTATCAGCCGTTCAGGAGGTGCCTGCCTGGGGCTCCGAGGATTGAGAGACCGCCCTGGGCACTTGAGAGGGCTCAGAAGATAATCTTATAAGTTCGTTTTCTGCAAATTGAAAAGTCAGTTTTCTACCACAAAGGTACCGTTTTTATGTTCTGGCTGGATCACATAACCCTATTTTAACGGTCTAACATGCTAAAATGTGGTGACAGACTCCCTTTAAGGCCATCAGGTAAGAGTGTATTAAAATCAAAGATGTATCTTGATTCCAAGCGTGACATTCTCATAACGTGGTTTGCTCCCCCTCCAATGTTTCCCCACCTTCTCAAGCGCTGCATAGATTAAACCTGTAGGATCTTGAATATGGAATTCTTTAAAATGTTTCGAAAGAGAATGTTTTTCGTATCCATTTTTTATATTACTTATATGTTCTGATATCCTTTTCTTAAGTGTCCTTTTTGTTATCCCAATATATTGTTTTTGGCAAGGACATTGTATGACATAAATGACATTAGTACTAGTACTACTACTACTACTACTACTACTACTACATGTAAGAAACTCCTTTATTTTGTGCGTAAAAGGTGGATCTATACAAAGGCAGATTTAATCAATACAAATTATACTACAAGTAACTCTTTAAGAAAGAGGACATTATCACAAAGCAAGCAAATAAAGCAAGTATCTATACTACTATGTGTTTTTAGACATTATACTATGTGTCATACTTAGACATTATTGATATCTTTTGTGTAGCACGTTGTAACGATATCTGCACAGCTATATGGATTCCATTAATCAATGACACATTAAGTACTTGACATACATATAGCTGTCGATACTACAGTCGAAACATTTTACCCATCTTGCTTTGATTTCTTTTGTTTGGTTGGGTTTTATGTTGAGGGATTATTTGGGGTTTTATCTATTAAATCATGTATTTTGAGTCATTATTTTCAGTTTGGTCTCAGATGTGACGTGCCTGTCATTGATTACTACAAGATAAGAGTGTGGATTATCCACATGAGGTAGTAGACCCAAGTACTGAGGGTCTGGGTGGAACATAGTCCGGGACCTGGTCACCTGGAGAGGCAAGACAGGAGACTTTGGTAGAGTGGTAGAGTGGTGTCCCGGAGGTTAAGAGATATAACTTGGGTCTGTGTGGCGCTGAGAAGAGAGGTCACCTGCCAAGAAGCAACCTCATGGAGGAAAGAAAGAAATACCGGTACCCTAAATTACAAGCCATATTACATGGTTTCCCAGTAGGTTCCTGACTTGCATGCCACAGCAGTGCCACTATTAACAGGTGAGTCTCACATAAAACAACAAACATACTCCTATTGTATTGATTTTGTACATAATACTGAAATATACATACTATTCCCATACCAAACCCTTTTACTCCCACATTCAGCATCAAATCAGCTAAACATTCAAAAGGCTGTTTATACAGAACATTAACCACGCACAGAAAAATCCATTCCCTCCACCTCTGTAAAAGGAAAATATGAACTCGCCTTAGATCACACACATTGTGCCAGCTCATGAATACACATAAAGGGTGCCTAAACTTTATTAAATCCTATTCTAAATGTGCTAAAAAAAAAATTTGTAAAAAAAACACCTTTCCATTCAAAATAGGCACCTGAAGTTCAGTCCTGTGTATGGGAGTATGGATTCCTCTATGGCCACACTAAACATTGTACAGGCCGGAGCATCACTGCTCCGTTAAAGCCTGGCTTACATGGGCTACGCCAGTGCGGGCACAAGCAGGAGAACAATGTCTTATGTGAGCTCCTGCCCTGTGCTCGACCCACTAAATGTTTCAATTGCAACACCTCATGTATTTAATTTGATTTTCATTATGTCGCAAAGTAAGCCAAGCAGTATTGTTTTGTTTGCCGTTTTATTTAAATGATACAATAAAAGAGTAACTAAAGTTTTATACTAAATTTTAATATGTTGTCCCTAACCCCCTAAAAGAATATTTTTCCAATATACTTTATTTATACATTTTCTATTTTTACCATATTTTTCCATCCCTAAAGCGCACCATTCACTGGTGCACTAAAACTCTGTTCTCCCTACACCGCTCTGAGCTGTCAGTGGTGTACGAAGTACTTATTTTATGAATGGGGCTGCAGCAGCGCAGGGAGTACGGGTAGGAGTGCACATTGCTGCTCCTGCCCGTGCTCCCTGGACTATTACTAACTGCTGGCATAGCACATGGGTGCTCCTGTTTCGGCCTGCTCCACTAAGTGCCGACATGCAGTTCTCTTAGCTGAGCGGAGCTGACAGAAGCCCGCTCCGCTCAGCTAATCCTGGGATAGTAGATGGGTACAGGGTACCCATGTGCTATGTGAGAGACGTGTATCTGGTTTGAAACATTATTCTGTAGTACACATTTTTGTCCACAAGATGGCCGAAAGCCAGATGTTTGAGCCATGTGTGCATTCTTTTGTTTAAGGTAAATAAGGTTGGGGGAAGAGGGGATTACATTACAGTTTTCAAATATACCTATGAACACAGTTGTAGTTGCTGAAACCACTCCTATCAGGTTAAGGAGCCAATAGTCTCTTCTTAAGGAACACCCCTTTTGTGATGTCATGTCTGCTATTTAAGTCAATGTATTGTGAATAAAGGGGCGCGTCTCTTCTACCATGACTGAGGGAAGAGAGAAGATGCTTTCATGAAACCACCTAGTGTGTCTGGTCTCATTATAAAGCAGTATGGTATACACATACTTATACTTCTAATTGATTTGGCACCACACAAAGAAGAAGGAAAGCGCATGAATTGCGCTGACCGCTATGCCAGCAGTTAGTAATAGTCCAGGGAGAACGGACAGGAGCAGCAATGTGCGCTCCTACCCGTACTCCCTGCGCTGCTGCGGCCCCATTTAAAAATGAGTACTCTGTACACCACTGACAGCTCAGAGCAGTGAATTTTAGCACACCAGTGAATGGTGCGCTTTAGGGATCAAAAAGTATGGTTAAAATAGAAAATAAATAAAGTATATTAGAAAAAGATTTTTTGGGGGGGGGGGGGGGTTAGGGACAACATATTAAAAGTTAGTATAAAAGTTTAGTTACTCTAACTTTATTGTTATAAACAAAATATAGGCAAATGTGACGCGTTTCGGCTAAAACAGCCTTTTTCAAACAAGCAACCAAATCTGTACGCTGCAGTAGTGTATTACAGCCATCTTACCAAATCTATGGTCAGCCTCAGATTCTGCAGAGGAAGAGTGAAGGAGCACATTGAATCTAAACCTGGCCTGTACCCACATGAAAACATCTAGGGGAAGATTTGCACTGTACATTGTTGGAACTGTGTTCTGGGACTACTGGAAGTACTACAACCCTAATTTTGAGAGACCTTTATTTTGTTAAATTTGGCCTAGTTCTGACTCCTACACCATATGCAAACCATTGCATAACCTACACGCCCTGCTTTGCACCCATACAAAAGTTGGCACCATGGGCACACCCAATCAGACAGGAGCCCTAAAATCAGCGATTGCCCTGAGGAAAGAGAGCGAGTCCTCCCTCCACTGCACAGGGACCCAACAGCGTGAGGAAGGCCACTGTGATAGTGGCCCTGGCAGCAGAAAGTCTATCACTCCCATCACATACAGAGCCTTATCTGTATGTATAATGTTGCTATTGCTCCTACTTCACTGGCCTTGCCAAAGTCTACACAGCAAAGCTGCCAAATTGCACAACTTTTGGTGCAATTTACACTAAAATCTAGGTGCATGCACTTTAATAAATGCGGCACATTGTGTCTGAAATATGAAATATTTTTACAATGGCCAATGGATCACTGATGATGATGAGTTTTAAAAGTGTGTTCCCATGTAACATAATGGCTTATGGCCAGTCTTTCTGAAAACAGTCTAATTTCTGTACCCTTAAAAGGAGATAAAATATCCTATGGAATCCAACTCATTAAATCCTGAGGGGAGCTGAGACTTTCCTCAAGCAATGACAATGTATGAATCTTGGTTGTTTTAATTAGCAGCCACACTATTAAAAATGTTAGATTTTAAGCATTCCTATTAAAGGACATCTGTCAGCAGATATGAACCTATGAACTTGGCTGACCTGTTGTATGTGAGCTTGGCAGCTGTTCTCTTCTGTACTGCAAGCCTCTTTCCTGTACTGCACTTCCACTGTATACTGAAGCACATGGCGCAGTGCGAGACTTTAGAAGACAGAATCGGGCATGATCACTTTTACACTGCACAGGGTGTGGCAGCTGCAGAGAGAGGCAAGCCTCCAGGAGTAATGCCCATGCCCCTATTGTTCCTAGAGTTTCATTTGCATATATTAATATATATAACATAACCTCATTTTTCTCAGTAATACAGGCACACATTAACATGGGACCAACACGGATGCCCTTTAAAAATCTGTTAGCATGATCAACGCTATTAAACCATACTGCCCTGTAGGGTTGATTATGCTGATTAAAACTCTACCTTTCTTTTGTCTGTAGAAACAGCCTTTGAGATATCTGCATTTTTATTCCTATGCAAATTAGCATGCTGGAGCACCAGGGGGCAGGGCAGAATCCTTAAAGCACTGCTTTTGTAACAGCCCCATTCTCTGCACACTCCACCCTCCCCTTGATTGACATGGCTAGACATCAGTATCCTAAGGGCACAGCTGTGTTCTAGCATGTACTTCTCAATGTAAATTAATGCCGGATCCGGCATCTGATCCGGAATTTTGGACGGAGATAATACCACAGCATGCTGCAGTATTTCCTCCGTCCAAAACGCCGTTCAGTGACTGAATTGATGACATCGTGAACGAATTTCTCTCTATTCAGAATGCATGGGGATAAAACTGATCAGTTCTTTTCAGGTATTGAGCCCCTAGGACGGAACTCAGTGCCGGAAAAGAAAAACGCTAGTGTGAAAGTACCCTTACTCTATTGAGAACAGTGTTTTTCATTTTAGAAAGCTAAAACTTATCAATTGTTTATTCAAAGGCAAAATATATCATTATATTGTGTCTTTATAATCATATATTGTGCCTGTGAATAAAGCAGTAATATGTATTAGCTTTCTAAGTATAGAAATCCACTCTTTTCATTATGGTAAAGCTATAGTATGTATAGTAGATGTATTGTGCAGATGTCTAGCCCTGTCAACCAAGGGGAGGTGGGAGTGTGCAGAGGACAGGGGTGTTACAAAAGCAGTGCTCTAAGGATTCAGCCCTAACCCCTGGTGCTTCAACATGCTCATTTGAATATGAATAACACAGATATCTCTACAGCCGTTTACAGACAAATGAAAAATGTCGCTTAAATCAGCATGATCAACTCTAACAGGCAGTACTGACAGATGTTCTTTAAGGATTCAAAGGAATATCCATTTAAATAATTAAAGAGAACCCCTCACCTTATTTGTGCTACCCTCAACTGAGGGCAGCATTAAGTAGTGACAGAAGGCTAGAATCAGCGGTCTATCAGTTATCTGCTAATTTAAAGTTGCTGCCAAGAATTTATAGCTTCCACACTGGCATTTTGGCTTTCAGTTTGCGAGATCCATTCAGGGCTCTCACAAGCGGTCCAAAACAGATCACTTTTGCCCTAATGCATTCTGAATGGAAAAAGATCTTCTCAGAATGCATCAGTTTGCCTCCGTTCAGTCACCATTCCGCTTTGGAGGCGGACACCAAAAGGCTGCTTGCAGCGTTTTGGTGTCTGACGAAACTGAGCCAAACTGATCCGTTCTGACACACAATGTAAGTCAATGGGGACAATCTGTTTTCTATGACACAATCTGGCACAATAGAAAACGGATCTGTCGCCATTGACTTTCAATGGTGTTCAAGACGGATCAGTCTTGGCTATGTCTGTGAAGGTTCTTATTTATCCAGGTCATGGTATATCTGTAAGGAATAAATCAAGGCAACTGGACTTACTGTAGATTTCTTGAAAACGTTTCACTCGTTCTTCCAACGAGCTTTCTCAATTCTGAGTGACTGTACAAGAATTCTCTGGGAATAAATAAATATGTAACCAAATCAACATCTGGTAATTATACCCAGCATGGGGTCAGAGGTCATTATACCCAGCATGGGTATTAGGATAATAGAATCAACACCTTTGACCTCATTCTGGGTATAAATTACCTTTGACCCCATGCTGGGTATAATTTCCTGATGTTGATTCAGTTACATATTTATTCCCAGAGAATTCTTGTACAGTCCTTACTCCACTGAGGAAGGAGGAGTAAGACCTCAATCACACTCCGAAACGCGTTTTGTCTAAATCAAATATTTGTCAGTGCCTTTGGAACAAGAAAACACTAACTACCGGTAGTCAACACCTGGAGAAAGTACTGACTTAACGCTGGGCAAGTTTTCCAGTAATTGCTCAAGGACACTCAGCTGTACAGAGTGGAGAAAGGAAAGGATACTTGCGATAATACAGCGAAACTTGGATACAACTTTGTAAAAAAATCGTCACAGATTCGTGGGCGCTTATCAGCAACAGGTGGAGAGTTGAACTCCGCGCCAAACGGACTGAGAGTCAGGACTGCAGAACAGTGACTACTATACCAACTCTCACAATATTGATTCACAACAGCATTTGAACTGAACATCAAGTGAGATATTCGTACTGGTTGTATTCAAGCGGTCTTACCAAATGCACTCTCTATCCAAAAATATCACTCTATTGGAGTGAGATTGCGAATGGATATAAGATCATCCGCCGATTTTTTATCTGAAATAACCACGAACCAAGTGGCTACACTGAATGCACCTTCCATTTAAAATTATCGCAGTGAACCAAGCAGCCATACTGAACTCATCTTTCATCTGAATTATCACTGTAATACAGTTCGAGTGCGAATATACGCAAGAACTGGGGAACCATTCAGCCATTGTGCATTTGTATACTTAATACATCTCTCCTTTTTTTTTCTAAAGTATCTTCTCCATCCGTTTTAACACTCTATCAAAGGGTGATTACGAACTTTTACAATAGTCCAGCGATTATTTTTTTGGACTAGTATATTGTGACTAATTCAGCTACTAAGAATATATAGAGTTAGAATTGGGTGGTTTGTTTTTTATATTGCATTTTAGTATTACTGTAGTCCAGTAATATTGGCCAATACTGATGTTTTATTAAGTTTGTAATGGTTGTGAATAAATTTAAATCTGATTAGTATTTTCTGCGTGACCCATGTATATTGTGAGTGCCAGTCATTTCATTTCTTTTAGCCTTTATTAAGTAAACGGGGGTTTACATTTGACCGTGCACCCGGCCAGAATTCCCCACACAAAGTTGAGCCACCCATATCCGAATTTTAATTGTGTAAAACTGTGTATTCTCCTGCCTGTGATAATTACATTAACCGATTGTGTAAGGTAATTGTATCACAGGCAGAGGGGGGGATTTGGTGTGGAGTGTCTGAGTGTATTGTATGGGGTTACTGGTTGTTTTACAAAACCCTGTGGGTGGTACTAATGTGTAAGAATGTGTATATAAGAACAATAAACACAAAGCTCTGGCTGTCCACTGCTTTACCCTCAACACAGAGCTTGGTCTTGTTCTTTGGGGGATTGTATGCTGCTCCAGTCCGACTGCTAGGAGTGTAAACCTTTCATAAGTTTTTTCCAGTGCAGCATTCATATGGTTTCCAGTTCAGGAGATTGGCGTCTTTAGTAGCTGCATTTGCATCTGGAAAGAGAATCTCTCATAAACTGCGTTTACCCCCTTTTATGCCCGGGGTGTTGTAACAGTACAGCTGCCTTGGCTATGTTTAAGATAATACAAACTGATCCGTTTTGAATGAATGCAGACGTTTGTATTATCTGAACGGATCCGCACCAAACGAGAGTGTGAAAGTAGCCTTACTTATTGGCAGCCTGCACTGGTGAAGAGTTCAGTTTATTCATGAGCTCCCTCTCTCCCTGCCCACCCACCAATGATGGCCAGTCTCAATCCTTCATTTTCTCCCCATTGGAAGTGAGAGGGGTGAAGCTCATGAATAAGCTGGACTCCTATCTAGCAGTTCGTGACTCTTCACCACTGCACACTGCCAGCATTAAACTACATATACTCTGCAGCAACCTGAAAAGGAGTAGTAAAGCAAGTCTCCAATACAAATGGGGTCTGCCAAAAAACTGAAATCACATGGTCAATAGGAGACACTGTATAGAATACAACTGCATACAGTAAATTTTGGCTGTATAGGGCATTTTTTTTTTTAATCAGTCGTCGCACTGCCATTTTTAGAAGCAATTGATGTCAATGGTGTGTAGAGGATCGCCTTATTCGGGGGTCATTATCACAATGATCTCAATCGACCACAGGGTTAGGGGCCAAACATTGCTTTTATTTGGCACCTCAGCAAAACCAAAACCAACAATACAAATAAAACACCTGCCCGGCTGGGCTCTAACTAAACATTAGGACTCCCTACCTCACTGAAAGCCCCGTTCACACACGGGAAGAACATGCAGCTTTTTCCAGCCTAACAATCCAGCACTTCCAGGCTGTAACAAAGTCCAGTACCTTTTGGGGGATTATGGCCCAGAAGTCCTCCTGACTATGGCCTAGCGACGGTCGATTCCAAGACCTCCCGGAGTCTCCCAAAGTTCAGGCTAACACCTAGCCCCTCAGCCCACTTGCACAGAGCCTTCCAAGGCCTCTGCTGCACACAGACTCTTCCTCCTCCTAACAGTCTGGACTGGGCTCCCATCCCAGACTGATTGTTCCACCTGGTGCGGCCTCTGACCTGCTGATGGACAGCAAAGAAATGGAAACTCCTGCCATATGTCTCCCCTAGCAGCCGTGAGGCCTGTCACTGCCTCACAGGTGCTATTCACATGGCCGTTGGCCATTCAAGAATATTAAGTTCTTTTGTAACTGCCGTTTAGACAGGAGTGCACCCATCTAACGGCCATTAAATATGGGTACAATGCAAAAAATAAAAAAATAGGGCCTTTCAAGGGTTAAAAATAAATAAAAATTATAATAAAATACTCTTGCATGCAATGGAACACTCCCTTGGTACCGGAGGCAGCAAGGCCGCGCTCACTATGCTGGCAGCTCAGGTCCTGGTGCCTCCAGTATGGAGTGTCTGTTCCATTGCAAGCTAGTGGATGAGTGTAATGGTACCAATAGAAACTACAGCTTGCCTGCAAAAAAAAACAAAAGTCCTCACTCGGAAATTTTAAGAAGTTGGGTGTCAGAATATGGTGACATAATAAAAACTATATAATTTTGGTATTTCTGTAATTGTACTGACCTGCAGAATAAGGTCATGTCATTTTTAGCACACGGTTAATGCCTTAAGAGCAGAGAGTTTCCCCCAAACATTAAATAGTTGGGAGACCCTGCTGAAAAGGTTGGATTTGGCTGACAATACTCTAAGGGCTCTTTTACACAAGTAAGTTTTCCGTCCGGATGCGATGCGTGTAGCAAATGCATGGCATCTGGACTAAATCCTGAACCATTCATTTCAATGGGTCTGTGCGGCATTTTTCAAGCATCATCTTTGCATTCAGGAGAAAAAATAAAATAAACGCGGCATTGTTCTATAATGCACTATATTGTGCACCTTCACACAGCCCTGGCCCCACGGTAATCAATGGGAATCTGGATGCAATGCGTTTCTCACAAGTGGTTGCCAGAAGATGTAGATGGTTATTCTTCAGTTTTTCTTCACGTGTGTGAAAATCGCATACAATCTGAATGCAGTCTGGATGGAAAAAAGCAGAAACACTTAACACAATCTTAGAAAAAACTTGAACTTGTGTGCAAAGCCATCAGTTCTTCCCTGAACAGATCCTGACACAATCCATATCACTCGTGTGAAAGAGGTCTAATGCGTACTGGGGCTTATATGGCCAATCAAAGGATTTTGAGAAAAGGTTATGTGAAAATTATTATTTTCCTAAAACACCCCCCCCCCCAAACATTTATACACTGCCTGTCCAAAAAAATAAAAAAAGCCTTTAGCTTTGATTACGGCACGCATTCGCTGTGGCATTGTTTCGATAAGCTTCTGCAATGTCACAAGATTTATTTCCATCCAGTTTTGCATTAATTTTTCACCAAGATCTTGCATTGATGATGGTAGAGTCTGACTGCTGCGCAAAGCCTTCTCCAGCACATCCCAAAGATTCTCAATGGGGTTAAGGTCTGGACTGTGTGAAAATGATGTCTCATGCTCCCTGAACCACTCTTTCACAATTTGAGCCCGATGAACCCTGTCATTGTCATCTTGGAATATGCCTGTGCCATCAGGGAAGAAAAAATCCATTGATAGAATAACCTGGTCATTCAGTATGTTCAGGTAGTCAGCTGACCTCATTCTTGGAGCACATACTGTTGCTGAAACTAGACCTGACCAACTGCAGCAACCTCAGATCATAGCACTGTGCCCACAGGCTTGTACAGTAGGCACTAGGCATTATGGATGCATCACTTCATCTGCCTCTTACCCTGAAGCGCCCATCCCTCTAGACTCATCAGACCACATGACCTTCTTCCATTGCTCCAGAGTCCAATCGTTATGCTTCTAGCAAATTGAAGCCTTTTTTTCTGGTTTGCCTCATTGATTAGTGGTTTTCTTACAGCTACACAGCTGTTCAGTTCCAATCCCTTGAGTTCCCTTTGCATTGTCCGTGTGGAAATGCTCTTACTTTCACTATTAAACATAGCCCTGAGTTCTATTGTTGTTTTTCTTTGATTTGATTTCACTAAACATTTAAGTGATCGACGATCATTCAGGATTTTTTTCCTGCCACATTTCTTTCTCAAATACGATGGGTCCCCACTATCCTTTCAGTTTTTAATAATGCGTTGGACAGTTCTTAACCCAATTTTAGTAGTTTCTGCAATCTCCTTAGTTGTTTTCTCTGCTTGATGCATGCCAATGATTTGACCCTTCTCAAACAGACTAACATCTTTTCCACGACCACGAGACGTGTCTTTCGACATGGTAGTTTAAGAAATGAGAAGCAACTCATTGCACCAGTTGGGTTTAAGTAACTTATTGGCAGCTGAAAGAATCGGCCATGCAGTAATTATCCAATAGGAGGCTCATAACTATTTGCTTAGTTAAATCCAGGTGGCAACTTTTTTTTTTTTTTTGGACAGGCAGTGTAGGTTTCTTACTTTAATTTCCTCTTGTTCTTTCAAATCAAAATGAGTTATCCCACGATTATAAAAATATATATATTTTTTAAAATAAAAATCAGACGTCATATAGTACATGACAATCTCTTTCTAACAAAGCTAGAACCAGCCCTGCACCCCACATAGTAACATAGTACATAAGGCCGAAAAAAGACATTTGTCCATCCAGTTCAGCCTGTTATCCTGCAAGTTGATCTCCTCATTCATTGCTCATCAAGCTGGCGCGTCCCTCCTGCTGCAACTCTCTCCCTATCACAGCTCAGAAAGCAGTTGAAGGATGGAGCTGAGCATGTCTGTCTACCTCAGCAAGGTGGTCAGAGATATAATAAAACATAATAAACAGCAGGTGGCGATATGCAGATACATTTTACAGAATAACACAGTGGCTATGCTACATTTATAATACATGCAATTACAGAAGTATTTAGGTTCAAGTTTGAAAACTGTAGAATATTTTTCATTGGATAACCCTTTTAAGGGAGGATTGGTTCAGTGAAATAGACAAGATAAGTATTTCAGTCTAAATAGAATTTTACCTATATCAGACTGTAGAGAAAGATGTGGTTACACACCTGTCAACCACTGAAAGGCAATGAGAAATATTGAAAGAGAAAGTTCCAAGCGGTATCTAGGAGCGCTCACACCATTATCATAGCTGAATGCACTCATCAATATGATTAGGTGTTTGGGTATGAAGGCAGGCCGGACACAAATGTGGAAGATGTGCTAATATTTCTGTGTAAATACACAAAGTATCAGAGGAGAAAAGCCCAGACCAGCGTGTGAATGTATACGTCCACAAAACGAAGGCGAAATTATGCAGACACCCCCGGGGTATGTAATCCCATATTACTGCATTCCTCTGAATAGCTGAGA
Organism: Bufo gargarizans; assembly: GCF_014858855.1. Classification (NCBI taxonomy): domain Eukaryota; kingdom Metazoa; phylum Chordata; class Amphibia; order Anura; family Bufonidae; genus Bufo; species Bufo gargarizans. The sequence goes on from NC_058089.1 coordinate 37,188,296, forward strand.
TGTTAGGTAGTGCCCTGGTATCCGGCAAGGAAAGAGACGCATGTGCTGAAACCGAGACTCTGGAAGAAAGGAGTTCATAGTGAGAATATAAATATCAGTAGGTCCAGATCCAGTCTGAACTTTAAAGAGGACCTTTCATGCGATTTCATCAAGGGAGATAGATAGAGAGAGATATAGAGATATATATATATATATATATATATATATATATATATATATATATATATATATATATATATATATATATATATACACACACACACATATACATACACATATACATACATACACATATACATATAAAACACACACACACTTATACCTGTACTTGTGGGGTACTCCCCGCTGATGCTGCCACCGCCACCCTGCTTGGTTTTTTAAAATATGCCTCCTGTGCCCCACCGGATTTCTCCCGCTCAGTATGCCAATACTGACCATCGAAGCAATGAGGAGGAGGCCGAGTCGTTCTCCATGGGCGTCTCCTTCTCCCCTGGCTGTGACACTCTGCGCTGTGATTGGACAGCTCTACAGCCAGGGGAGAAGGAGACGCCCATTGAGAAACCCAGGCGTCTCCTCCTCCGTGTACCGATGCTCAGTATTAGCATACTGAGCGGGAGAAATCCGGCAGGGCACAGGAGGCATATTTAAAAAAATAAAAGCAGGGTGGCAGCATCAGCAAGTACCCGCTAGGACTGGTATATATCTCCCAAAAATCGCATGAAAGGCTCCTTCCTGGAAGAATAACGCCCCTCTGGGCACCTTACTGGCTCATTTGCATACCAAATAAACTGGATTTTCAGAAGATAGAAAACATCTATTGCTGAAACAAAGGCACATCTGGAAATAAGGTACTAAGTGCTATTACAGGCCATGGCTTTACTTCAATAGCGATTATCCTGGTGACAGATTTCATTTGGTGTTATCCCATGATTAATGTGAAAAATGAAAATCAGACATAATACAGTACACGGCAACCTCTTTCTAACAAATCTAGAACCAGCCCTGTACCTCACATGGATCCAGAGAGCTCCCCATTCATTGCTCTGCTAGATTTATATCAAGCTGGCAGCTCAAGGGCAGTGCCCTTTCTGCTGCAGCTCAGGAGGAGTGTCCATTCTGCTGGAGCTCTCTGCCTATCAAAACTCAGCAGGCAGTTGAAGGAGGAAACTGAGCACGGTGCTCCTACCTGGATACTGCTGGACCCCATGTGCGGCCATCTCAGTGAGCAGGACAAAGAATAAGAGAAAAAACAAACAGCAGGTGGCACTCTACAGATACATTTCAATCAATAACTCAGTGGCTATACAAGATTGTTAATTACAAGCAATTACAAAAGTATATAGACCCATTTGTGGGACTACCCCTTTAAAAATCAAAGCGGTTTGCTTGAGGAAACAGAGGAAGAGGAAGAAGTTTCAACACCCTCATGCAACTCCCCTAAATCCCCATAAAGTAGTACAGTTACAAATGGATGGAGCTTCCCCTGGTCAGGCTGGGTAGACAATCAGCGTCTCCTGCGTCCTCCTCTCACTGCTTCCCTACAGAATCAAGAGTCCATAAAGCAAAGACAAATGTGGATAGAAAATGAATATTGAGCGGATGCGCCAGGCAGGCCAAGCAAAGAGCACCTGTCACCAGTAAATATAGTGCAATTTGCAGGTAACATGTTACAGACAGTGTCGGACTGGGGTACCTAGGGCCCACCAGTAAAATGTATTTTGGGGGCCCACAGTACGGATACATTCAAATATAAATAATCTAACAAGTTTTGTTATATGAACATAGGCTGGTTGAGGTGCTGCACATTGAATATATGTTTGTATTACAGTAGGTCTACTGTGCTATGTGCCACTTGTGCAGAGGGTGGGAGACTAGGGGCCCAGCGGGGGATTCCCCTGTATCCCTGTGGGCCAGTCTGAGCCTGGTTACAGAGCAGGAGGAGCTGAGCAGATTGATATATAGTTTTATGGGAAAAGACTCAGTAAAACAAGTAATATACACATTTACATCTCTGCTTTTTCTGACAACACGGGGGAGGTGTTATCAGTAATTGTTAGCATTCCCTGTGTAACTGCGCAGAAAGAGAAAGCTGTCAGTCACCGATAGCTGTGCGTGGATATGGTCCTAAATTAGAAATAGCACAGATATAAATTGCAAGTTTTACTGAATCTTTTTCCACAAAACTAGATATCCATCAGCTCAGCTCCTCCTCTATAACATTCTGCCTGCAGATTGCACTGCACTTTGAGATGATAGGTCCTCTTTAAAGGGATTGTCCAGCCTTTTAAGTGCTGGCCTATCCTCAGGATAAGCCATCACTAGCCGATTAGTGGGGGTCAGAACCCCACCGATCAGCTGTTCTGTGTAGCTCCGTTTCCGGAAGTTGGTGCCGGAACTACACAGTTCTGTTAACATTGTAGTGGAAAGCGCTCATAGCTGCAGCACTGCTCTCATTCACTTCAATGGGAGTAGCGCTGTTCACCACAATGCTGACATTGTTGTGCAGTTTAGGTGCATACTTCTGGGCATGGAGCCACACAGAATAGATGACTGGCAGGGGTGTGGGGTGTCAGACCCCCGCTAATCAAAATGGCTGGACAACCCCAGTAAAAAAGGTATAAAAGTACAAATGTCGCAAAATTTTTCCCCATAAAACTATATATCTATCTGCTCAGCTCCTCCTGCTCTATAACCTGATGCCTGCAGATTGCCCTGCATTTCATGGTTACGGGTTCTCTTTAACCCCTTAGTGACCACACATACGCCTTTTTACAGCAATCACTAAACTTTTTTATGGTGGCCCAGTCTAAGCACTGCACGGGTCACATGAGAGTCGCGGTCCTGCTCTAAGGGCCCGGACCGGCAATGCCGCCCACCACATGTAAAGCGTTGACAGAGGGAGCAGACTCCCTCTGTCTTTTATCAGCACCTCGCAAATGCGATCGCAGGGTGCCGATGTGTGTAACGCAGGCTGGGGTCTTATAAAGACCCCAAGTCTGCCTCGAGTAGTTTCCAGCAGGCTGTGCCTCTCTGGCGCAGCCTGTGGGTCAATGTCAGTATAGCACTGACATTAAACTATAATGCACTATAGGGATAATGGATTGCATTTTAAAATTAATCAGAATATTGTCTGTTAGAGTCCCCTTGTGGGACTACTAAGTGGTTAAAAAAAAATAAAAAATCTCCCCATATGTTTGGTATGTGTCTCGTGCGTAGCAGAACGGACTACATAACAATAAACAGAATTGCTAATTTATTCTTAGGCTACTTTCGCACTAGAGGCACGGACCTCCGGCAGGCTGTTCCTTCGGGTGAACAGCCTGTCGGATCCGTCCTGCCGCTAGTGACCGCGTGCCTCTGGGACTGCCGCTCCGTCCCCATTGACTATAATAGGGGCGGGGGCGGCGTTCCGACGAGAGGCTGCCGGAATAAATGTCGAAAATGTCGTAGTTTTCTTCCAGCAGCCTCTCGCCGTGCATTGCTGTGCCTCCGCGCCCCTATTATAGTCAATGGGGACGGACTGGCAGTCCGGAGGCAGACGGTCACTAGCGGCAGGATGGATCCAACAGGCTGTTCACCCGACGGAACAGCCTGCCGGAGGTCCGTGCCGCTAGTGTGAAAGTAGCCTTAGTTGCCAACATTAATTTAATTTTTAAGAAAAAATAAAGGGTTTTACTGCAAAAAAGTTGTAAAACGTAAAAAAAATATAAAAATAAATACGTATTTGGTATCACTGTAATCGTACTCATCCAGAGAACAAAGATATTATGTTATTTATACCAAAAAATGAACGCTGTAAAATTTATAACGTAAACGCAGTGGCAGTATTGCTGTTTCCCCCCCCCCCCCCCCATCTCCCTCCCAGAAAGAGTTAATAAAAGTTAAATCAGAAAGTTATGTGTACCCCCAAATGGCGCAATTAAAAACAACAACTTTTCCCGCAAAAAACAAGCTACATAGACAGAAAAATAAAAAAGGTTATAGCTCTTGGAAAGCAAAGATGAAAAATGGAAGAAACACACTTGGTCAGTGAGGCCCAAAACAGGTTGGTCACTAAGGGGTTAAGGGACAGTTTTGTAAGCCGATTACAGGGTATCAAGTGGAATACATTGTTTCTGAATTCACTTAGGCCCCTTTCACACGGGCGTGAATTCCGGGAGGGTGCAATGCGTGAGGTGAACGTATTGCGCCCGCACTGAATCCGGAGCCATTCACTTGAATGGGGCTGTGCAGATGAGCGGTGATTTTCATGCATCACTTGTGTGTTGTGTGAAAATCGCAGCATGCTCTATATTCTATGTTTTTCACGCAACACAGGCCCCATAGAAATGAATGGATCTGCGTGAAAATCGCAAGCAAGTGCGGATGCGGTGCGATTTTCACGCATGGTTGCTAGGAGATGATAGCGATGAGCAACCACAATAAAGTCTAATCACTGTATTATTTTCCCTTATAACAGGATTATAAGGGAAAATAATAGCATTCTTAATACAGAATGCTTAGTAAAATGTGGCTTGAGGGGTTAAAAAAAAATATATATTAATAATTAACTCACCTTATCCACTTGTTCGCACAGCCGGCATAGTCTTCTTTCTTCTTCTTCTACTTTAAGGACCAGCAAAAGGACCTTTGACGACGTAATTGCGCTCACCAGGTGGTGAGCGCGGTGACATCGGCGCAGGTCCTGCTTCATTCAGCAGGACCTGCGCTGACGTCACCGATTACATCAAAAAGGTCCTTTTCCAGGTCCTGAAAGAAGAAAGAAAACTATTCCGGCTGCGCAAACAAGTGGATGAGGGGAGTTAATTAAAAATAAATAAAAAATAAACCCCTAAAAGCCACATTTTTTGTAAGAATGCTATTATTTTCACTTATAACATGAATAGAACACCTAACCCAAACCAGAATTTCAGTGAAGTCGTCCGGGTCTGGGTACCACATTCAGTTTTTTTCTCACATGCGTGCAAAATGCATTGCACTCGCGCGAAAAAAATAATAAAAATGGTGTGCCTACTCGCGCGGTTTTCCCACAATGCATCTGGAGCAAATCCGAGGCGCCCGTGTGAAAGAGGCCTTACAAATAAAAAAATGTGAAAACTAGTAAACTAATGAATAAATCCACATTTAAAAAAAAGTTTCTTTACAGCATAATTGTTCGTTTTATCATTTGTAAATTAAATTTAATAACAATGGTTTCCTTTTGATATACGAGCCCCTTGCTAATTTATTCAAACTCTTTGGTGTTTTTCCTGTTTTGTTGCAATACTTCCTGGAATAAAAATAGATTTTAATTTAGATTTTATCTAAAATAATCCAAATTGTTACAGTGAAATGAAAAAAAAATAATTATATATATATTTTGCTTTGTATTTTTTTCTGAGTGTATATAATATATATATATATATATATTTTCATTCATCCCCTGTGCTATGAAACTAAGTAGTGTGGTCCAACCAATTAACTTCAGAAATCATAACAGTTAGGGCTCTTTCAGGCGAGCGTATCCTATGCGGAAATCACTCTCAGTTTGTGAGCAGGATTCCCGTTATGGACACTACTCATTTCACAGGGGCACACGGCATTATACTGATTTATAATGTTGCTTGTCTCTGCATGAACTAACTTCTACAGAATTAGGGGTGTTTCACACTAGCGTGTGCAGTCTAGAAATCACGCTCTGTGTGTGAGCATAACCCTCCGTTTTGGACACTACTTGTCTTGCAGGAGCGCACAGTATTAGGTCCCTTTCACACGAGCGAGTTGTCCGCGCGGGTGCAATGCGTGACGTGAACGCATAGCACCCGCACTGAATCCTGACCCATTCATTTCAATGGGTCTGTGTACATAAGCTTTGTTTTTCATGCATCAGTTCTGCGTTGCGTGAAAATCGCAGCATGTTCCATATTCTGCGTTTTTTCACGCAGCCCTGGCCCCATAGAAGTGAATGGGGCTGCGTGAAAAACGCATTGCATCCGCAAGCAAGTGCAGGTGCGATGCGTTTTTCACTGATGGTTGCTAAGAAATGTTGTTTGTAAACATTCAGTTTTTTATCACGCGCGTGAAAAACGCATCAAAACGCATCGCACCCGCGCGGAAAAAAACTGAACAACTAAACGCAATCGCAGACAAAACTGACTGAACTTGCTTGCAAAATGGTGCGAGTTTCACTTAATGCACCCTGAACGCATCCGGCCCCAATCCGCAACGCCCGTGTGAAACCAGCCTTATACTGATTTATAATGATGTGTGACTCCACATGACCTTACTTCCACAGGATCATACTGACATAAAGTTGTGAGTATAATTAGCAATAAGAGACACTATATAGAGACACTATAAGCTGAGTGCAGAGAACCCAGAAAAAAAAAAAAAAAAAGCCATTATTCAAAAATGTGTTAGGAGGTCACCAAATAGCATGCGACAGGCTCCCCAAACACATGGAAGAAGGTTCTCTAGTCAGAGGAGACTACAACTGAACTTTTTGACCATCATGGGAAACGCTGTGTGTGGCTCAAACCCAACACTTCCCATCACCCAAGAACACCATCTTCACATCTAACAGTAAAGGCTATGTACACCATCGGAGGCAATTTATTTATTTATTTTTTATGATTGCTTGCTCGTTTTTGGCTAAAAATTACTTTTGTAATTGGCCTTTATTATAAATATTGAGCCGTTCTGTCACAAAGGGTTAACTGTTTTTCTACCTGAGTGACTCGTACTTTCACTTTGTGCCGCCATCTCGCTAAAGTACTAAAAGGTCAAACACTTCTTTAAGCCACATTCTTATCAGTAAGATAAGAACTGAGCTATAATGAGTATAATGTCAGAGAGCAAAGATAAGGAGGCCTGTTCCTGGTCTAACAGAAAAGACAGAAAATACAGAGGGTGCTAATAGAGCATGTCAGCTCTGTACAGGGAGAAAAAAAAATGCCATATTTAATAAAGACCAAATTAAGCAAAAAAAAAAATTGGGGTTCATTAGACTAGGCATGTATACCTGAGTTAGTCTGTTAATGATTGTCAAAAGATCTGTAATGATCTTATAATAACAGCTTTCCTTAATGTCCTCTGTCCCTTTCCACTGCTCCCATAAAAGACCGTTGCTATGGCTTGTCTGTCTTCCCTTTAGTATAAGCAGAAGACAGAGGGGAGGCTGCATTAGGCTTCAGACTGTGGAGGCGTGTCTCTCAGTAATCCAATCTGATTGGCTGGTAGGGAGCTGCTGGCTACAGCAAGTGTGTATGGGAAGTGAGGAAAAGCAGTTTTGGCCTCAGAGAACTGGCAGAGGAGCCATCTTGAGAAGGTCCTCATATTTTAGAGGTTAAAACAGCCGTAACTAAGGGAAAAACTCAAAGAAAACAGTGGAGTGTGAAGAAACTAAAGATTGCTTTATGCATAATGCTGCTGCAGCAGTAACATATGCTGAAATTGATCTTTTGATGAAAACATGGCGGTTACACTTTAAAATGAGTACACAATGCAATAATAAAAAATTAATAAAAATTGCCCCCAAATTACCTTTAAGCATGGTGGTGGCAGCATCATGCTAGGGGAATGCTTTTCAGCAGCAGGGACTGGAAATCTGCTCATGATTGAAGGAAAGATAGGTGGCAGTAAACACAGGGAAATTCTAGAGAAAAACCAGTTTCAGTTTACCAGGGATTTAAGACTGGGACAGAGGTTCACCTTCCAGTAGCAAGACAACCCTAAACGTCCTACTAAGGCCCCATGCACACGGCCGTTGTTCACAGCCGTGTGCGGGCCGTGGAACCGCGGCCTGGATCCCTCCTGAGAGCAGGAGCGCACGGCGTCACTGGTTGCTATGACGCCGTGCGCCCCCTGCTGCCGGCACAGTACAGTAATACACTGGTATAGATCGTACCAGTGTATTACTGTACTGTGCCGGCAGCAGGGAGCGCACGGCGTCATAGCAACCAGTGACGCCGTGCGCTCCTGCTCTCAGGAGGGATCCAGGCCGCGGTTCCACGGCCCGCACACGGCTGTGAACAACGGCCGTGTGCATGGGGCCTTAATCTACACTGCCGTGGTTAAAGGCAGAACATTTAAATGCTGTGCAATAGTTTAGTCATAGCCCAGACCTCGATCCAACAGAGAATCTGATGTAGGACTTGAAGACTGCTGTACGCCAACACAACCCATCTAATTTGTCTGGAAGAATAGGAAAAGTCCCAGGGCCAGATATAATCATTACTCTGACAGCTCACTCCACTTTCACATATGGCTAAAGTCAGTTTTAGCCAAGTCAGATTTATGAACAGCCCTTTAAGACTGTAATAAATGTGGTTTGATGGTAGCAGTTTATCCGTCAGTAAGCAGATTTACAAAAGTCGCACATCTTTACGAAAAAGTCGCATGTTCTATTAAAAAGTCTCAAAAGATAAGCATGGTCCTCACTGGAGTGAAATAGCGCAATTTTTTGCGACTTTTTAAATAGTCTTAATAGTAAATCCGTCTAGAGATTAATTTACATAAGAAAACACGCCCACTTTCAGAAAACTGGCGAGCATAGTGCAGAGCAGAAAAAAGTCGCAAATTTTTGCGCAGTTTTAGTGATTGCTCAAAAATTTGCGACTTTTTCACTCCATTATTCTGACTTGATCTAATGATAAATCTGGCCCCCAGTGTCTAAAGGTGCTACCTATATACAGTACCCCTGGAGACACACACATCTGTAATAGGGTCCACAAAGCATTGCCTTTCAGGGGATCAATACTTATGCACACTAAGGGCTCTTTTACATGAGCGGATGCCGTGTGGGTAATACACTGCGTGAAAGAGAGCCAAGCCCCGTTCCAGACAGCAGAGACACGGAGCAGAAACACGATTGATAATGCTCCGTGCCTCTCTGATCTTTTTACTACAAAATGACGGTGACAACTTTATCTCACTGTGATTTTGTAGTAAAAAGGTCACAGATAGGCACAGAGCATTATCAATCACGTTACTGCTCCGTGTCTCTGCTGTCCAGTGCCCGGCTCTCTTTCATGCAGCGGATTACCTGCTCGGCATCCACTTGTGCGAAAGAGCCCTTTAAAAGGTGTCTGGTTTTTGTATTAATTGTTTGTCAGAGTATAAAAAAATATTTTGTATTTTCAAGTGGCAAGTATAGTATGTAAACTTAAAAAAATAAAAATAAATAAATTGTAGTGTGTCGTACAGCAAAACTGGGAAAAGCACCAAAATGGGTGTATACTTTCACACAACTTTGTAGTGCATACTTTTTAATACCATTTTTCAACAAAATATTCAAATTCCTTTTTGGGTATTAATCTCACATTTTACTTGCCTTTCATTTATTTTTCTAATTCTTTATTATTGTATTTAACCCCTTCCCGACCAGCGCCGTACTAGTACGACCCTGGCTAGGTCTTTAAAGATGGCACCCGCAACCGGCGGTAATCCTGACCAATGCATCTGAGCGCGCAAAACATCAGAAGCACGTGCTAACGCATTGGGGGGTCTATGAGATTAGCAATCTAATGATGGTTTTTTGTTTGCCGTATAGGGAACTATAACAAGCCAACTAAAAAGTTAACAAAAAGTCATACACACCCCAGAATGGTATCAATGAAAAGTTCAGATCTCCCCACAAAAAAAAATTGCCCCAATACAGCTCCGTACACATAATTACAAAAAAGTTATATGGGGTCAGAATTTGGTGATGAAAAATGATTTTATTTTTTTTTTTTCCTGTATATCCTGTGTGTCTTCAAAAAAATCTGGTAAGGCCTCTTTTACACTTGCGTTGTCCGGATCCGGCGTGTACTCCACTTGCCGGAATTACACGCCGGATCCGGAAAAACGCAAGTGAACTGAAAGCATTTGAAGACTGATGCGTCTTCAAAATGCGTTCAGTGTTACTATGGCAGCCAGGACGCTATTAAAGTCCTGGTTGCCATAGTAGTAGTGGGGAGCGGGGGAGCGGTATACTTACAGTCCGCGCGGCTCCCGGGGCGCTCCAGAATGACGTCAGAGCGCCCCATGCACATGGAGGACGTGCCATGCGATCACGTGATCCATGCGTTTGGTGCGCCCTGACGTCACTCTGGAGCACCCCGGGAGCCGCACGGATGGTAAGTATGCTGCTCCCCCGCTCCCCACTACACTTTACCATGGCAAACAGGACTTTAGCGTCCCGGCAGCCATGGTAACCATTCAGAAAAGGCTAAACGTCGGATCCGGCAATGCGCCGAAACAACGTTTAGCTTAAGGCCGGATCCGGATCAATGCCTTTCAATAGGCATTAATTCCGGATCCGGCCTTGCGGCAAGTCTTCAGGATTTTTGGCCGGAGCAAAAAAGCGCAGCATGCTGCGGTATTTTCTCCAGCCAAAAAACTTTCCGTTCCGGAACTGAAGACATCCTGAACGGATTTCACTCCATTCAGAATGCATTAGGATAAAACTGATCAGGATTCTTCCGGCATAGAGCCCTGACGACGGAACTCTATGCCGGAAGACAATAACGCAGGTGTGAAAGAGCGCTAAGTAGTAAACACCAGGCAGGTAAGTGATCACTGGCGGGGTTTGCACTTGCAACAAGTTGCTGATGCAGTGTGCAAAATCTCATTCACACATGTTTTTTTCCAACATTTTCTAATTCATAGCATGTTCATTATTGTGGAATAATTTCACCACAGCAAAGTAAGTAGCACATGGGGATTTTGCTTCCGTTTCACTGGAAATTCTATGATGTCAAATTTCTGCTCTCTCTGAACGGACACTTTTGCCTCCATAACTATATGGGGAGTACCACACTGATCACATATACACCCATGTATACGCAATTTATATACTCTATAAAAATAGTCTTACACCCAGGCATTTAATTAAACCGGTTTGCATGATAATTGAAGTTTAATAAGCAGCGTCTGCAACTAAAAAAAATAAATAAAAAAAATTCTAACAAGTGATTCGAAAACAAGGACACCACTAATTATAAGACACAGTCACCTGCATGTCTGAAAACACTCACAATGTGTGATCCTCGTCGTATTTACAGGTCCATACTGATAGCGACTAGTGTATAAAAATCCCTGAAAGGGTCTCACCTTTATCACAGGTATTTGTCACAAGATGTCTATACCTGCACATAAATATAAGGGGCAGATATTTCTGTATTCTATGGACCAGCACTGGTGCCAGGGTAGTACAAGTTATACTCCAATAGGCCCCACACTAAAACCACATTTTTAAAAAAAAATTTACAAAGAAATTGTATTGTGTGCAGTTGCTCTAAGGCTCTAAAAAAATTATAATAATAAAAACGCACTAAGATCACAATATATAGTGTGGATTCATGTGCGTTTTGTTTCTTACAAGGTTTTGGTGCAAATTTCATGTGGATTTTCGGCATACAAATCAGAACCATGTGCAGTTACCCTTACCTTTAGGCCCGCCATGCCAGAGTTGTGGACTGCAAACTGCGAGTCCACAAACCACAGGGACTGGCTGTATGCCAGATCCTATTGATTGATATGTCCCATCTTTTGTGGTGCAGAGTCACTGACCCGGAAGCCCACGGAAACCCTCATGCAGACATCAGTGTTTCACAGACGTGTGCTGTACGTGTTCTCCACGAACAGCACACATCTCTATTCATTTTAATGTGTGTATTCACACATCAGTGTTTCAGCACGGTCCGTGGGTCCGTTCTTTTTCCCACGGATGCATGCTCTATTTTTGTCCGTGTTCACGGATCCATCACGCCCATTATAGTCTATGGGTCAGTGAAAACCACGGATGCCATCCGTGTTTCACGAATCATTAAAAGAGATTCTTTGAAAATTATTTTTCAGCTGTTGAGTGTTAGTGAAACACAGATGCAACATGGACCCAACACGGATCTGTCGAGGGAGAAAACACGGATTGAACACTGTCCGTGTTACCACTGATCCAAAACTGACACGAACGTCTGCATGACATATGCTATCTTTCACCGCATTGTGGACGAGTCTGCACTGCAATGGGGAATACACACGGCCGGGGCCTGCGTTTTGCACGAGGCCGTATTCTGCAGGTTAGGCTCCATTCACACGTCTGCAACGTGTTTTGCGGATCCACGGAGCCGCAAAGCGGCAATGTGCATTCCACATTTTGCGGACCGCACATTGCCGGCACTATAGAATATGCCTATTCTTGTCCGCAATTGTGGACAAGAATAGGACATGTTTTATGGTTTTCGGGAACGGAATTGGGGACCTGGAAGTGCGGGCCCGCAATTCAGTGTTGGAATTCCATAGGAATGAATAGGTCCGCAATTCCGTTCCGCAAATTGCGGAACGAAATTGCGGACGTGTGAATGGTGCCTTAGTATGATTACAGATTATTGTTTTTAGTAAACTTCCATATGCAGCTGTGTGAATGGCTCTTTTTTTGCCAGCCAAGCTGTAGTTTTTGTTGATACCATATTGGAGCGTACATGACTATTTGACCACATTTTCTTGGCTGTGTTGTCTTTATCTTCATTACAGCATTCACTGTATGGGACAAATACTTTCATATTTTAATAGTTCAGGAATTTCTGCATGCGCCAATGCTTTTGTTGTGATTTGTATTTTTTATTTTTCTATTTATTTGTAAAATAAGGACAGTGGCTTATTTGATTTTTCAATTGCTTTTTTTATACATCCATTTAAAAATAAGGTTAAATTATATTTATTTTTTTAGTCTGCCTAGGGCAGTTCCTCAACTCTAAGTCATCAGGGCCCACTTTCCAGTCATGATCTCAGAAGATCCCACAGAATGAATAACTGGTAGGTCTGGATGCACTGACACTAATTATATTACCTGCTCAGTACTAAGGAAATCCTGAACACATGACCGGCAGGTGGGCCCTGAGGACTGGCGTGGACACTGCCCTAGAGGACTTGAACAAGCAGTCACCCACCGTCAGATACCATGGACACAACTGACCACAGCATTTGACGGCGTTAAACGTCCGTGATCAGAGATTATGGATGTCTGTCTCCTGTGTAAAACAGCATTTACCAACTTTTCACAGTCCCAACATCCGCCACATATGTATGGCCGTTGTAACCAAGTGTTTAAAAGGGATTGTCTCACTTTAGCAAATGGCATTTATCATGTAGAGAAAGTTAATTAAAGCCACTTACTAATGTATTGTGGTTGTCCATATTGCCTCCATTGCTGGCTTGATCCATTTTTCCATTAAATTATACACTGCTCGTATTCAGGAGTTACGACCACTTTTACAATCCAGCAGCGGTGGTCGTGCATGCACACTGTAGGAAAAGCCACCCAACTCTCTGGTGGCTGGGACTGCAGGACTGTGCACAAGCCAGCGCTTTTTCCTATTGTGTGCAAGCACGACCACCGCTGCCGGAATGCAGGGTGGTCGTAACCATGGAAATGAGCAGTGTATAATGTGACAGAAAAATGTATCCAGACAGCAAAGGATGCAATATGGACAAATACAATACATTAGTAAGTGGCTTTAAATTAACTTTCTCTACATGAAAAGCCATTTGCTGAAGTGACACAACCCCTTTAACCTCTCCACTTTCTATGCTATCCTTTTACGGCAGTGATATTGTGACAATTCTTTCTATTTAAAATGGACTCAGTTGACAAATCTGACTTAAAGGGGGTTATCCAAGACTATAAATATGCCTGGGCACCTCACATTGAAGATACTTACCGCCACTTCTCCCAGTGCGTGGATAGCATCACCTGCATCAGCAGTGGTGCAGTGAGCGGAGAGCCAGGTAAGTATATTTAATGTGAGGGGCCCGGGCATATGGGGGGCATTTTATAGTCTTGGATAACCCCTTTAAATGAGCTCAAATGGATAACTAAGCCCACTTTCCCAATCCACTTTTCAAAAATGGCATGGTGTAAGAAAAAAGGAAAATGTCCCCTTTTTTTGCATAAATAAGCCCATGAGATGACAAAGCCTTACCATATTATGAGAGAAGTATCGGCACATATGCTTCATCATAATGTACTAAACCTAAAGCTACCATCTGCATGCCTGGGTAGAGATAACAGGTAGCCCATTACAATGCACCATCACTGGACTTTGGGTGGACCTTGAACTCGGTAAAGTATAACTATATCAACAAAAGGCATCTCCCTAATACAAGAGTCAGAGGGTAAAAGCCTCATTTACATGCATCAGATCCATCAAGTCACGCAGCCATAAATCCAAGACATTTTTCATTAGGGCCTCAAGAAGTTGGTTTGAGAAGTGCACATTCTCCAGGGTTTTGCATGGACATGTTCTACCTGAAAAACAAGCTCGGTCACATCACATGAAGGACAGGCAGCAGAAACCTTTTTTTTTCTTAAGAAGTAAAGCAGAGACATTTAGGATTCCACGTACAAACCCTACTTATCTCAAGAGCTCGGGGAATCCAAAGAACAAACACGAGGGGAGTTGGGAGGGTTGTCGTCAGCACGCAGGCAGAATTATTCATATTTTTTGTGTTTACGGTGAAAAATTGGCAAACCCTGTAGTAGAGCGTGACATTCAAGCCAAAGATAAGCATTTCTAATGTATACTACTGTGAACAGGGCTCCATCGTGATGGGGGCGACCGTATTCATGGAGGTTGTAGATTTATTATATGTGCTAGTACGTGGTTCTATAGTAGCATATAAAAATGTACTGGTCCTTACAAAAGGGCAGTTCCTGCTCTGCTGGGCACCCCAACACCTTTGAAAACATCAGATTAAAGGGGTTGTGCAGCGGCTAAATATTGATGACCTGTCCTCAGAATAGAAGCAAAAATCCTAAACTTTATTCAATAGTCATTAAAACTAGGGGTACAGTCCGCTTGTTTGGGGAGTGGACTCTATCCCTGGTTTTAGTGGATACTGAATAAAGCTTTGGATTTTTTTTTCTATAGAATTTATTTCCTGTGGTCCATCGGGTTCCACTGCCTCTAAGCTGCGGATTTCAATCATCATGGTGGAGCTAAGGTGGCGAGCACAGCTCAGGTATTCCTATCCTCAGGATAGCAGTTGTACCGCCAGCGCAAAAGAGACAACGCGCAGGTCATCTCCCCTTCAAACAGCTGATTGGTAGGAGAGAACCCCCCACCGATCCTGAGGAAGGTCATCAACACTAAGCCACTGCACAACCCCTTTAAAGGGTAACTGCACATAGGTGCAGGTTTATAAACCGGAAATCTACACAGATTTCCATGGGGATTTCAGTGCGTTTCCGCACGTGTTGCTTGCAGTTTTTGGAGCAGATTTGGAAGGAAAATCAAAGCGTACATGAGATTTGTCTAATCTCATACACTTTGCTCCTACTGTATTAGGGCTCATGCACACAAGCGTATTTTTGGTCCGCATCCGATCTGCGGGTCGGATGTGGACCCATTCACTTCAATGGGGTAGCAAAAGATGTGGACAGCACACCGTGTGCCGTCTGCATGTCCGTTCCGCAGCCCTGCAAAAAAATAAAAAAATTAACATGTCTTATTCTTGTCCATTTTACGGACAAGCAAAAGGACAGTTCTATAGAGGGCCGGACGTTTCATTCGTCAAAAAGCAGAACACACACGGCCAGTATCCCTGTTCTGCAGATCTGCAATTTGTGGACCACAAAAACAGCTAAATGTGCATGAACCCTTAGGGCTTATGCACATGGCCGTTGGTCGGCCGTTACATGCATTGGGGACCGAAATTTACGGTCCCCAATGTACGGGAAACGTCCGTGCGGATTCCGCAGAAAGATCCAGAGCCATTCAACTTAAATGGGTCCGTGATCTGTCCGCACTGCAAAAAAAGTAGAACACGTTCTATTTTTTTTTGTGGTGCAGAGGCACGGAGAGAAACCCCACAGAAGCACTCCATAGTGCTTCCGCGAGGTTCCGCCTCAGACCTTCTGGATCCATGATGCGAAGTGCAAATGGCCGGTGCCTGTGCATTGCGGCCGGCATACATTTATGTGCCCGAGCCCTTAGGCCTCTTGCACACAAACGTATTTTCTTTCCGTGTCCGTTCCGTATTTTTATTTTCGCAGACTGTATGCGGAACCATTCACTTCAATAGGTCCACAAAAAAAACTGAAGTTACTCTGTGTGCATTCCTTTTCTGTATGTACGTATTTCTGTTCCGCTAAAATAAATAAAAAATATAACGTCCTATTATTGTCTGTATTACGGACAAGGATAGTACTGTTCTATTAGAGACCAGCTGTTCCGTTCCACAAAATACAGAATGCACATGGATGATGGATGTCATCCGTACTTTTTACAGATCCGTTTTTTTGTGGACCGCAAAATACATACGGTCGTGTGCAAGTGGCCTTATGGCTCATGCACACGACCGTATGCCCTCCGAGACATACGGTCCGTGAGCGGGCCATATGTCCCGGAGCGACATACATCATGCGCACAGCAACGTAGGTTACTAGGATACTGTGCGCATCGGGCCGCCTGTGGGACTACTGTCCTGCACTCATATGATTATATGAGTGTAGGACAGTAGTCCCGCAGGCGGCCCGATGCGCACAGTATCCTAGTAACCTACGATGCTGTGCGCTCCCGTGCGCATGATGTATAGACATATGGCCCGCTCACGGACCGTATGTCTCGGAGGGCATACGGTCGTGTGCATGAGCCCTTATGCTGTGTTTTTTCTGTGCAAGAATCTGCACGGAAAAACCATTTGTAATCTGCAATGTGTGCAAGTAGCCCAAGGCTGAAAACACACATAGGTATTATGTGGTGTTTTTCGTTTTTTTTTTTATTTTGCACATGTGGTTTTGATGTGATTTTTACATAAATGTAATCTCCAGAAGTTAACAGAGATTCTATTGGAAATATGAAATGTAGGACACAATTTATCTTTCTTTAGTGCCTTTTTTTGTAATTGTTGTTGCTGGATTAACAAAAAAACAAAACAAAAAAAAAAAAAAAAAAACACGTTTAGGATTTAGCAATTTTTGGGGTATTTTTCTTTCCCTGCATGGAAAACAGTATGCAATATGTTAAAAATCTTTTTTTTTTTTTTTTTTTTTTTTTTTTTAAAGAAACATACAAAAGTGTGTAGAGGCCCTCAGAGTGTGAAATAATTTGTACATTTGCATTTTTTGGCAACTACAGGGTGGGCCATTTATATGGATACACCTTAATAAAATGGGAATGGTTGGTGATATTAAAAGGGACACCGACAGGGCTAATAAGCATATTGAGGTATATATATGGCACTACAATCATCTAAGTATCCCCCCTGTCCACATTATACATACAGTAAACTTAAGTTTTATAACCTGCTCCAACGGTCTTCAATCTGCCCAAGGGGCGGCGTTTCACCTCTCTTGCGCCCAGCCAGCCTCCCCCAACTGCCGCTTTGAAGCGCCGCCCAGCTCATGAATATTCAATTTGCTGGGCGGCTTCTGCGGTCCCCGCTCTGAAGCGCTGCGCTGAACAGTGCCCGGCGCATGCGCCGGATCTTGTGAAGTCCGGTACAGTAAGCGCCGCCCAGCTCATCAATATTCACTTTGCTGGGCGGCGCTTACTGTCCCCGACTTCACAAGATCCGGCGCATGCGCAGGGCACTGTTCAGCGCAGCGCTTCAGAGCGGGGACCGCAGAAGCCGCCCAGCAAACTGAATATTAATGAGCTGGGCGCGCTTCAAAGCGGCAGTTGGGGGAGGCTGGCTGGGCGCAAGAGAGGTGAAACGCCGCCCCTTGGGCAGATTGAAGACCGTTGGAGCAGGTTATAAAACTTAAAGTTTACTGTATGTATAATGTGGACAGGGGGGATACTTATATGATTGTAATACCCATTATAAGACCTGTACTGCCATATATATACCTCAATATGCTTATTGGCCCTGTCAGTGTCCCTTTAACTTCCTGTTTGTGGCACATTAGTATATGTGAGGGGGGAAACTTTTCAAGATGGGTGGTGACCATGGTGCCATTTTGAATCCAACTTTAGTTTTTTTAATAGGAAGAGGGTCATGTGACACATCAAACTTATTGGGAATTTCTTAAGAAAAACAATGGTGTGCTTGGTTTTAATGTAACTTTATTCTTTCATGAGTTATTTACAAGTTTCTCTTTGTTTACAGCCATTGACATGTCGCCGAGGTTAACACGTGCGGATAGAAATTGTGTTGATGTCTGGTGAACGCAGTAACCGGGTCATTGCAGCAGATTTCAATGCAAGACCACCCATCTCCCATGCTACAGTTAGCAAACTGCTTGCTAAGTTTCGTGAAACTGGTTCAGTGTTGGATTTGCCAAAATGTGGACGCATGAAATCCGTTACTAATGAAGAAACATCAGTGGCTGTCCTAGCTTCATTCAGCAAGAGCCCACAGCGTAGCACTTGCCGCATGTCACTGGAGAGTGGCATTTGTCGAACATCCCTTTGGCAGATATTAGCTACTCACAAATGGCACCCTTACAAACTCCAGCTACTGCAGCATCTCAACGAGGATGACCCAGATCGGCGCACTGAATTTGCAGAATGGGCAAAACAAAAATTGGAACAGGACCCTCAGTTTACACAGAAGATTTTGTTCAGTGATGAGGCAAACTTTTATGTGAATGGTGAAGTTAACAAACAAAACCACCGCTATTGGTCTGACACTAACCCACATTGGATAGATCCCTCCAAGACTGTTGGAACCCAAAATAATTGATGGTATGGTGTGGTATATGGGGTACAAAGAAAGTGGGGCCATTCTTCATCAATGGAAACCTCAAGGCCACTGGATATGTGAAATTGCTACACAATGATGTGTTTCCCTCTTTATGCACTGAAGCTGGCACGTTCCCTGAGTTTTGCCAGCAAGATGGTGCACAACCACATTATGGGTGTCAGGTCCGAGCATTCCTAGATGAACAGTTTCCTGGAAAGTGGATTGGTCGTCGTGGGCCAGTTGAATGGCCCCCAAGGTCTCCCCATCTGACCCCCTTAGACTTTTATCTTTGGGGTCATCTGAAGGCAATTGTCTATGCTGTGAAGATACGAGATGTGCAGCACCTGAAACTACGAATACTGGAAGCTTGTGCTAGCATTTCTCCTGCGGTGTTGCCATTAGTGTGTGAAGAGTGGGAGAAGAGGGTTGCATTGACAATCCAACAGAATGGGCAGCACATTGAACACATTTTATAAGTGGTCAGAAACTTGTAAATAACTCATGAAAGAATAAAGTTACATTAAAACCAAGCACACCATTGTTTTTCTTGTGAAATTCCCAATAAGTTTGATGTGTCACATGACCCTCTTCCTATTGAAAAAACAAAAGTTGGATTCAAAATTTGCCGACTTCAAAATGGCCGCCATGGTCACCACCCATCTTGAAAAGTATCCCCCCTCACATATACTAATGTGCCACAAACAGGAAGTTAATATCACCAACCATTCCCATTTTATTAAGGTGTATCCATATAAATGGCCCACCCTGTAGATGGAGCATGGTATAAAGCTGTGATTCCCAACCAGGGATCCTGGAACATGATCACAGGTTTCCCAGAAGGCAGCAACAAGCCCAGTCACTGATGGTCCAGGACCACACACATACACACACTTATTAGGGCCCTTTCACACGGGCGAGTATTCCGCGCGGATGCGATGCGCGAGTTGAACGCATTGCACCCGCACTGAATCCTGACCTATTCATTTCTATGGGGCTGTTCACATGAGCGGTGATTTTCACGCATCACTTATGCGTTGCGTGAAAATTGCAGCATGCTCTATTTTGTGCGTTTTTCACGTAACGCAGGCCCCATAAAAATGAATGGGGTTGCGTGAAAAGTGCGGATGCAGTGCGATTTTCACGTACGGTTGCTAGGAGACGATCGGGATGGAGACCCGATCATTATTATTTTCCCTTATAACATGGTTATAAGGGAAAATAATAACATTCTAAATACAGAATGCATACTCCACTTGATCACGCAGCCGGCATCTCCTTCTGTCTTCATCTTAGCTGTGTGGAGGAACAGGACCTGTGGTGACGTCACTCCGGTCATCACATGATCCATCACCATGGTAAAAGATCATGATGACCGGAGTGACGTCACCACAGGTCCTGTTACTGCACACAGCTAAGATGAAGACAGAAGGAGATGTCGGCTGCGCGATCAAGGGGATTAAGGCGAGTTAAATTATTATTAATTTTTATTTATTTTTTAACCCCTCCAGCGCTATTTTACTATGCATTCAGAATACTATTATTTTCCCTTATAACCATGTTATAAAAAGGAAAATAATACAATCTACAGAACACCAAACCCAAACTTCTGTGAAGAAGTTTGGGTACCAAACATGCGCGATTTTTCTTACGCGAGTGCAAAACGCATTACAATGTTTTGCAATCACGCGTGTTCCCGCAACGCACCCGCACATTTTCCCGCAACGCCCGTGTGAAAGAGGCCTTATAGATTCACTACTTGGCCATATTTCGGACATGTGCCCTGGCTCGATGGCGAGTTTATGGACCAAACTCACAGCTTCATAGGGATCTATGGTGCCGTCAGTTTGGGTCAGTTAAAGGGGTTGTCCAGGATCAGAAAAACATGGCTCCTTTCTTCCAGAAGCAGCTGTGTGCAGCAGTGTATAGTACCAGCAAAGTGAATGAGATTTGAAGTAAATCGCAGCATGTTCTGTATTGTGATTGTTCACACATCTCTGGCTCCACAGAAATAATCGGGGCTTATATGAAGAACTGAAGACGAGTACTACATCGCTCCTGTTACAGAGGCCTGAAAACCAGGCTGACATGGTGTTACTGCTAAATGTTGCCATGTTTAAACTGATCTTTAATGGCTGCACAATTTGGCCCTGCAAAACCATGTGGCCATTAAGAATTTGAAAATGCCAGGGATGTGCAGTGACAGCACGTCAGCGTGGTTTGCGGCCGCTACGGGTGGGCTCACCCCAATATCCATCTCACCTTCTGCTTTTACGCTCTGTGTACTAACAAAACAATGTTCTTTTAAAAGGGGCGGCTGTCCCCTGGCAAAATCTCCTATCCACGGGATAAGGGATAAACGTCTGATCGTCAGAGGTCAGAACGCTGGACCCCATGTGGCAGCGCTTTCTAGGGCGTTCTTCTTTGTTTTATGTCACGCTTAGGCCTCATGCACACAACTGTATTTAGTATCCGTGTCGGATCCACACTTTTTTTTGTGGACTGCACACAGACCCATTAATTTCAATGCCCGTTCCGCAAATTATAGAACATGTCCTATTCCTGTCCGTATTGCAGACAAGAATAGCGATTTCTAGTCATGAGAGTTAGACAAATATGGATTGCACATGGAAGGTTCCGTATTTGGTGGATCCAGGGGACTGAAGACCACAATAAGGACACAGTCGCATGCATAAGGCCTTAGGCCTCACACAGGTGACCATATCCATTTTGCAGTCCGCAAAGCATGGATCCGCAAAATATGGATACTGCCCATGCCGCAATTTTCTCACTCCCTTCACTAGAACTGGCTATCCTTGTCTGCAAAACAGGCAGGAATTGGACATGTTATATATTTTACAGAATGACCACACGGCTGCGGACAGAACATGGATGACATCAGTGCGCTGTCAGTATTTTTTGCGGACCCGTAGAAATAAATAGGTCCATGTTTTTTTTTGGCTCCTAAAATATAAAACATCAACATAAATAACAGTTACAAAAAAAAAATATATATACTTCCGGTGTGTGAAACCATGGCAAGCGCTGAATGTCAGAAAGGAGTATATTGTGTAATACTAAAGTAACAATACATTTATCTTCAGTTTAACCCCTAATAAGCACAGAGGTACCGTGTTACTAAACGTTCCCTGCAGGAAAAAATAAAAATAAAATGTAAACTGAGACTCGCAGTGACACCGAAGATGGACCTCCAAATCAAAGGATCAAACGTGAGCAACAGGCAACTGCAAGATATACAGAAA
Organism: Bufo gargarizans; assembly: GCF_014858855.1. Classification (NCBI taxonomy): domain Eukaryota; kingdom Metazoa; phylum Chordata; class Amphibia; order Anura; family Bufonidae; genus Bufo; species Bufo gargarizans. The sequence goes on from NC_058089.1 coordinate 37,210,204, forward strand.
GCCAGACAGACCAGTCTGAAGGCTGAGAATTTCATAGATACCGATACCAGAGTGTGGTCAGGGGACAGGTTGGGTGACAGTGATGTCACAGCATGACAAGAGGTCACACCCTACCGCTGCTTTGATTTACCCCTTAATAAGCTGAGGCATCACAGGAAAACAATACTTTTCTTCTTCCCTGCTGCAGACTTGCTGCACACGGTGGTATACATGGCTTCATCACTGTGACGGGGCCACGTGGACCAAGAAGAACACATACGACTTTGACTCTTAGTGCTGGTCCCATGTACAGTCTGGAGAGATGAACAGGGCGATGTCGCGTGTGTAACTACGGTAATACAGCTGGATTTTCCCAAATGCTCAGACACAAAGTGAATGGACAGCCCCATCACGGTCAAACGCTCGCTCAGGCGACGCCTATTCCATCAGCCCCGCATACACATTAGGGAATATTCACGGGATCGTATCCGTTCTGCTGTCCGGAAATCGCTGATCCACAAAATACAGATGCAGCCAGTGTGCGTACTGCCCTTTTCACCCCACAGAAATGAATAGGTCCACGTGCTTAGTGCGGATCAGACAAGGACCGAAAATATGGTTGCATGAATGTACTCTTAGGCGCATTCACACGGCTGTAGTGCCACCAAGCTTGACTTGCAGACCACAAAAAACACTGGCACCGGCCGTGTGAACTCCGTATCATGGTGCGGACCAATTGACTTCAATGGGTCTGGGATCCGCAAGATACGGCAAAAGATAGGACATGTCCTAGCTTTTGCAGAGTGGAGGCACTGACCCGGAAGCCCTTCAGTGGGCTTCTGGGACTGTGCATCCACTCCACATCTTACGGATTGTGGATCCACTGAAGTCAATAGGTTGGCGGTCTGTAACACGGGCACGGCAGCACCACGGCTGAGTGAATGGGCCCTTAGATTGTTGGCCATTGTTATGCTTGGTATTGCGCTCAGCCCCATTCACTTGAGCTGCAACGTGTCATCACTCTGCCTAGGAAAAGCAGGGAGAAGGCCGCGGTGCTCAGAGAAGCGTCGGTACCTTCCCGAACAGCTGATCGGCAGGGGTCCCAGGTGTCGGACCCCCACCGATCAGACACTAATGATCCAAAGGATAGGTGATCAGTATAAAAAGCTCAAAACCCCCACTAATCATCTGACAGTCTCCCTGTAAAGGGGTGTTCCCATCATAGGTATATATGCCATAGCCACAGGATATGCTGTAACTGTCTGAAAGGAGTCTCATGGGCTCAGCTGTCTCCGGAACTTCCATAGAAATAAATGTAGGAAGCACATGGGCCTTCACCTCTTCATGCACCACCTCCTAGGCGGGATGGAGGTCGGGGGGCCACTGCTCCTGGTTTGGCACATACTGATGAAAAATACAGACACCCAGACTTGGTGGTTTTCCATGTTCTGATCATGTCCAGTCTGTTCACACCTATGTGGTACTTGTCCTGTTGTGGAATGGATGGCAAACAACCAAAAGCCGATGTGAAGGACACAAAGCAGTCATCGTGCACTTCACCTCCTCAGAGGCCTTCTAATGGCACTCGTTTTACTGGAATGTTTTTCCCCACTGAAGTCAAGAACACACAAAAAAAAAAAAAAAAAAAAAAAAACAGGACACCAAAACACATAGACGCCATTTATGACGTCTCCTTCATATAAGACATCTCTTATCAGCAACTACCCGCTGAGGCTACATTCACACCACAGAAAAAACGGACACGAACATTTCTTTTACTGGCCGTCACATCTCCATTTTGAGAACAATGGTAGTCTATGGGCTATTCACACGGCTATCAATTTTTTTTTTACCGTAAATAAAATAGGACATGTTCTATTCTGTCCGTTTTAAAAGCCCGACAGCCCCATACAACTGAAGGAGGCGTTTTTATCTGCTTTTTTCAGAAAGGCATCAGTGGGGGAAAAACAGCCATTAAAAACTGACCATTTTGCCGTTTCTAATGGCGCTTTTTCTTTACGGTCGTTTGAATGTTGCCTAACCCAACGTCTAACTTCTCTATTCAAACAACAAACATTTGTGCGCCCCAGACCCCAAAGGCCACTTCACAGCTCATTTCTTCCAAAAAATTAAAAGTCAAATGGAAAGTAACCCCCCAAATCCAACACTAAAATGCAGATTTTTTCAGTAAACAAATGAATTATTTGTTATAATATATTTGGAAATAATACAATCCATAGATGATCATCCACATTTGCGCAGTCTCTTACCCCAGGCCAGGAATTCGGTCACATTTTTGTCCCGTCGAAGGGCTGGTGCGTTACATTCTTGACATAGACAGATGAGAACATCTAGAAGGGTCTCCACACTCAGGGAATCGCAGTCACATCCATAGGGGCCCCTGAGGACCATGTCCTCCAGCTTCTTCAGCCTCTTTTCTACAGACATCTTGACTTTTCTTCTTCTTTACAAGTTTATCCAGAAGAAGCGTCCAGACCCAAGAATGTCCTCTCTTTACAACATGATGCGAGCACCCGCCTGGAGGAACCCTGGAGCCTCTACAAGTCCTAGGCCACTGTTCAAGTTGCGGTATAATATAAGCGCACAGTGGCCACCAGGTTAATAAAAGAACCGCACAGGTAGAGTGATGTGAATCCTGCTATACCCGACCATGACTGCTATAGGTTCCCATGTCTATGTATGTGTACACCCTCTGACAACATCCAGGCTCAGACTCTGACAACCACACACAATGTAAAGCATACAGCACTGGAGGGGTGTGCTCTGCCTGTCACCCATACACACACTGTCATGCACATACATGTCCCTCCCAGTCACAGGGCACCCACTTACACCCTGCACTAGTGCCACACAGCAGTGACATGGTGGTCACACTCTTCAGCCCTCCTCAGTGTCCGGTCCTGTGTCCGCGCTGGCCCTACCCTGGGAATGGTGCAGTCCGGATAGTGATAGCAGCGCTCATCTCTCTCCCCCCCGACCCAGGATGAGCTCTTCCTGTAATTGTTGCAATCGGCTTTCGTCTTCCCTCACCTGCACACGCCACGCCCAACACACCGGAGGGGGCGTGACTGTAGCCCGCGCTCCCACGCCTCCCGGCGCTCACCTGGAAGCCACGCCCCCTGCCCGTGTGATTGACACTTTATTACATGCGCTGTAGAACGTCGCGTGGCAGCAGGTGATATTAGTGGGAATAATCTAAGGTGCTAATAGTATTCAGTGAGGAAACGAGTTGTAATCTGCAAATCCAGCACGCACCTCATGATCGGTCTGCGGGCGGGTTTACAATCTGAAGGAGTCAATTTTAGTAGCAGGGTTTAGGATTGCAGTAGGAAATCTCAGAGAGCCCCCCCACCCCCCCACCCATAGGGGTATTTATATTCAGACTGAGGTTTTGGGGGGCAGGTTTCAGTTCAGATTTGGTACAGAAAACTGGGCAAAATCTGCGCTGAAACAGCCTCCCATTGTTTTCAATGGGAGGGCAGCAGGTAGGGTTGCCACCTTTTCCAACAAAAAATACCAGCCAAGTTAAGCCACACCCCAAAGGGGGTGTGGCTGTGGGAGCATGGCTTAACAGGTGTTAAATCGCTGTCACACTGTGGCTCCCAGTAATATTAATGCCTCCATCAGCACCCCCCAGTATTATAATGCCCCCATTAGTGCCCCCAGTATTAATATTGCCCCCATTATTAATGCCCCCAGTATTAATATTGCCCCCATTATTAATGCCCCCATTATTAATGCCCCCATTAGTGCCCCCCCCCAGTATTAATATTGCCCCCATTAGCACCCCCCAGTATTATAATGACCCCATTAGAGCCCCCCAAAATGAATAGTGTCCCCAGTAATAGTGATGACTCCATTAGTGCTCCCCAGAGTTAAAAATGCCCCATTAGTGTCCCCAATAATATTTCCCCCTTAGTGTCCCCAATAATAGTAATACCCTTATTATTGCCCCCCAGTAATAGTAATGCCCCCATTACTGCCCCCATTAAGAGTAAAGGCCCCATTAGTGTGCCCCAGAATTAATGCCCCCAGTAAGAATAATGCCCCTATTAGTATACACTGGTATAACCATTAGATCAATGGGGGTTCTACTGCTGGAAACTATGGTGATCACGAGAACAGTGACCCTGTACCCCTTAGGGCTCCCCAAAATGAACAGGGTGGTGGGTTGAGCATGAGAACTGCCGCTCCACTCATCTCTCCAGGCGTTCTGGAGACAAGCGCTCAGCTACTTCTGGAAATGAATGGAGCATCAGTGCTCATGCCTGACCGACCTGCTGCTGTTCTCGTTTTCGGTGGAGCTCTCAGCGGTAAGACCTGCACCGATCTAATTGTTATCCCCTATTCTGTGGATAGGGGATAGCTTGTCGCAACCAGAATACCCCTTTGAATCATATGAAAATAACAATATGTAATGCTAGTGGCATGACCAGTGTCAGGTGCAGCTTGATAGACGTGGTCATCCAAACTGACATGACTGTGTGCATGAGCCCTTACATGAATATAAGACATAAACGTATTTTCTTTCCGTGTCCGTTCCGTTTTTTTTTTTGCGGACCATATACGGAACCATTCATTTCAATGGGTCCGCAAAAAAAAACTTAAGTTACTCCGTGTGCATTCCGTTTCTGGATGTCCACATTTCCGTTCTGCAAAAAATAGAACATGTCCTATTATTGTCCGCATTATGGACAAGGATAGTACTGTTCTATTAGGGGCCAGCTGTTCCGTTCCGCAAAACGGAATGCACACGGATTGCATGAGCCCTAAACTTGTTAACTTAGAAAGAAAAAAGCTAAGACATGGATGTACCCCGGCCCTGCCGCAGCACGCAGCATTCCTGCCTTCAAGTCCCAACACCTTAGGAGGCCTCTAATGAGTAAAGTCATCATTTAACTGTAGAGAAACCAAAAGGCCCATCAATCATTGAACTTTTTTATGGTTGTGCTTACCTGGGCTACATGCGTCTCGCTGTAATAAGAACCTAAGGCTACTTTCACACTCGCGTTTTGGCTTTCCGTTTGTGAGATCCGTTCAGGGCTCTCACAAGCGGTTCCAAAACGGATCAGTTTGCACTAATGCATTCTGAATGGAAAAGGATCCGTCCGGGGTGCATCAGTTTGCCTCTGTTCAGTCTCCATTCCGCTTTGGAGACTGACACCAAAACGCTGGTGGTGTCCGTCTGATGAAACTGATCCAAACTGACCAAAGAACCATAAACAAGGCTGTGGCCCTCTGTAAAGTCCTCATGTTAGGCTACTTTCACACTCGCGTTTTGTGCAGATCCGTCATGGATGGATCCGTTCAGATAATACAACCGTCTGCATCCGTTCTGAACGGATCCGTTTGTGTTATCTTTAACACAGCCAAGACGGATCCATCTTGTACACCATTGAAAGTCAATAGAGGACGGACCTGTTTTCTACTGTACCAGCTTGTGTCAAAGAAAACAGATCCGTCCCCATTGACTTACATTGTGTGTCAGGACGGATCCGTTTTCTTTGACACAAGCTGGTACAGTAGAAAACAGGTCCGTCCTCTATTGACTTTCAATGGTGTACAAGATGGATCCGTCTTGGCTGTGTTAAAGATAACACAAACGGATCCGTTCAGAACGGATGCAGACGGTTGTATTATCTGAACGGATCCATCCATGACGGATCCGCACAAAACACGAGTGTGAAAGTAGCCTAACATGAGGATTTTACAGAGGGCCACAGCCTTGTTTATGGTTCTTTGGTCAGTTCATGGCCAGAGACATTTCCAGTTCTTTAGTGCATGCAGCTTCAAAAGCCATAACTTAAAAAAAAATATATATATTTGCACCTTTTTCATGATACATGGGGCTTTAGTATTTTTGTTTTTCATTTTGTAGACCTGGGAAAATGTTAAAAAAATGAAAAAAATAGTCTCACTCTTTGTTTTGTACAATTGAAATAATTTTTAAAATTTCCAATACGATCATTTTGATATAGGGAATATATGGTTTACGGTACAAAATGTTGTGGGTCATTTTAAAGGGGTTTTCTAGTACTTCCCAGGATGGGTCCCCAATAATTGATTACAGGGGCCCGGCTCCCAGCACCCCCACCAATCATCCGTAGAGGCTGCGGTGCTCCAGTACAGGGATCAGCGACCTCCTGCTGTTCCATTTTGGAAGTGCTTCATTAGTACCGGAGGACCGGGAAGCGGTGAAGGATCTGTACAGCTGGTGTAGGAGTCTTTACAGCTGACAGCCGAGAACCAGGAATAAGAGAGAGAGCGCTGGTAGTAAGGAGCGGCAGCGTCCAGGAGCAGGAGAGGTAAGTTATTTTTTATTTGCGCTGATGGCTGACATGATGGGGGGCATGATGGCTGACAATAGGGGACTGATGGCTGACAATAGGGGACTGATGGCTGACATGGGGGGCTTATGGGTGACATGGGGGCATGATGGCTGACATGGGGGCATGATGGATGACATGGGGGGCATGATGGATGACATGGGGGCATGATGGATGACATGGGGGACTGATGGCTGACATGGGGGTCTGATCTGAGGTCTGATTAACATTGGGGGTCTGATTGAGGCAGTGAGTTGAGGTCTGATTAACATTGGGGGTCTGATTGCTGGTCTGACCTGAGGTGTAATGGAAAATATTTTTTTCTTATTATCCTCCTCTAAAACCTAGGTGCGTCTTATGGGCCGGTGCTTCTTATAGGGCGAAAAATACGGTATATAATATATATATATTTTTTTTTTGTGTTTTTCATTCTTTACATTTTTGTATTTTTATATTTCCAATCAGTGATTTATACATCTTAAACAATAGGTACAGGTAATATATTTTTGATCATGTACTGACGCATATAAAAGGTATTTGATTTTTGCTATGGATGCTGCATATATTATATTTAAAAAAAATGTTTTTTATGAATTCATTTTTATTTATACTGTTTTTGTCTGCTTTTCGTATGGGGTATATTAAAGTATGAATTTTCAAGGCAGTTCCAGATGATTGAGTGCCTGTTAATATTTACAAACATAGAATACTGTTCTGAAAATACGCCTCCCAGAATGCTCCATTAACGTCTAGCCAGTGTGTATGCTGGGAATTGTAGTTTCACAGCAGTTGGAGTGCCAAAGGTTGCTGATCCCTGACCTAAGGCATATGCCCAATGAATGTGATGTCACTGGCCTAGGAAGAGACTAGAGCGCCATGTTTTCTTCAAACAGCTGGCATTCGATTTTTAAACTTGAAAACCAGTTTAAAACTTGTAAACAGCATTCTAACTAAGTTTTGACCAAAGCGACTTCAGATCTATGATCCAAAGCTCACTTCGCTCAACACTGTTGACAATGTATCCTGAGAAAACCCCTTTAAAGGGGTTTTCCCATCTCACACAATGGGGGCATATCTCTAGGAGGATATGCCCCCATTGTCTGATAGGTGCAGGTCCCAACTCTGGGACCTGCACCTATATCAAGAATGGAGTGGGAAAAGTGGTGGCTGGAGGACCCTGGGTCTGGCCACCACCAAGCGCTCTCCCCATAGAAGTAAATGGGAGCGCACCGCACTTGTGTGGCCACCGCTCCCATTACTTTCTATGGAACGGACGGAAATAGCTGAGCCAGCGCTCGGCTATTTTCGGTGGCCCCATAGAAATGAATCGAGGGGAGCCGAACGTGCGCAGTGCACCCTCTGGGACTTTGTCAGCTGCCTTCACGAGATCGGTGTGCGATATGCCCCCATTGTCTGAGATGGGAAAACCCCTTTAACATTACAATGTTATTTTTTATTTATTGCTGTTTGGGGCCTGATATATTAGCCCCTGTTACAGGGGGACTAACGCCCCTGGGGGATCACTGCAGACATTCTTGGTCTGCTAAGACCCAGCAGCTCCTGCAGTTACCCAGCGATCATGTGATCACCATGATGGAAGCAGGAAGCGTCACAGCTGCCTCCTGAAAGATATACATGGCATTAATTGAGCACCAGGTATACAACACTGGGGAAAGCAGGGACAGTAATAAACCATCCCTTCTCTACGGGGAGCCCGGTGATCACGGAACACCATCTCTCCCCAGCCGCAGCTACACCTAGCTCAGAGCAAAGTGTCTGTTCTGTCCTCAGATCCAATTCTAGTTGTTTCTGTGTGTTTATCAGTTTAGACATTGCTATTACCTGTGTTGTATTCTGCATTATATTGTATGGTAACAGCACCATTTTCTGGTGAGTTTAGTGTATTTTAGTGCAGGCAGCGTTTTGGTGTCCGCCTCCAAAGCAGAATGGAGACTGAACGGAGGCAAACTGATGCATTCTGAGCGGATCCTGTTCCATTCAGAAGGCATTAGGGCAAAACTGATCCGTTTTGGACCGCGTGTGAGAGCCCTGAACGGATCTCACAAACGGAAAGGAAAACGCCAGTGTGAAAGTAGCCTTAGCTACATGTCAGATTACACACCGTGCTAACGTGTATGAGGACAGTATAGTGAAACGACTGCTGAGAGCAGGCTCAGCTAAAAGACTGCTAAAAAGAAAAATAAGTTGCACCGAATATCAGACTATACAGAGCCCGCCATTATCCACGCAGAGCCTGCATACGGATATCGCAGCAGCCTCCTCAGTCGCACCGAATATCAGACTATACGGAGCCCGCTACTAGCCACACAGAGCCTACTTACGGATATTGCAGCAGTCACCAAACAGTCACACCATGCCTAATAGCTGAGCATCTTCAGTCAAGACAAGGTCTCTGATAAGTGGCTCTAACAGGACATCGATCAGAGAAGCTGCCGCCATTGCCCGCGCAAAAGCAAAAGCTGCAAAGGCAAAATCCAGCTTCACAGAACAAGAAATACAGATAAAGCTAAGAGAAGCTTCCCTGAGTATGGACAAAAGCGCAACTTGAAGCAACTCTAGTAAAACTCGTCGCTGATAAAGAGACAGCAGCTGCCATAGGAGAAGCAGAATTTCTAGAAGCCAAGGAGCTTCTAGAAACCAAGAGTCATTGCAGCATTGTCCAGCCAGAACTTGAATTCCAAGATCCAGAACAGCGTACCTTACAATACTTGGAAATAATCGTGATGTGGCGCACTGGAGCAACAAGAGACCAAGCGAGGTGCTCTCAGTAGAGTAGGCTCACCCTGTCTACTCAAGAGGAATGCAATAGAAACAGAAAAAACTGGGCACTCTCAGATACTGAAACCATCAATAATTTATTATAAAACCAAAAAAAAAGTAGAGAATGAATAGAAAATTGATAAATAGGGTCTATTCCTGCCCCGTTCATAAAGTAAAACACAATGAGCAATTGGAAAATAAAAGATAGCTACTATCGCCAGCAATGTCAGGCACAATTGAAGTCCCAGCAAATGGAGATAAAGTGCACCTAGTGCGTATTGCCTGTGTGGTCTTGGTATAGTCAACAACTAGAAACAATGTCTCTTTCTCCAATAAATAAATAAATAAATTACTCTTGCTCCAATACGTAGTCCTTAAAGTGCAGTAATTCAAATAAACGATCATACGAATATGAGCTAGTTGTTAGACACCCTCGTTCCAAATAAAGGAACTGTAGAATAATTGTGCTTATCGCTTCTCCACCGTAAACACCAATACTAGCGGCGTCCCGCTGTGGTGAAGTATCAGCGGCATCCCACTGAAGCACAGTTCACCGCGTGCTTTCACAATATTTCTTTTCTTGCCGGCATATGTTTTAGAACATTCTTACCATGTATTGTAGTCTGTGCCCAAATGTTGCTCTGGACCCTGGTCATGTAATACAATGGACCGGTATCTTGCAAGCTTTTCCCGTCTGAACTTCCACGCCAGCGGCTTGTGTACACGTGGACCTTAGATTTTGTTTGCAGTCTTCATCACAATGAAAAGTGGTCCTTTGGGGGATTTAACTAGACGCGTTTCGGGGTAATAGATGACCCCTTCCTCAGTGGTTATCAGTCCCCCCAAAACACCCCTCCTATATAGGGGTTACAGTGTCATACAAAATCTGGTCTGGATCCTTTTTGTGGGTACTGGGTAGCAGTTTTGGTATCAATCTTTTATAGTTATTTAGGTCAAGTATGTCAATTATGGCTCATCCATTATCCATAGATGATACCATCGATGTTCATAAATAAACGTTCACATCTTATTAGCTTATTAAAAAACAATAAAAACAAGACACAGCAATACTGTAGAACAAAACCCTTACATACAGTTAGACATTCTTGACTCTTCTTTCCATTAATATAAAAAACGCATGCGGTACCGGTGCGGTATTGATGCAGTTTTGCGTATAAAGTGCTAAATAGGATGATTTTCAATATCATTCCCTTTAAATGTGAATTATGTTATATTATTACAGTTAATTGTATTTCAAATCCCAAGATTAATTGCAGTAATCATTTTTGTAAGTATCTTGTCTTGAGATAATATCAGGGTGCTGATATGCATATTGTAGATATTACCCCGAAACGCGTCTGGTTAAATCCCCCAAAGGACCACTTTTCATTGTGATGAAGCTAAAAAGTTTGTATTGAAGTGCCTATTCAAGTACTGTCTACCTACATGACCAGGGTCCAGAGCGACATTTGGGCACAGACTACAATACATGGTAAGAATGTTCTAAAATTGTGCCTGATATTGCTGGCGTTAGTAGCTATCTTTTATTTTCCAGTTGCTCATTGTGTTTTACTTTATGCACGGGGCAGGAATAGGCCCTATTTATCAATTTCCTATTCATTCTCTACTATTTATTAGTTTTATAATAAATTATTGATGGTTTCAGTATCTGAGAGTGCCCATTTTTTTCTGTTTCTATTGTACCTTACAATACGGCTATCAACATTCCAAGTCAGACGACGACCCAGATCCACAGCTTAAGGCCTCTTTCACACTACCGTATGTCTATTTCAGTGTTTTGCGGTCTGTTTTTCACTGATCCGTTCTGTTTTTTTGTTTCCGTTGTGTTTCCGTTTCGGTTCCGTTTTTCCATTCCGTTTTTCCGTATGGCATATACAGTATACAGTAATTACATAGAACAAATTGGGCTGGGCCTAACATTTTCAATAGATGGTTCCATAAAAAAAACGGAACGGATACAGAAGACATACGGATGCATTTCCGTATGCATTCCGCTTTTTTTGCAGACCCATTGACGGAATGTGATTTGCAGCCAAATATAGGACATGTTCTATCTTTGCACGTAACGGAGATACGGAATACATATGGAATACATTCCGTTTTTTTTTGCGGAACCATTGAAATGAATGGTTCCGTATACGGAACGCAAAAAATGGCCCGCAAAACGGAAAAAAAAAATGGTAGTGTGAAAGAGGCCTTATACAAAGCGGTTTATTGACAAGCCAAGCCAACATGCTTATTCGGATCATCAGAAAGTTGACTATCAGTCTCCCTGCAGCAAACTAGAGAATACACATCAGAATGAAACCGGCTACAACAACTTCTCTTCTGAACAGAGAATTAAAAATCCGCCCCTGCTTAAAGAGAGGCCCTTCGCTTCAGAACGGTATTACACAGACCGGATTAAACCAGAGACTTCCAACAGGTATGGCCATGTACCACACATTCACTCTGACAACACAACACCAGCCGGTTCCAGCGCCAATCAAGCCAAAATGGACTTTGCCAGGTTCCTTGTTCGACGTGAGCTGGTCACCAAGGGACTTGTAAAGTTCAGCGATTGCGCTGAGATCTATAGAGCTTGTCAAGCTTCCTTCCAAAATGCCACCAGAGACAAAGGTCTGTCATGTAGTGAGGAATATGATCTCCTGGTAAAATGGCTGGGAAGTGAGTCAGCCGAACACGCTAAAAGAATGAGAGACATCAATGTAAATTATCCAGACGTTGGTCTAAAAAGGGTCTGGGATAGATTTGCTGCTCATCAACTTCATACTTTGCCAGGGACTGTGAGGTTACTACGAAGTGTGCTGAATGTGACAGCACAGATCATAACGCAACCGGATACATAATTGAGTCCAGCGACAGTCAAGTGCGTCTGCCTTTACCAACTATACTGGAATGTAACCAGATTCCTGACAGGTCTGAGATACCTATGCCAGAAGTAGCAACGCACCAGCCTCACTTGAAGCGTATAAGACACCTGATACCGAACCTTGATCCTGAAGCTCAGATAGTCTTACTCCTCGGGAGAAATATCCTACAAGTCCCAAGGTTAGACAGCAGATCAATAGACCTTACAAAGCTCGATACGCCCAGAGACTTGACCTAGCATGGATCATTGTAGGAGAGGTCTGTTTGGGAGGTATACACAAGCTGACAACTGTCAACGGCATGCTTACCAGTACACTTGAGAATGGACGCCCATCTCTTCTCCAATCAATGCGAAAATCACTTCTTCATTAAGGAACTGCCTCAAAGCACTTTATCACCAGGTACCCTTGCAGGTCCTGCCTACGATGACTTTATCTGGGATGGCAATCAAGACCACCTGGGATCCACAGTCTTCAGCAAGGCTAAAGAGGACAGTCGTATGGCGATGTCATTCAAAGATAGACTGTTCCTAGATATAATGGAGCAGGGAATGGTGTAGGACGAAAAAAATAGCTGGGTTGCACCTCTACCCTTTAAGCCTCAAAGACAACGCTTACCCGACAATAGAGAACAAGTTTTCAAGCGATTTGTCTCTCTCAGGCACAGCCTACGATGTAAACCTGAGATGAGAGATCACTTCTTTACCTTCATGGAAAAGATATTCCAGAACAGTCATGCAGAGTTAGCACCCATACTTCGAGACTCAGAAGAGCGCTGGTACCTGCCCATGTATCACCCGAAGAAGCCAGGTCAGATCAGGGTAGCTGAACAAGGGTTTGAAATTCGCACCAACATTGATACATATGTGGATAGAGAAATTTGTGAGGAAACTCTGTCTAAAAAAATACTTTCTAAAAAATCCCGTTATAACGAATCCATATGAATATAGGGATGTAGAATTTAAACACACAGAACTAAAACCGAAGTCAAAAAAATTTCCAAGACAGGAAATTAGCGCAGAATTAGCCACTTTCCAAAGGAATATAGAGACTGAACTGAGAAGAATACCAGATAAGTCTATGAGGAGAAATAATTTAACTATACAAGAGATACGTGCAATTAAACAATTACAAACGTATAACAATCTCACTATCCGCCCCGCGGATAAAAGAGGAGCGATCGTCCTCCTAGAAACAGTTAAATACAATACGGAATGCTTGAAACAACTTGCAGACAATACAACATATAGGAGACTCACAAAAGATCCTACAGAAGAATTCACAGAAATATAGATCCAATATTGCAAGAAAGGCCTTGATCATGGGCTATTAACTAAACAAGAATCTGATTTCATTTTAGGGACTCAACAGAGGTTACCTATTTTTTACTGCCTGCCAAAGATACACAAAAACATGATAGATCCACCAGGATGCCCGATTATATCAGGCATAGAGTTATTGACATCCAACCTATCCCAATACATTGACCAATTAATCCAACCAACGGTTAAGAAAACTCAAGCCTTTATCAAAGATACCACACAAATTGTCCAAATTTTGGAAAATTTGAAAGTGGAACCACACTGGCTGATAGGTACTTTAGATGTACAATCACTCTACACCATCATCAACCATGAACAGGGTATAAATAACATGAGATTACAACTAAAAAATCATGGCAACCTAAAGGATAAGCAAATAGAATTTTTGACAGAAGGTGTGAGGCACATACTGACACACAATTATTTATTCTTTGATGGTGCGTACTACCTGCAGATCCGAGGCACTGCCATGGGCACCAGATTCACCCCCAGTTATGCCAACCTGTTTATGGCACAATGGGAACAGGAGACCATCACACCCAAGCTGGGGTCGGATCTGGTGCTCTGGCAACGATATATCGATGATGTCATCTTTATCTGGCAGGGAGGAGAAACACGCTTGCGCACCTTCCTAGAAGAAATTAATCATAACCCATATAATCTCAATTTTTCCTCTAATATCAATCAAGACTGCACAGAGCTTCTAGATATACTCATTACCACCCAATTAGACCATTATATATGTAATACCTACCAGAAAACGGTGGCAAAAAATAGCTTCATCCTCTTCTCCAGCTGTCACCTACCTTCTTGGCTGCTGAACATACCTACAGGACAGTTCCGCAGGATCAAGAGGAACTGTACCAGTGGAGAAAAATTTTAAGAGGAAGCTATTAATATGAGAAAACAATTCCAGGCCAAAAACTATACAGATACAGTGATTGAAAATGCATTACAAAAAGTCAGGGAAATGGATAGAAATCAGTTTTTTGTAGCTAATCTGATCGATGATGAGAAGAAACAAGGTGAAGATAGATTTCGCATAATACTGCCATATAACATTGAGCGAATCATAAAAAACCATTGGCATTTGGTTCAGAAGGACAAGATCATAGGTCCTTTAGTTCCTATAGCAGCGGAGATAGTCTATACTAAAGCCCCCAATTCAGGCCTGAAAATAGCACCATCTATTAAACATTATACAAAGGTTAATGGATCTATTAATAAATGGCTCAAAAGAAGTGGGTTCCATAGATGTGAGTGTTGTGTTAACTGCAAAAAATACGTCATTTGCTAGAAAAAACACACAAATTAATTCAACACAAAACACATTCTCCTTTGAAATTAAAAATCTTCTCATGTGCAATAGTTCTAATGTGATCTACATAATTGAATGTACTTGTGCCAAACAATATATTGGCAGGACTAAAAGACCTCTTAAATTCAGAATAGCGGAACATATAAGCAATATAAAAAAAGGATATGAAAAACACTCTCTATCCAAACATTTTAAACTGATGCATAACCAAGACCCCAAAAACCTGACATTTGTAGCATTTGAACAGATAGAACGCCATTGGAGGGGAGGTAATCATATTGCACGAATGTCCAGAGCTGAATCAAGAAGGATTTTCGAATTTGGCAGTTTGGCGCCAGCGGGGCTAAATGCCGAATTGGAAATATTTGGGTTCCTATAATGGGGTGGATGCCTCCGGATCACGAGGGGTACTAGTCCGGCTGTTTATCAGCACTATGACCCCCCTGGCCTGGAGGCCTCTACCCCAATTCCATCCACTCCACCTAATCTCCAGATACCACCTGTGAGCAACCCGAAAGACATACCTCCGGATATTCCATAATATTAACAAACTACATATAAATGATCTATATCATAGTAAACAACCTCCAATTTATTGATAAAGAAGATATATCTTACTCTATTCTATATTTGACAGTGAAAAGGGGCTATGATCAGAAAACCATGAGCTATTACGATAGCCACGTCTTTGCGAATTTATAGAAAGATATCCCTGTGTCATATATCGCCCTTTATACTGTGGTGGAATTAATGTTCTGCATCAAGATTCCCTATTAGTGGGATATACAGTCACGGATATATATTCACATCTATACATTTTTAACATGTCTCAGTATACTTTTTAATATATATTGCATACATGGTGTCATGAGGAAGGGCTGAAATTTGTCTCTGGTAGCCCGAAACGCGTAGACAAGACTGCTATTTTTTGTAACCTATGGATAAGATTATATCTCGCAAGCAAAATAAATATATTCCTTTATACAAGTGGAGCTGGATTCCTTCAAATCTTTCTGCATGGTATGTATCTGGTACAACTGCCTATACCGAATGATAACGCAACTAGCCTTATTCAAAACAATCTATAGAAAGCCTTGTATATAAGCCAGAGATGCTTGTGAATAAAAAACGCACCAATACAAAAAAAAAACGCAAGGGAAACACAATAGAACCACAACCTAAGGAGGAGTCTATTTAACAGCACCAGACCCACTAGATCCATCCCAGACTTACTATGGAGCTCCTTTGGGAGACACAGAGAGAAAAGCCGGTTAGCCAGGCAGATCAAATAAAGCCACTGAGGAAGGAGGCCGGATAGCCTTCGAAACGCGTCTGGCGTGGAGGATAAGAGACCTGGATCTGACAATAACCGGCAAATGGAAATACCAACATTGCTGTACTAGCCGTTGCTGGAGAAAGCGTTTCATTCAAAAGGAGCCCAGACCGCTCGGTAGCGTCTGATGTGCTACAGGAAGTAGCAGGAAGCTAGTGAAGTCTAATTACCTGCACAGGTACTGCGGGAGACACGAGGGACGCCCGAAACAAACAGAGAACCAGATTATAAACCTATCACGGGGTAACCAGACCTCTGACTTGCAGCAGGATCTGTTTATCAGCTATAACGGACTATATGCGTACCAGTGAGGTATCACCGAAACCCTAAATTCAGAGGTAAGCTTACCTTCTACTCACATCACGTGGAACCACGAATTGGATACCACCGCCATATATGTGAATACTGAACTATCCTCTGATAAATAACATTATCGAATATCTAATATGGAAACCTCCTGCTAGATTACATTGTGAATCAAAATATTCCAGACTGCAACATTTCATATGAAACAATTGACTAAAGCTACATTCCCAGAAGAGCTACTAGAGAGATTTACTCTGGGAAGTGATTGTTACACCAGTATTCCAGAGCTCCTTCAGATCGTGGGCAACACACGATCCATCACTTTGATCAAATATTTCTATACACATTTTTTTCTGTGAACACAGCGACACTTTAAGGCCTACAACATTTGACTTTTTGTTCATTGTTCTATTCTTATAGCTTTTTTCACAGCATCATACAGTTTGGATATGGACTTGGATTTTTTCACTTACAGTTTGTATATGGACTTGGATTTTTTTCACTTATAGGTCACAGGTTTGTGTTTGTTATACACCTACTCAGCCACAACTTCAAACCAGTCTATTGCAATAGGAGCACCTATTCACTTGCTCCAACCTGAGATTTGAATGTACTCTGCTAAGGTTGCATTATCTGTTTGGTTGCAATATTTGTTTCCCAGTAGCTACCTTACTTACTTTATAATAGCTAGTATGCCTATTTTATTGTATTTTATTGATTATTTGCAGGTCTGCTGATTTTATGTATGACATCTTGCCTATTTTAATCCCATTTCTGGAGATATCAGTACGGATATTGATTTTTATTATACATATATCTATATTTTCTGTATTCCTTTAATACATATATCAACATAATAAATGTATATAGTGATACTACACTAAATCTGTGTGTGTCCAGATATAAGAGTGCCCACTCACCTTCCTTGTACAATTTTTTAGTGATTAGAATGTGACATAAGTTTGGAGCACCTTGCTATCCCCAATCAGAGGAAGAGCCGTCCTATATCCTTTCTTCCAGATCAGGGTAGTGTTTGACTCAAGTGCCAAGTATGAAGGCCTATCATTAAACAACGTTTTGCTGTCAGGCCCGAATCTAAAGAACAAGCTCATATGAGTGCTTCTCCATTTTCGTAGAGACTCCGTTGCTTTCATGGCTGATATCCAACAGATGTTCCATTGCTTCCTAGTTAAAAAGGAACATAGAAGTTTCTTGAGATTCCTATGGTACAAGGACAATGATCCCTCTAAAGATGTTACAGAGTATCGTATGAAAGGTCACATCTTCGGTAATAGTCCTTCTCCTGCAGTTGCCATCTATGGATTGAGACGTGCGGCTCAGAAAGTAGAACAGAAGTACGGAGCGGATGTCAGACTCTTTGTAGAGAAGGATTTCTATGTGGACGACTGTCTAAAATCAATGCCCTGCAATCAGTCTTCTTAAAAGAACCCAGGAGATGCTCTCTCTATCTAACCTGATGCTAAACAAGATCGCTTCTAACAGCCAGAAATTGATGGAAGCCTTTCCTTCTCAGGACCATTCAGATGATTTAAAGGATTTAGATCTAGGCTTTGACTCACCTCCGATGCAACGGAGCCTTGGCCTACTCTGGGACATAAAAGCTGATACCTTCACCTTCCAGGTTAACAAGGAAGAAAAACCTTTTACTCGCAGAGGAGTACTGTCAGCCATAAGCAGTTTATATGACCCTTTGGGATTTGCAGCTCCTATAATCGAAGGGAAAGCTATGTTAAGAGACTTCACCAGAGAAGTGTCGAACTGGGACACTCCCCTTCCCATGAAGGAAAGAGCCACATGGATGGCCTGGAAAAATTCCCTTACAGCCTTATCTGATCTTCACATAGCTCGCCCATATGTTTCTGTACCAACTACCAAGGTTGAGACACAAAGACTTTGCATTTTCTGTGATGCTTCAGTCAAAGCAATTGCGGCTGTAGCTTACTTAAAGACGTTGGATACCAATGGACAATGCCATGTAGGGTTCGTCATGAGCAGAGTGAAACTAACGCCACTCCATGAACACACAATACCACATCTGGAACTATGTGCCACGGTGTTAGCGGTGGAGTTAGCCGAACTCATCGCTACAGAAATGGACCTGGAGATTAAAGACTCCAAGTTCTATACCGATAGCAAGATAGTACTAGGATATATCTGTAATGAAGCTAGATTCTTCTATGTCTACGTCAACAACAGAGTGTTAAGGATCAGAAGGTCTACCTCTCCTGAACAATGGAAATATGTACCTACGCATCTCAACCCTGCAGACCAAGCAACTAGATCCATCGCTGCTAACCGTCTCAAGGACACGATTTGGTTTACAGGCCCTACCTTTTTGTATAGGACGACGCCCAATACAGCAGAGACTGCCATGTTCAAACTAGTAGACCCACATATTGATGTTGAGATACGTCCTCAGGTATCTGTGTTATATACATAGACTTTGGACCACCACCTCAAATCCCATAGATTCAGTAAGTTCTCTACATGGAGATCTCTTGTCCATGCCATCACTTGCCTGACTCACATAGCTCGGTCGTACAAGGCAATCTCATCGGCAGATAAAAGTGTCTGTAGAGGTTGGCATCATTGTAAACATGTTTACACAGCTCTCGATCTAGAGCGGTAAAACATTTTTATTATCCAAGCTGTACAGCATGAAACCTATGCAAAGGAAATCTACTGTGTAGTCAGCCAAAGACCCGTGCCCAAAGGTAGTGTTCTAAGGAAACTTGACCCAGTGATCAATGAAGATGGGCTCCTAAGAGTAGATGGACACCTTATGGAAGCCAAGGTAGATCTGACAGAGAAACATCCTGTGATAGTTCCTGGACAGTATCATATAGCTACTCTGTTTGTGCAACATTACCATGAACAGACAAAGCACCAAGGTCGTCTGTTCACAGAAGGAGCTCTAAGAGCAGCTGGACTGTGGATAGTTGCAGCAAAGAGATGTGTGTGCAGATTCATTTTTAAATATGTTATCTGTCGAAAACGTTGTGGTATGTCACAGACCCCAAAGATGGCGAACCTCCCGTATGACTGACTAAGTATGGATCAACCCTTCACCAATGTTGGCTTAGACGTGTTCGGTCATTGGTCTGTGGTTGTCCAGCAAACCAGGGAAGGCTGCACGCATGGGAAACGTTGGGCGATTATGTTCACTTGTCTGTCCATCAGAGCTGTCCATATTGAAGTAATTGAATCTATGGATACTTCCTGTTTCATTAATGCTCTCCGGCGTTTCCTTGCCATTAGAGGACCTGTCAATCACATTTGTTCTGACCGAAGCACAAACTTCGTCTGAGCAGCGAGAGAACTACAACTCTCTTCCAACTTAGACGTTATCAAAATAGAAAGATACCTTAGTGGACGAGGATGCACTTGGACCTTCAACCCACCACACTCTTCACACATGGGAGGTGCTTGGGAGAGGATGATAGGCATCGCATGGAGAATCCTCGACTCAATCTTCTTACAAGAAGAATCTTCAAAGCTGACTCATGAAAGCTTGACTACCTTCATGGCATAAGTATCGGCCATCATAAATTCCAGACCACTGACTCCGATTTTTAGCGATCCTGATGACCCAACTGTTCTCACCCCTGCCACACTGCTTACACAGAAGACTGAAGAAATTTGTGCTCCACCTGAAGAATTTAATCCCAAAGATCTTTACAGAAGTCAGTGGAAACAAGTACAGAGTCTCTCAAACTCATTCTGGGACAAGTGAAAAAAGCAATACATTCCCACTCTGCAACCGAGGAGAAAGTGGCAAACCAGCAAGCCTAACCTCCAGCCTGGCGATGTGGTACTAATGAAAGACTGCCAGTCACAAAGAAACGAGTTGCCGTTAGGTCTCGTTACTAAGACATTCCCGAGTAAAGACAGAATTATACGCAAGGTGGAATTGAAAATACGGAGACAGGGTGAGACCAAATTGTTTCTCAGGCCAGTAGGGGAACTTGTTCTACTGTCTGCATCCAACGAATACAATAGTGACATCAAGCGGGGAGTGTTCTGTACTCAGATCCAATTCTAGTTATTTATGTGTGGTTATCAGTTTAGACATTGCTATTACCAGTGTTGTATTCCATGTGCATTATATTGTATGGTAACAGCACCATCTTCTGGTGAGTTTAGTGTATTTTGTTTAGCCTCAAGTTCCCAGGGCATTGTGAGTAATTCCTGGTTCTTTGTGTCTTGTGCTTGTTTAGAAGCAGCAGCCATCTTATGTCTGTCTTTGAAGCCACACTCTCACTTATTTTTCTGCTCATCCTCTGTTATACAGCCTGTTTCAAGTATAGTCGGTAAGGGCACTATTTATGTGTCATTATACTGCAGTTTATTATATGTTTGTTGCATTTGATAGCATTGTCATTGCATTATTACCTCATGTACTGTATGTATAGCAGATTATTCTGTATCCTATACAATATACTTTGGATATCTATGTTCTGAAATACTACTGTTTTTATTCTATAGTTTCACCTTTCCTGTCACAATCTACTAGCAATAAAAGAGAAGGTTAAAGCTGCACAGCCTTTTTCTTATGAAGACAGGGGGTTTAGCTACATGTCAGATTACACACCGTGCTAACGTGTATGAGGACAGTATAGAGTCTGATATGTAGATCTTTGTAATATTGGCAAATTCAATTTTAACATATACTTTTGGGAGTCTTTTGCCTAAAATGTAAGCTTTTTACCCAAAATGTGAAGATATAATGGTGGGTCTGACTACCTGCAAAAACATATAGGGGCAGATTTACTAATCCTGTAGAGAGCGTGAATTTAGCAATCTAAAGATGCACCAAATTTATCACAGTGGCTCAGGCTGGTTGATAAATCTGATCCACGACTAGACACTTCTATCTAACTTTATTGCCTGGATTACTTTGTAACAGAATTTTGGTTTAGTGGCAATTTATCAATATCTGTACACTGGTTTTCTGTTGTAAAAAAGTTTGGCCCATGCTTTTTTTGTGGTATTACACCCGTTTCTCAAATTGGCGAAGGCGATTGTGGGGAAGGAAGCGTTTCTTCCTGGCAATTGCCTGCTCATAAGTGGAGGAGACCACTGCTATTACATGCAGAGATCTCCTCCACAGTATGGGGAGCAGTGATCTCTAATGCCATCGCTCGTCCCCATATGGAATCGTTTGCTGGCAGCAGATCGTGATTAGACAGCACAATCTGCCGCAGGCAAACAATGGGGAACATTTATCAAACTAGTATGACTGGCTTAGTTGCCCATAGCAACCAATCAGATTCCAATCTGATTGGTTGCTATGGGCAACTAAGCCAGTTCTACTTTACACCCATTTGATAAATGACCCCAATGATTTTTAAACCCTTTGAAAGATTGGGATTGCCCGATGAACGAGCAAACAGCAGCAGTATTACACTGCCAGATCATTGCTTACAATCTGCCTGTCTAATACAACCTTAAAGGGGTTATCCAACCCCTGAAATGCTCCCCCATATGCCCGGGCCCCTCACACACAATATACTTACCTTGCTCCCCAACACCCGCATCCCTCTGGGTCCCTGCATGACCGCCACTGCTTCTCCCCATGCGTTTATGAAAACATCCGGTGTTGAGGGGAATAATGAGTGGGAGGGGGGACGGGGACGAGCCTCCCTAGCATCGCGGGTGACACTAGGGAGGCTTCCTCCCCTCGCCACCTGTGATTGGCTTTTTCCCCCCGACACCGGATGTTTTCATCTGCACACGGGGAGAAGCAGCGGCGGTCGTGCAGAGACCAGGAGGGACGTGGCTGCCAGGGAGCAAGGTAAGTATATTGTGTGTGAGGGGCCCGGACATATGGTGCAGCATTTCAGGGGTTGGATAACCCCTTTAAAGAGGACCTTTCACCGGTCCTGACATTGCCATACAAATACCTGGAAGTGTAGGGCATACTGATGGCATGTGACATCGCTTATATTTTCTCTATGCACTGCTCCGTTCCCCCGCTGTGCCCCTATTCTGGTTTACGGCCTGGTATATAAATCCATACCATCGGTACAGGGAGGAGAAGATGTCCGTGTTTCTCAAGGGGCGTCTGCTTCTCCATGGCTGTGACGCTCTCCGCTGTGATTGGGCAGCTCACAGCCAGGGAGAAGGAGACGCCCCTTGAGAAACACGGACATCCCCTCCTCTCTGTACCGATGGTATGGATTTACATACCAAGTGGGAAACCAGAATGGGGGGAACAGCGAGGAAATGGAGGAGTGCATAGAAGGAAAAAAAAGGAATATCACATGTCATCAGTATGCCCTACACAGCCTGCTGTTTATATGGTAATGTCAGGACTGGTGAAAAGTCCTCTTTAACGCCTGTAGACTTATCTAAAGATGAGAAAGATAAATTTACAACTATGCAGACTGGGGCCAAACTGACTTAAAAAATCCCCATGATAAATGATAAATCTTCCCCATTGTGCCCAAATTCTGGCACAATGTTACACTCTTGGGCCACATTCCTGAAGAGCTAGGAGCTGCTGTTTACCCAAAACCAGATGTGCTAAATGGCTTCAAATTTTGTTATATTTTAGACAAAGTCTAGGTGCACGCACATTAGAATGTAAATAATAGACTTCATGCTGATGGTAGAAAAAAGCTGCATGGCTATTTGCTTCCCATTTCCGACCAGAATGTTGGGCATGTGCAGTCTGCTAGGACCTGAAGTCTTGTTCTATCTGTGCTGAACAATAGCAGGCAAATTGTAACAGACTATACCAGTCAATGAAAACTCGGCCACCACAAAATGTTTATGGCCCAGTATCACATGAGTGTGTGCAATGCGGGAAATACGGTCCATGTGATGAACATGCATTTCCCCAACTCTTTGCGGCTCGGCTGACTCAAACTCACTGCATCACAGTGATCTATGATGCTGTGAGTTCCAACCATACTGGGGGTCTACTGTCTACCTCCCCAATCATCTGATCGGATGATCAAACAGCTGATCAGGCTCAGACTGGCCCACAGGGGAACAGATGTATACCCCCCCCCCCTGTGGGCCCCTGAGCAAGGGAGGGGCCCCAGTCGCCCACACCTTGCACACGTGGCACATATAGGAATAGGCAGTGTACAGCATCTCAACCAGTCTATGCATCCATATAAAAAAGTGGGTAGATTATTTAAGAGATGCATGGGGTGGCGGGCCGGCCAGTATCCTCTTTCCCCTAGGATTGCCTTGATTGCAGGACTAGTGAAGTCAGGTGTTTACAGATAACCTTTATGCACACACCCTTTATATAATTAAAGCATTGGTTACATATGAGAGAGAACGATTTCATAATTTTTCCAGTACCCAGGGTGTATCCATTGAGTCAGCTGAGCTGTGATCTAGTGAACGCGAGTAATATGACGTTTTGCTATTGTCAGTAGGTCAATGCTTGCAGGA
Organism: Bufo gargarizans; assembly: GCF_014858855.1. NCBI lineage: Eukaryota > Metazoa > Chordata > Amphibia > Anura > Bufonidae > Bufo > Bufo gargarizans. The sequence continues at coordinate 37,233,912 of NC_058089.1, forward strand.
GAGGAGGAGTTGGCCAAATACCAAAGTCCTAGTCATCATATTAAATTACTTTGCCTTCTCCATAAAATACGTTGGCTTCCTGCATATAAACAAAAAAAAAAAAAAAAAGTGATCACTCCTTTCATTTTCTAATATGTCGTGGGAAAATGCGAGCAGGAATCTGAAAGGTTGATGCATTTTCAGAGGATATCTAATATACAGTATAAAGCTGAGTGTATGTGTGTGTATGTATGTATGTATGTATTTTCGCTAAAGGAATCCGCACCGTCGGATTTACAATCACAAAATTTGGCACACAGGTACATCAGGTATCCGGGAAGGTTTTAGACCAGGTTTCAGCTCTCTAGGACGTACCGTTCTTGAGGAATTCCCCAAAAATGCATTAGCCAATAGAAGCTTGGTCACATGACCCTTATCAGCCAATAGAAGCTCACAGGCCCTTAGTCTCCACATACAGTTTTACTCTAGGTTTCCATAACAACTCAGCCATTTTTCTTCACTGCTGTAGGTGAGCTTTAAAGGAAATCTGTCACCAGGATAATCGCTATTGAAGTAAAGCCATGGCCTAGTAGCACTTAGTACCTTATTTCAAGATGTGCCTATGTTCCAGCAAAAGATGTTTTTATCCTCTGAAAATCCATTTTATTTGGTATGCAAATGAGCCAGTAAGGTGCCCAGAGGGGCGTTACTCTTGAAGGAAGGAGCCCAGACACGTCCCCTGCCACAATGTGTCCACCCTCAAAAGACTAACTCAAAACTCCTCCCCCAGGTCCTGCTAAGCTACACCCCCTATCCAATTAGGCCACGACCCCCTCCAACTACTCAGCCGACGGGGATTGAAAAACTGAAGGTAAAAATCAACTTCTGCCAGCTGCAGGTGTGGGAGGGAGGGTGACTTTCTGACTGCAGCTCACACTCATAGAGCACAGTGCTGCTGTCTTAGAGTGAGCTTTTCAAAAGGACACGCCCCCAATGTGGTTAGGCCACGCCTCCTCCCACTCAGCCAACAGAGATTGAAAAAATGAAGTTAAAAATCAACTTCTAGGTCCCACTAAGCTACGCCCTGATCTGGTTAGGCCACGCCCCTCCCACTCCTCAGCCAACAGGGATTGAAAAAATGAAGTTAAAAATCAACTTCTGTCAGCTGCAGAGGTGGGAGGGACGGTGACTTTCTCCCTGCAGCTCACACTCAGACAGCACAATGCTGCTGTCTGAGAGTGAGCTGTTCAAAGTGACATCCTTGTGTCCATCCAGGCCCTGCGCCAGAGGGAGGACAGGAATTCTGGAAGCCGGACTGTCTGGCCTAAAACCGGACCTCTGGCCACCCTAAGGGCAGGCTGCTGTAGAGGTCACAGTTAAGGGGATGGTCCGCTATGGAGGTCAGTGTTAAGGGGAAGATTGCTGTAAAGGCCAATGTTAACCACCTCCGGACCGCCTAACGCAGATGTGCGTTCCGGAGGTGGCAGCCCTGCGCACAGTCACGCATATATGCGTCATCTCGCGAGACGCGAGATTTCCTGTGAACGCGCGCACACAGGCGCGCGCGCTCACAGGAACGGAAGGTAAGCGAGTGGATCTCCAGCCTGCCAGCGGCGATCGCTCGCTGGCAGGCTGGAGATCCGAATTTTTTAACCCCTAACAGGTATATTAGACGCTGTTTTCATAACAGCGTCTAATATACCTCCTACCTGGTCCTCTGGTGGTCCCTTTTGTTAGGATCGACCACCAGAGGACTCAGGTAGGTCAGTACAGTCGCACCAAACACCACACTACACTACACCCCCCCGTCACTTATTAACCCCTTATAAACCCCTGATCACCCATGATCACCCCATATAAACTCCCTAATCACCCCCCTGTCATTGATCACCGCCCTGTCATTGATCACCCCCCCTGTCAGGCTCCGTTCAGACGTCCGTATGATTTTTACGGATCCACGGATACATGGATCGGATCCGCAAAACGCATACGGACATCTAAATGGAGCCTTACAGGGGGGTGATCAATGACAGGCGGGTGATCACCCATATACACTCCCTGATTACCCCCTGTCATTGATCACCCCCCTGTAAGGCTCCATTCAGACGTCCGCATGATTTTTACGGATCCATGGATACATGGATCGGATCCGCAAAACACATGCGGACGTCTGAATGGAGCCTTACAGGGGGTGATCAATGACAGGCGGGTGATCACCCATATACACTCCCTGATCACCCCCCTGTCATTGATAACCCCCCTGTAAGGCTCCATTCAGACGTCCGCATGTGTTTTGTGGATCCGATCCATGTATCCATGGATCCGTAAAAAATCATGCGGATGTCTGAATGGAGCCTTACAGGGGGGGTGATCAGTGACAGGGGGGTGATCACCCTGATCACCCCCTGTCATTGATAACCCCCCTGTAAGGCTCCATTCAGACGTCCGCATGTGTTTTGTGGATCCGATCCATGTATCCATGGATCCGTAAAAAATCATGCGGATGTCTGAATGGAGCCTTACAGGGGGGGTGATCAGTGACAGGGGGGTGATCACCCTGATCACCCCCTGTCATTGATAACCCCCCTGTAAGGCTCCATTCAGACGTCCGCATGTGTTTTGTGGATCCGATCCATGTATCCATGGATCCGTACAAAATCATGCGGATGTCTGAATGGAGCCTTACAGGGGGGGTGATCAGTGACAGGGGGGTGATCACCCTGATCACCCTGATCACCCCCTGTCATTGATAACCCCCCTGTAAGGCTCCATTCAGACGTCCGCATGTGTTTTGCGGATCCGATCCATGGATCCGTAAAAATTATACGGACGTCTGAATGGAGCCTTACAGGGGGGTGATCTGACAGGGGAGTGATCAGGGAGTCTATATGGGTGATCACCCCCCTGTCATTGATCACCCCCCTGTCATTGATCACCCCCCCTGTCATTGATCACCCCCCCCGGTAAGGCTCCATTCAGACATTTTTTTTGGCACAAGTTAGCGGAAATTTTTTGTTTGTTTTTGTTTTTTCTTACAAAGTCTCATATTCTACTAACTTGTGTCAAAAAATAAAATCTCACATGAACTCACCATACCCCTCACGGAATCCAAATGCGTAAACATTTTTAGACATTTATATTCCAGACTTCTTCTCACGCTTTAGGGCCCCTAAAAAGCCAGGGCAGTATAAATACCCCACATGTGACCCCATTTCGGAAAGAAGACACCCCAAGGTATTCCGTGAGGGGCATATTGAGTCCATGAAAGATTGAAATTTTTGTCCTAAGTTAGCGGAAAGTGAGACTTTGTGAGAAAAAAACAAAAAAAAATCAATATCCGCTAACTTATGCAAAAAAAATAAAAAATTCTAGGAACTCGCCATGCCCCTCATTGAATACCTTGGGGTGTCTTCCTTCCAAAGTGGGGTCACATGTGGGGTATTTATACTGCCCTGGCTTTTTAGGGGCCCGAAAGTGTGAGAAGAAGTCTGGGATCCAAATGTCTAAAAATGCCCTCCTAAAAGGAATTTGGGCCCCTTTGCGCATCTAGGCTGCAAAAAAGTGTCACACATGTGGTATCGCCGTACTCAGGAGAAGTTGGGGAATGTGTTTTGGGGTGTCATTTTACATATACCCATGCTGGGTGAGAAAAATATCTTGGTCAAATGCCAACTTTGTATAAAAAAATGGGAAAAGTTGTCTTTTGCCAAGATATTTCTCTCACCCAGCATGGGTATATGTAAAATGACCCCCCAAAACACATTGCCCAACTTCTCCTGAGTACGGTGATACCACATGTGTGACACTTTTTTGCAGCCAAGGTGGGCAAAGGGGCACATATTCCAAAGTGCACCTTTCGGATTTCGCAGGCCATTTTTTACACATTTTGATTGCAAGGTACTTCTTACACATTTGGGCCCCTAAATTGCCAGGGCAGTATAACTACGCCACAAGTGACCCCATTTTGGAAAGAAGACACCCCAAGGTATTCCGTGAGGGGCACGGCGAGTTCCTAGAATTTTTTCTTTTTTGTCACAAGTTAGCGGAAAATGATGATTTTTCTTTTTTTTTCTTTTTTCCTTACAAAGTCTCATATTCCACTAACTTGCGACAAAAAATAAAAAATTCTAGGAACTCGCCATGCCCCTCACGGAATACCTTGGGGTGTCTTCTTTCCAAAATGGGGTCACTTGTGGCGTAGTTATACTGCCCTGGCAATTTAGGGGCCCAAATGTGTAAGAAGTACCTTGCAATCAAAATGTGTAAAAAATGGCCTGCGAAATCCGAAAGGTGCACTTTGGAATATGTGCCCCTTTGCCCACCTTGGCATCAAAAAAGTGTCACACATCTGGTATCGCCGTACTCAGGAGAAGTTGGGGAATGTGTTTTGGGGTGTCATTTTACATATACCCATGCTGGGTGAGAGAAATATCTTGGCAAAAGACAACTTTTCCCATTTTTTTATACAAAGTTGGCATTTGACCAAGATATTTTTCTCACCCAGCATGGGTATATGTAAAATGACACCCCAAAACACATTCCCCAACTTCTCCTGAGTACGGCGATACCAGATGTGTGACACTTTTTTGATGCCAAGGTGGGCAAAGGGGCACATATTCCAAAGTGCACCTTTCGGATTTTGCAGGCCATTTTTTACACATTTTGATTGCAAAGTACTTCTCACACATTTGGGCCCCTAAATTGCCAGGGCAGTATAACTACGCCACAAGTGACCCCATTTTGGAAAGAAGACACCCCAAGGTATTCCGTGAGGGGCACGGCGAGTTCCTAGAATTTTTTATTTTTTGTCGCAAGTTAGTGGAATATGAGACTTTGTAAGGAAAAAAGAGAAAAAAAAAAAAATCATCATTTTCCGCTAACTTGTGACAAAAAATAAAAAATTCTAGGAACTCGCCATGCCCCTCACGGAATACCTTGGGGTGTCTTCTTTCCAAAATGGGGTCACTTGTGGCGTAGTTATACTGCCCTGGCAATTTAGGGGCCCAAATGTGTGAGAAGTACCTTGCAATCAAAATGTGTAAAAAATGGCCTGCAAAATCTGAAAGGTGCACTTTGGAATATGTGCCCCTTTGCCCACCTTGGCAGCAAAAAAGTGTGACACATCTGGTATCGCCGTACTCAGGAGAAGTTGGGGAATGTGTTTTGGGGTGTCATTTTACATATACCCATGCTGGATGAGAGAAATATCTTGGCAAAAGACAACTTTTCCCATTTTTTTATACAAAGTTGGCATTTGACCAAGATATTTTTCTCACCCAGCATGGGTATATGTAAAATGACACCCCAAAACACATTACCCAACTTCTCCTGAGTACGGCGATACCAGATGTGTCACACTTTTTTGCTGCCAAGGTGGGCAAAGGGGCACATATTCCAAAGTGCACCTTTTGGATTTCACCGGTCATTTTTTACACATTTTGATTGCAAAGTTCTTCTCACACATTTGGGCCCCTAAATTGCCAGGGCAGTATAACTACCCCACAAGTGACCCCATTTTGGAAAGAAGACACCCCAAGGTATTCTGTGAGGGGCATGGTGAGTTCCTAGAATTTTTTATTTTTTGTCGCAAGTTAGTGGAATATGAGCTCACTATGAACTCACTATGCCCATCAGCGAATACCTTAGGGTGTCTACTTTCCGAAATGGGGTCATTTGTGGGGTTTTTCTACTGTTTGGGCATTGTAGAACCTCATGACAGGTGCTCAGAAAGTCAGAGCTGTTTCAAAAAGCGGAAATTCACATTTTTGTACCATAGTTTGTAAATGCTATAACTTTTACCCAAACCATTTTTTTTTTTGCCCAAACATTTTTTTTTTTATCAAAGACATGTAGAACAATAAATTTGGCGAAAAATTTATATATGGATGTCGTTTTTTTTGCAAAATTTTACAGCTGAAAGTGAAAAATGTCATTTTTTTGCAAAAAAATCGTTACATTTTGATTAATACCAAAAAAAGTAAAAATGTCAGCAGCAATGAAATACCACCAAATGAAAGCTCCATTAGTGAGAAGAAAAGGAGGTAAAATTCATTTGTATGGTAAGTTGCATGACCGAGCGATAAACGGTGAAAGTAGTGTAGTGCAGAAGTGTAAAAAGTGCTCTGGTCATGAAGGGGATTTCACCTAGCGGGGCTGAAGTGGTTAAAGGGAATCTGTCACCTGGTTTGAGCATATTAAGGTGTTACTATTGCCATGTACAATAAAATACCTTATTTCCAGCTGTAGTCTCTATTTTAAGTTTCATGGTTTCATTAGCGATAAAATCAAATTTATATATGTTATGCAAATGAGTGTTCAAGGTGCCCAGAGGGGAGTTATTATCCTTCTCTGGAGCCCAGTAACCCCCCGTACAGTGCCCAGCCCGCCTTCCTTTAGAGCCCAAGCACGCCTCTTCCAGCATAAGTAACTGCCCACACCCGAACTCTTTGCCGCTGCCCCCCTCCGCTGTGTGAAATCTCATACAGGCGCAGTACCGCGGACTGTCTGCGCGATGTAGAAGCTCCTGAGGGCAACAGCTTTAAATTTGTCACTGGGCTCGGCGCATATAAAGTTGATTTTATCGCTAATGAAACCATAAAACTTAAAATGAAGACTACAGCTGGAAATAAGGTATTTTATTGTACATGGCAGTAGTAAAACCTTAATATGCTCAAACCAGGTGACAGAATCCCTTTAAGGGGGCGGGCCCTGTGGAGGTCACTGTCAAGGAGGTGGTGTGCTGTAAAACTCAGTTAAAGGGGAAGGCTGCTGTAAAGGTCAAAGTTTTAAGGGACGGGGCACTGTGGGGGGGGTTCAGTGTTAAGGGGCGGGGGGCTGTGGAGGTCACTGTTAAGGGGGCGGGGTGCTGTAGATGTCACTATTATAGTGGAACGTGTTGATATCTTTTAACGACACACACAAACATTAAATAGATTAAATGTACCCAAGCAAAGCCGGGTCCTTCAGCTAGTTTTTAATAAGGGTCTTATTGATCATGACCATCTAGGCAGGGGAGTACACACGGATCTCACGAGGCCCCAAAGCAAGCCTAGGTATGGGCCCCTCTGCCCCACCCAGAGTATGTGTGTCCATCACTCCCATGCAAGGCAGAATACAAAGCACAACTCCCCAGATTACTAATCTGCTCAGTTACTGTGATTTTCACGCACAACCATTTCTAGGGTTTACAAAGAATGGTGTGAAAAGGGAAAAACATCCAGTATGCGGCAGTCCTGTGGGCGAAAATGCCTTGTTGATGCTAGAGGTCAGAGGAGAATGGGCCGACTGATTCAAGCTGATAGAAGAGCAACGTTGACTGAAATAACCACTCGTTACAACCGAGGTATGCAGCAAAGCATTTGTGAAGCCACAACACGTACAACCTTGAGGCGGATGGGCTACAACAGCAGAAAACCCCACCGGGTACCACTCATCTCCACTACAAATAGGAAAAAGAGACTACAATTTGCACGAGCTCACCAAAATTGGACTGTTGAAGACTGGAAAAATGTTGCCTGGTCTGATGAGTCTCGATTTCTGTTGAGACATTCAAATGGTAGAGTCCGAATTTGGCATAAACAGAATGAGAACATGTATCCATCATGCCTTGTTACCACTGTGCAGGCTGGTGGTGATGGTGTAATGGTGTGGGGGATGTTTTCTCGACACACTTTAGGCCCCTTAGTGCCAATTGGCCATCATTTAAATGCCACAGGCTACCTGACCATTGTTTCTGACCATGTCCATCCCTTCATGACCACCATGTACCCATCCTCTGATGGCTACTTCCAGCAGGATAATGCACCATGTCACAAAGCTCGAATCATTTCAAATTGGTTTCTTGAACATGACAATGTGTTCACTGTACTAAAATGGCCCCCACAGTCACCAGATCTCAACCCAATAGAGCATCTTTGGAATGTGGTGGAACGGGAGCTTCGTGCCCTGGATGTGCATCCCTCAAATCTCCATCAACTGCAAGATGCTATCCTATCAATATGGGCCAACATTTCTAAAGAATGCTATCAGCACCTTGTTGAATCAATGCCAAGTAGAATTAAGGCAGTTCTGAAGGCAAAAGGGGGTCCAACACCGTATTAGTATGGTGTTCCTAATAATTCTTTAGGTGAGTGTATATTTCCTGGCTTTGTGGTTATTTGCTTTTTTCTTAATCTAAATGCTGCAAAATATTGGTATGTATTAGTATGATCAAGCCATTGGTGTCAAATAATACCGTGTATTAAAGGGTTGTCTCACCTCAATAATCAAACTTTAATCAGTTCCTTTTTGTCCTAGGATCCATTCTTCCATATGGTTCATTTTTCAGTTATGCCTTTTTTTTCAACTCCAAATTTCATGCTCGGGTTTCTAGGGGTTACAGCCACCGATGTAATGTTATCAGTGGTGGCCACGTAGGCACACAGAAACACTATCAACACTCGGCCGGCTGCTCCGGTGGCCGGGTTTCATGGGCGCTTTCTAGCGCATGCGTTGTCGCTCCTGGCCCTGGCCACTTCATCAGTGCTGAATCAGCTCTGTTCCACTATCCCTGAGGCTGCTAATGATTCCATTACACTAGCAGCCTCAGGAGTGTGCACGCACAGTCAAGGGGTGGGGTTGCTTCCTCCCTGCCCTGATGGCTGTCCCTTCAATCTTGTATTTCAGATGCCGTGAAGGAGGCTGGAAATCGCTGGTGAGACAACCCCAAATCACACTCCTTTTACCTGTGTAAACTTGGCCAGTAGTTTTTGTTGTGATAGAGGTGGCACCACTGGCATTCCTAAGACCATCTAACAAAAAGACGTGGCCTTCTTGCCTCTTGCCAATAGCAACCAATTACCATGCAGCTTGATTTTTTTTCAAAGCAGTTTAAAGGTGAAAAATTAAAATCAGACATCATATAGTACATGACAATCTTGTTCTAACAAATCTAGAACCAGCCCTGTACCTCACATGGATCCAGAGGTCTCCTCATTCATTGCTCTAATTGCTCTGTTAGATTTATTTGAAGATGGCAGCTGAGAGGTGTGTCCTTTCTGCTGCAGTTCTCTCCCTATAGCTGTCACAGCTTCTAACAGTAGATACAACTGGTGGCAGTTGAAGGATGGAGCTCAGTGAGGTGGACAGAGAAATAAGAAAAATAACAAACAGCAGGTGTCACTATTCATATACATTTTATTGACTAGCTCAATGGCTATACTAACGTTTTAACAATTACATGTAATTGCAAAAGTATTCAGATCGAGGTGCTGGTTTAATAAATATAGAATATTTTTCATGGGACAACCCCTTTAAGAAGTGAACGTGGACCTTTGATTATTATGGCACAAAAGGACACTTTTTCTGTTTGTGTAGGGTTCTATTATGCAGTTTTTGTGTAATGCAGACCACATAACTACTATGGGGCCAGAGGTGACTGGAAGCTAGAATATAAAACCCTTTGCTGCTTCTTGCCACACAATCATAGCATTTACCAGCAACCTCCTCTAGGGGGAACTCACTACATACAAATTTATACAGTTCCCTTTGCGTTCAAAAATGGCTGTATATATGTCCATATGCTGTTAGCTCCTCCTAGTGGTGACTGCATGTTGCAAGACTTTTATCAGGTTACTATGAAAAACCAGCACGGTCCTATACAAAATATATTATGAAATTATGGTGGAGATTACTATATACCGCCCATAAGACGTACCTAGGTTTAAGAGGAGAATAATAAGAAAAAAATATTTTTCATTAGATCTCAGGTCAGACCAGTAGTCAGAACCCCAATGTTAATCAGACCTCAGCTCACAGCCCCTATCAGACCCTCAATGTTAATAAGACCCCAGTAAGACCTCAGATCAGACCCCAATCAGACCTCAGATAAGAGCCCCATGCCTCTCATCAGCCCCCATTGCCTGTCATCAGCCCCCATATGTGCCTGTCATCAGCCACCATATGTGCCTGTCATCAGCCACCATATGTGCCTGTCATCAGCAGTGTAATTCTGAGCAGTGTAATTCTGGGGCTCCGATCGGTTACCATGGCAGCCAGGACGCTACTGAAGTCCTGGCTGCCATGGTTAGTTAGTCAGCAGCATACTTACATGCGCTTTGGCCGCCCGGCGCGCCTTCTTTTTTTTTTTAAAACATCTATTTTATTCATCAGGATGCATGTTACAGAAAAAAAGTCACTTCAATTTCCGACATGGTATGAACAACGACATTATGCAGGGAAGTGATACATCACATCATGCATTACAGCTGTACATTGTGATATCCTGATCTTTTACTTTTTCTATTCAGGTTTGCAATTACAACTTTGAGCAAATCTCTCCCCCCTAGAGAACAACCCCAAAATCCAAATTCCCTCTAACTTTATTAACTCAGTGGTGATTCTGTCTGTGTAAAAGCGGATCCAATTTCCTCCTTCTTGCGTCACTAGGTCCTATGAGACGATCTCCTCATCCATCAGGGTTCCCTTCAGCTGAGACATTAAATACAATTTTGTCTGTCTGAACGGCTTAATTAATTCTTGGATTTCATTGTCAGAAAAGACGTCTGAAATAAATTTTCCCCATTTTTTAATAAACTTGCCTATGGTCTTTTCTTTGTGTCTTTCAATCTCCAGTCGCTCCATAAATAGTACGTGTTTCATTGTTCCCATGACTTCTTCCCATTCTGGTATCGACGGTTGTAACCATTTCCTCAGAATGGATTTTTTGACAGACATGAGTAACACATGTATCCCACTTTCTGCTACTGTCTGACTGTCACGGCTGAGGATGGGGGAAACCCTCAGCCGTGCGGTACCAGGAGATGGTAGGGTTGCCACTTGGCCAAAACCACAGAATCAGGGAGCAGGTCACCTCCTAAAGCCTCCCTGATCTGACCCTAACTCCTAGCGGCATGAGTCGACCTTAAAGGTAGGAGGACTCATGCTCTGGAACCTCGGGTCCCTATTATCCCTCCGCAGGTCCCTAAGCTAGGAGCTGGATAGACTACCTGTTCCTCCTGAACATGGAGGAACAGGAGCCTAGAATGGCCAAGCTGTAATTAAGGGGAATCCAATACAACTTATGGCAGTGGCAGGTACGTGGAAACTACAACCTCACCTACCTGCCACAGACACACAGCCTGGAACCCATGTAAAAGTGCAGTTTGTCCACAACAACAGAAATGACAACAGCACACACCATACATCACACGGGAAACCAGGAAACCATAAGGTGCAATAAACAAGCAACCACATACATATAAACATAACATCAGACAAGGTAACATAGTTTTATGACCAGAAGGGAGGCCCCCACTGGTAGATGGTAATACACAGGAGGCTGCTCCAGCTATGCCTGGCTGAAGCAACCTACTGAGCCAAGCCAAAGACAGAGGCTTTATAGGCCTAAGTGGCCACACCCAACGGTCAGACACACCCAGTGTCTCACACACACAGAAAGGGAGTTAACCCTTCCAACACCAGGGAAGGGAAAACACCACTTAAAGGGGAAGTGCACACAACACATACAGACGTGGACAAAATTGTTGGTACCCTTTGGTCAATGAAAGAAAAAGTCACAATGGTCACAGAAATAACTTTAATCTGACAAAAGTAATAATAAATTAAAATTCTATAAATGTTAACCAATGAAAGTCAGACATTGTTTTTCAACCATGCTTCAACAGAATTATGTAAAAAAATAAACTCATGAAACAGGCATGGACAAAAATGATGGTACCCCTAACTTAATATTTTGTTGCGCAACCTTTTGAGGCAATCACTGCAATCAAACGCTTCCTGTAACTGTCAATGAGACATCTGCACCTCTCAGCAGGTATTTTGGCCCACTCCTCATGAGCAAACTGCTCCAGTTGTGTCCGGTTTGAAGGGTGCCTTTTCCAGACTGCATGTTTCAGCTCCTTCCAAAGATGCTCAATAGGATTGAGGTCAGGGCTCATAGAAGGCCACTTTAGAATAGTCGAATTTTTTCCTCTTAGCCATTCTTGGGTGTTTTTAGCGGTGTGTTTTGGGTCATTGTCCTGTTGCAAGACCCATGACCTGCGACTGAGACCAAGCTTTCTGACACTGGCTAGTACATTTCTCTCTAGAATTCCTTGATAGTCTTGAGATTTCATTGTACCCTGCACAGATTCAAGACACCCTGTGCCAGACGCAGCAAAGCAGCCCCAGAACATAACAGAGCCTCCTCCATGTTTCACAGTAGGGACAGTGTTCTTTTCTTGATATGCTTCATTTTTTCGTCTGTGAACATACAGCTGATGTGCCTTGGCAAAAACTTCGATTTTTGTCTCATCTGTCCACAGGACATTCTCCCAGAAGCTTTGTGGCTTGTCAACATGTAGTTTGGCATATTCCAGTCTTGCTTTTTTATGATTCGTTTTCAACAATGGTGTCCTCCTTGGTCGTCTCCCATGTAGTCCACTTTGGCTCAAACAACGACGGATGGTGCGATCTGACACTGATGTTCCTTGAGCATGAAGTTCACCTTGAATCTCTTTAGAAGTCTTTCTAGGCTCTTTTGTTACCATTCGGATTATCCGTCTCTTAGATTTGTCATCAATTTTCCTCCTGCGGCCACGTCCAGGGAGGTTGGCTACAGTCCCATGGATCTTAAACTTATGAATAATATGTGCAACTGTACTCACAGGAACATCTAGTTGCTTGGAGATGGTCTTATAGCCTTTACCTTTAACATGCTTGTCTATAATTTTCTTTCTGATCTCTTGAGACAGCTCTTTCCTTTGCTTCCTCTGGTCCATGTCGAGTGTGGTACACACCATATCACCAAACAACACAGTGATTACCTGGAGCCATATATATAGGCCCAATGGCTGATTACAAGGTTGTAGACACCTGTGATGCTAATTAGTGGACACACCTTGAATTAACATGTCCCTTTGGTCACATTATGTTCTGTGTTTTCTAGGGGTACCATCATTTTTGTCCATGCCTGTTTCATGAGTTTATTTTTTTACATAATTCTGTTGAAGCATGGTTGAAAAACAATGTCTGACTTTCATTGGTTAACATTTATAGAATTTTAATTTATTATTACTTTTGTCAGATTAAAGTTATTTCTGTGACCATTGTGACTTTTTCTTTCATTGACCAAAGGGTACCAACAATTTTGTCCACGTCTGTATAACACCCCGTGCACACAGATAAAAGGCACACCTATAAGGAGAGGTTGCCAGGTGCAACCGCATGCCTACTGCAGCAAGCTGCCTAACACCGCTCAGGCTGCTCTGCTGCCACATACCCAATGTTGCCAGCGGCAACCACAGGTGAGGCAACATACAAAAGCCCTCACCTGTGATTGAACACAACACCAAGACCGCAGGCAACTGCACGCAGCCACAGGAGTCACGACCATGACCAAGGGTCGTGACACCGACCTTGTGGGTCTGATTGATCTTTTGGGATATAATGAAAAATACATTGCATCGGATTAAGTTTCACTTCTATCTCCCATACCTCCCGTATATATTGTACCGTTCATGACGATAATGGCTGTAAATCTGGACAGGTTAGCAGGCCATGGAGGAGATTCGCTTTGGGCAGTGAGCATTTTGGAAGATTGCCTTAGGTAGTGGGCTGGGGCCTCTTTGATACGCAATTGCGTCTCTCTCCACTGTTCATTGGAAAGCGATTTCCTAACATATTCAAAACCTTCTCTCATTTTTGTGGGTACCTCTAGATCTTCTAATTTCCCTTCCCATGATTTGAAAGTGCTATTCACTAGACCTAGTGTCTGAGTGCTATGAATCCTGCGATATAGTTCAGAGAGAGAGCTAAGTGAAGCTTTTGTGCCCAGAAGAGCATCAAACCACACCAATCTCTCAGCCTCTCCCATTCTCTCCGCTTGCCCCTTGCAATAGGCTTTCACTTGTTGGTAGGGAAGAAAATGTGCTTCTGTGAGTTGGCATTTGCCTTTAAGCTCTTCCCATGTCAGGAGGGCCTGGCCAGGACCATCTAGCAAGTGGTGTAACCTGTTAATACCCTTCTCTCTCCATGTCTGGAACATCTTGTTTTCCTTTCCCTGAGAAAAGAAAGGCAGAGACCACAATGGCAACTGGGGCGACATATAAAACGGCAATCTATATATTTTTCTGATGGCTTTCCAAGACATGATAGTATCTCGCATCACCACATTTTGTTTAATGTGGGAAGTGATATCCCTAAGCTTGGTGTGTAATAACGCCCCCAGTTGCCATGGACGTACCAGTTCCCATTCCAGGGATGTGGCCGAGAAAAAAGAGGTTCCCCATGTCCAGTCTCTCACATGGCAGAACAATGCTGCCAAATTATAATGGCGGACATTTGGCAGCTGAAGGCCCCCCTCCCACTTAAGCAAGGTTAGTTTCTCATAAGATATACGTGGTCGTTTATTCTTCCACAGGAAAGCTATAAACATTGAGTGAATCTTCCTGACATCTTCATGTCGCAGAAGCAAAGGGATTGTCTGGAGAGGATATAGTAATTTAGAGAAACACGCCATCTTAAACAGGTGTGCCCTTCCACTTAAAGAAAGTGGCAGATCTTTCCACTTATTTAGGTCATGAAATATTTTCTGAAAGGGGGGGGGGGGGGTAATTTAGCTTGTATAGAGCTGCTGCAGAACGTCCGATCTTAATCCCCAAGTATTTCAAATAATCTTTCCTCACCTCTATTGCGTCGTACCGTTGTTGGTCCCCCTGGCCAGGATTTAGGAAGAGAATTTGGCTTTTGGCCATGTAACGGATCACCTGGCACCCGACTGAGTACCTCCGTTGCTGGATGCTCCTAGCGTTTCCTGAGGTCTCCAAGCACTCTGGCAGACACCACCATCACCGAACCGAAGAAGCAGATAAATCCTCTTCAAGCATATGAATGCTGTAGACAGTGGAATAGGAAACCATACGAATAGGTTTACGCTCCTAGCAGTCAAACTGGAACAGCATACCATGAATCCTCCCCCCCCAAGAATGAGACGTCACTTCACTTTGAGGGTTAAAACAGGAACTGACTGTACTTCAAGTACAGCCTCTTTTATTCACAAACCACAAACATAGTACTGCCCACAGGGTTTTGAAATACAACCAATCAGTATATTACAACACATACAATGTAAGTACAGCAACCAATCGTTCACGCCCCTAGGGGACCAGAAGGGAGACTGCGACACAGGACAGATACAACACATCCCCACAATGCATCATGGTTTCCTCCTCTCTGTCCTGGAGACAACCGAGGAGCAATCCAATTATCTCTCAGGACAAAGGGAAATCGCCAATACACATGTGGAGACAACAGGACAGACATCACCATTTAAACACACAATGGGACAATAGAGACACACTCAGCATTTTCCTCCCCTCTGTCTATCCACTCAACTATCTCCCAAGCTGACAAGTTACACTTATTATAAATTGTTACAACTTTGTGAGTTTACATTGTCCATACATATAACTTACATTAATTTAACCAGTATAACTTGGGGACAAACCTATCCAAAATTCACTTGAATAGGTTCAGGGGTTTAAAAGTTAGTATGGGCCATAATCCTGAAGCAAGAGGCTTTTAAACAGGCCTCTCCAAAACCCAGTGGCGAGGTTGGTTTCGCCACAGGCCACATTTATTTTATATCCCGTTGTTGAACCATAATAAAGCAAAGCATCTAACACCCTTGGGAGATGAGAGTCAGGGGAGCCTAGATAGAGCAACAGATCGTCTGTGAAACATGTTACTCTGACTTCCTCTCTCCCCACCACAATGCCCCTATATAGTTCCGAATGCTTCAGGCACAAGACAAGGGGCTCCAGGGCTAAATTGAAAAGCAGCGGAGATAGGGGGCACCCCTGCCTTGTGTCTTTCTCCAGAACTATTGTACCAGATAAGTAGCCAGGTATATAGATTTTTGCTTGGAGCCTAAAATATAGGGCCTTTAAACAATTCCGAAATTCTCCTGTAAAGCCTGTAGCATCTAGGACCATTTCAAGCCACTCCCAACTGACATTATCGTAGGCCTTTTCTCCGTCTAGCGCCAGAAGAGCCGGATTGTCTTCTGGGCGCCTCCCTCGTATTCCGTCTTGTACCGCAAGGACCTTACATATATTCGTTATCCCCATCCTCCCTTTCATAAAACCTACTTGGTAATCTCCTATGATGTCTGGTAATATAGAGGCTAGCCTGTTAGCAATTATTTTCGAGAGGAGTTTGATGTCTTGATTTATAAGTGATATGGGTCTGTAAGACCCCAGCTGGGTCAAATCCCTATCAGGTTTGGGAATTAATGTTATGTACGCCAGATGCCCCGATGACGGCAACCCATTGCCTTTCAGAATATCATTGTATAATGAGGTTAAATTGGGGGCTATCTCTCCAACCAGAGCTTTGTAAAACTCGGCTGGAAAGCCGTCAGGTCCTGGGGCCTTACCATTCGCAAGAGATTTAATTGTCGTTTTCAGCTCTTCTTCAGTTATTTTTTAATTCAGAGCCGCTCGGGCTTCTTCCGACACCAATGGTAAGGATACTTTATTCAAAAGCTCGTCTGCCCTGTCTTTCACAAAGGGGTCTCGGGTATAAAGGGATTGGTAAAACCTTCCCATTATTTTCACTATGTCTTCCGGCTTGTTAAAGAGGCCGCCACTCTCATCTTTTAGGGGATGAGTAGGCGGTCGTGCAGCATAAGGCTTAGTGAGGTTGGAGAGTAGCCTCCCCGCCTTGTTGCCATGCTGAAAAAGGTCAGCTTTTTTGCGATCTCCAAACCACTTTGTTGTCTGTTCTAGTTCATAATCATATGCATGTTTGGCCGTTACCCACTGCAGTTTATTAGACTCCGTCGGGCAATTTAGAAAAGTAGTGTACATAGACCTAAGTTTTTTAGTGGCCTCATCAAATTTTTTCCTAGATTCTCTTTTTTTCCTCGCCGTATACGCCATGACCTGCCCCCGTAGTACCACCTTTGCCATATCCCAAAATAGGGGCGTGATTTGAGCTATGCTCCTTATTATCTTGGGAGAACTCCCACCACCATCCTCTGAGTCTATCTATAAAATCTTCGTCTATCAGGAGGTGGTGGGGGAACCTCCAGATGAAATCCGACCCATGTGGAACATCATCCAGCAACTGCAGCGTCACTGGAGAATGATCTGACAGAACCATGTCTGATATTTTTGAAAATTTTGTTCTTCCCAGCAAGTGCGGGGACAACAAAAAAAGGTCCAGCCGCAACCATGACATTTGCGAGTGGGAAAAATGTGTGTACTCTTTTTCTATAGGGTGTCGGTGTCTCCATACATCCACCAAACCCATGGCTTGCAACAATGGAGAGAGAGTGCCTGTCTTACCTATCTTGGATCTCATTTGTGGGTTGCTGCGGCGGCTGTCTTCTTTATCGTCATGTACCTTATTAAAGTTGCCCGCGACCACCAGGTGACCTACCTCCTCTTGTAAAATATTTATTTCCTGTGTCCTATAGAAAGGCTGCTGGGAAGAATTTGGCGCATATATGTTATATATAGTGATCGAACCAGCCAGGGACTCCAGAACCAGTTTCAAGATTCTCCCCTCTATTATTGACTTGACCATCTTGACTGTATATTGTAGTCGCTTATGAAGCAGAATAATAACTCCTGCTTTTCTCCCCAGGGATGGGGAACCCACTACCTGGCCTAGCCACATTTTCCGGAGTCTCCAAAAGTCCGAGTCTCCAAGGTGTGTCTCCTGTAGCAAAGCAACATCTACATCTAACTTTTTAAGATGCCTCAAAATAGCTGTACGCTTGGTTTGTGATCTCAAGCCTTTCACTTTCCAAGTCCCCAGATGCATAATGTATAGATCATGAGGTAGAGCTCAAGAGGCACACCTGGGCGGACCCCATCCGGGCCCCCCAGTACGTCTCGTGTTATCTTTACATCAGACCTAGGCCCGTGACCACTTGTTTCCCCGCTTGGCAGAATCACCTTACCCCCCACCCTTTCCCCAACATTCCCTACCCACAACAACATTATCATCCAACATTTTGGCTTCACTTTTTTCGCGCATGGCAACGTATAGCCATTGTGGCTATCAATTACTCTCTCGCCCTAACTCTATAACTGTTAGCCTCCCTACCGCTAACCCTTTTTTAAGCAAACAGAAAAGATAATAAACTTTATCTCAAATGTCTCAAATGTCCTAGAAAAACATATATCTCACATGAGTCTCTCTGCATCCTCTTCATCCCAAGCGGACTCTTGGCTAGAAGAAAACACTGCCTGGTGGCCTTCAGTTTCCGTCGATTCTTTGGGGGACCTTGATATCGGTACCCTCTTCTTCCTCTGCCAGGGAACCCATTCCTCGGAGGTGAGCCGCTGTGAGGAGCGGGAGAGTCCACCTCCACTCCTAGGCTATCTCGCGCTTCTTTCGGCGTTAGAAAGGTGGATACGGATCCATCTGCTTGGAACACCCGCAGCGTTGCTGGGTATTGAAGGGCAAACTTCAGCTTTTCCCGCACCAGGGCTGAACATATGTCCAAGAAGGCTCTCCTGCGTCTCGCCACCTCTGCCGAATAGTCACTGAAGAGTAAAAGCTTATTTCCCCGTACAATGAGGCTCTGCGGATTCCGCCGATAACGGGTAAGTATCGACTCTTTTGCAGCGTAATTCAGGTATTTTACAATGGTGTTTCTGGGCCTATTTGTGCCCATCTCTTGGCCTTGAGGTCTTTTTGGGCCTAACCTGTGGGCCCTCTCCACCGTGAACGTTGCTTGTAAACCCAAAGTTTGTAGAATTTCTGTCGCGCAGATCTGTATTAGTTGATTCGGCGGGATTGACTCTGGGAGCCCCACAATCCACAAATTATTTCGCCTAGAGTGGTTCTCCAAGTCGTCCAGCTTTTCTTTCAGAGCTTGGTTACTGCGGAGTACTTCTTTAGTTTGCATCTGGGTTTTCTCTAGCTCTTCCTCCACTAGTAGGATTCTCTGTTCCAGCTCTGTTATTTGAGTCGTGTGCTGGGAGACCTCCTGCTGGATCTGCAGCAGTGTCGTGGACACAGTAGCCTCCAATGTGGATTTTATATCTGGGGCCAGCAGTTTTGCCACTGCAACAGCTGGCCCCAGACTCAAAGCTGGGCTGTGGGGGTTGGGAGGCTGATCTCGTCTGCCTCTGCTGTTTACCTGCTGCTGCCGCCGCCATCTTGCTGCTCTGTCTCGGCGTTTCTTGCTGGAGCGGCGATGCCGTCTGCCGGGAGCCGCCTTTCTGCAAGAATTTCTCCATAGAACTCAAGAGGGCTCAGCAGGTATGTCTGTGGGGGTTATTTTCCCCTAGAATTTCGGCGGCTCCTATGAGTTCGGGTAGCGCGGTCCGGAGCTCCTACTACACGCGACCGTTCATGCGCGCGCCGGAACAGGAAGCCGCTCCTTCTTCTTGTAACTCGTCACAGGTCTGTGCGGCTTAGCATACAGGCTGGGAAACCAGAACGGGGGGGGGGGGGGGCAGAGTGGGAGAATGGAGCAGCCCAGCGGAAGAAAAAAAATACGCAATATCACGTCTCCTCAATATGCCCTACAGTGCCAAGTACTTGTATTGTAAAGTCAGGCACAGTGAAAGGTCCTCTTTAAGAGCTGGGAACACCATGGGCATCCTATGTGACAATGCACCACCCAGACCATCAGGAAGAAGGTTGGGACAGCCACAGGAGCAGATTGGGAACTCAAAGTGGCCCTGGAAAAAATTTTGACGTGGCACCATGTTGTAGATGGAGCCAATCTGGTAAAAGATTTTGCAAAGCCAAATGGGCGGGGCCAGCAAAGTAGTCTATTTTGCATCTTAGTTACCATGTACCGGTAATTGTTTATATTTTTTTATCATCGTGTTCCATGATGTAGCTGTATGGTAGTTGTAGTTTTTTATGTATAATCTGAGTTTATTAAAATTTTATCAATACACTTTTCGTATAGATTAAACAAAAGACAAGTAACACGGCATCATCTGTCAATATCAAGCCAAAAAAATATAAAAAAACAATGTCACAAATAAATATGACAAAAAACAGGTAGTAATAGCAATCTTGTCTATCTTGGTCCCTCCTATTTGGTGAGGGTATATTAGGACTTTGTATGGGGAACAAGAGATATCGCAGCCGGCACTGCCACATGTGTCTATACGATCACTAAAATAACTATTTGCACTGGCATTCAAATAACTTCACGGTGGTGCTCTGTCGGTAATGTAGTCCTTATAGTAATGTGTACTGGGTAAAAAGAAAGCACCGCGGCACTCACCATGCGTAATTTCCTTTAGGAGCGCTCCTTCCCAGCCAGTTATCAACTGGGCGGGGAAGGTTGCTCCTAACAATGGCATCTCCTATAGTTTTGCTCCTGCGGAAGCTGACAATGGGGTGGTTGTCTACCTTGGCTGACAGAGACACGTCCCTCTGTACCATTTGCCAATTTTAACATCAAGAAAATCCAATTCATCTGCACTCAAAGTGCTGGTGAACCGCATACTCATCTTGTTTGCGTTATTTAAATAATCCACAATGCATTGAACATGTGTTTCTCTCCCGTCCAGACAATAAATATATTGTCTACATATCTTTAAAAAACCTTGATGTACCGTATAAATGGGTTTTGGACGGTGTAAACATGCCTCTCTTCAAACATGGCTAAAAATAAATTTGCGAAGGTGCATGAGACTGGTGTCCCCATCGCGGTTCCAGACAATTGTTTAAACCATTCCTGGTTGAAACTGAAAGCGTTATGTGTCAGTATGAATGACAGAGACTCCGTGACAAAATCAATATATGAGTCACTTTTACCTATCTTCTGCAAAATGTCGGTGACTGTCTCTACCCCCAGTTCTTGTGTAATCCTGGTATATAGGCTTTCCCCACATCCACCGCGGCTAAAAAGAAGACTTCCTGCCATTGTATTTCTCCCAAGGCCTCCAAAAAATCGGTGGTATCCTCCAAATATGAAGGGACCCCTTTTAACACCGGGCGCAGCATCCAATCCAGATAATGGGAAAGGGGTTCCGTAAAAGAACTGTTCCCCGATACTATGGGGCGGCCGGGTGGGTGTACCACCGATTTGTGGATCTTGGGTACTATATACCACACTGGTCTGATGGGGAACTGAGGGTAGAGTCTCTCAGCCATACGCTTGGTCAAAAATACTCTGTCTACATACTTCCACAATAACGCTTTAAGTTGTTGCTGATATTTTATGCTGGGGCCTTGTCGGCTGGTTTGATAATGATCTCTTTACAATTCACAAGCCAATCTAATGCGTTTTTCTCACCTTCGCTGAGATTTTAATCTGTGGATATATCAGAGCCTTGGTTTCTTTCAAAACCTGCTTCTGAAATAGATCCAAACTACCTCCAGCCAGTAGTGGGGGCGGGGGGGGGGGGGAGGGGTGAAAGTGGATTTTATCCCTTGTGTGAAGGGCTCTGATTCCTCTATGCCACACTGTGCCTCTGAGTCCCCACTACTCTGTAGATCTAACAATGTGAGAACCACCTGTCTGTCCTGCTCCCCCACCCCATATCCCAAATGAAAACACAAGGTGCCTATGGATGCGGATTGTGTTGTTTGGGCATGCTCTTCTTTGTTATATTTATTTGTTTGAAAATGTTTGAATAATTTCAGTTTTCTTATAGCTTTGAACATGTCTACTTCAAAATTAAATTCCGATACCAGTCCATAGTTTAGACCCTTGGATAATAATGAGAGACAGTCACTGTTCAAAACAATATCAGTCAAATTTACCACATTATGTCCCAATGGGGGATCAAGCATCTCACCCACATCTAGTAATGTCTCCACGCCACCTGCTTCCTCTTGTACCCGCTCTTGCGCAGTCCTGCGTCCTGTCCTCCCCCTTCGAGTCCCTCTCCTAAAGGGGATTGCTGTGTTGCTGTGTCTTGGCTCGATGTTTGTTCATCAATTGTATTTGCTCTGGCGCTGTTAAACTCCTCTGATGTACTTCTTTATAAACACTTTATATTAGTTTTCTGTGCGTCTCATTTTCAAATCATTTTTTACTTTATTCAACTCCGTCAACACATTATCATATTCTTTCTCATTACGAGACAAAACCAATCGCATCAATTTAAAGGAGTGTTCAAGGTGTATGGATTTCCATTGTTCCACAAATTCAGGATCTGTCATGGCAGACAGGATACAAGATACACAGGATATAAACAAACAAGTGTCTAGGCAAGAAGCTGGGGATAGAGGTCACCTCCTGACAAATCCCTACCAGCTCTCCCTAGACTTCTATGCCCACGTTCAGACCCTGAGGTAGGAAAAAACGTGTCCTCGTGCCTAGGATGAAGATTCCCTAGAATCTCTAAGATGGTGAAAGGGGGAAAGAGGCAGCCTGCTCCCTCAGGACCTGGAGGGGGCAGGCGTCTCTCTAACAGCCTAGACAGACATCCACAAGAAAACAAAACCAACTTATCTTTTACTGAGCAGGAACAGCAAATCCTTCCTTCCTTCCTCTGAGCCAGACAGAAGCTATAACCCGCACAGGGCACTGGGAGTGGGCATAATTTAAACTCAAACCAACGACCCCATCCAGTGCACCTGAAGGGAGGCGGATATAGCTCAATTCCAAAACAAAAACAAAAAGGCTACACACATGCTGCTAACCTGGCAGACCTCTGCACATAGCCTGAGCAGGGCCTGACAGTACCCCCCCCCCCTTCTCCGGGTGACCTCCGGACACCCCGGCCCAACTTTATCCGGGTGGGATCTGTGAAAAGCCCTCACCAGTCGGCTGGCACTAACATCCACAGCCTGAACCCACATCCTCTCCTCAGGGCCGTATCCCCTCCAGTGTACCAAATACTGAAGGGAACCCCGAAGAACTCTTGAGTCGAGAACCCTGGAGATCTCGAACTCTAAATTTCCATCAACCAGAACAGATATTTTGTAAAGTCTAATAAATCTTGGACCCAGTTTCCAAGATGGTACTCTCAGTTTAATATTTTTAGTAGATAACCACACCAGATCACCCACACACAGGTCCGGGCCAGTCATACGTCTCTTGTCAGCCATTCGCTTATACCTCTCACCCATCTTCTCCAAATTCACCTGGATCCTCCGCCAGATAGAAGACAATGCAGAAGAAAATCTCTCCTCCTCTGGCATCCCAGATGAACTAGTCCCGGAAAAGGTACCAAACTGAGGATAAAAACCGTATGTGCCAAAAAATGGCGACTTACCCGTGGACTCCTGCCTATGGTTATTCAAAGCAAACTCTGCTAGGGACAAGAATGAGAACCAGTCCTCCTGATTCTCATCCACAAAGCACCTCAAAGTAGGTCTCCAGGTTTTGATTAGTACGCTCTGTCTGCCCATTCGACTGCGGATGAAAAGCCGAAGAGAACGAAAGTTGAATGCCAAGCCGAGAGTAGAACGCCCTCCAAAACCTGGAGACAAACTGCGTGCTCCTATCAGAAACTACATCCGAGGGAATACCATGCAATTTCATGATATTATCAATAAAAATCTGAGAAAGAATCTTGGCATTGGGCAGACTGACTAACGATACAAAGTGAGCCATTTTACTAAAACGGTCAACAACCACCAAAATTACAGTTTTCCCGGAGGAACTCGGCAGATCAGTAATAAAGTCCATAGACAAGTGTGTCCAAGGACGAGACGGAATAGACAAAGGAAGAAGTGAACCAGCAGGTCGAGTATGAGCAACCTTTGACCGTGCACAGGTTTCACAAGCTTCTACGTAATCCTCAACACTCTTACGTAACCCGGGCCACCAGAACCTCCGGGACACAAGATCAAAGGTGGACCTACCAGGATGTCCAGCAAGGACAGTATCGTGATGTTCCTTGAATACCTTGTATCGCAGTCCATCAGGAACAAACAACCTCCCTGGGGGACAAGAACCAGGAGCCCCCTCCTGGACTCCCAACACCTCCATCTCCAATTCAGGATACAGAGCGGAGACCACCACCCCATCAGCCAAAATCGGAGCAGGATCCTCTGAATCACATCCCCCAGGAAAACGGCGAGACAACGCATCAGCCTTGACTTTTTAACCCCCGGGCGAAAAGTAACCACAAAATTGAACCTGGTAAAGAACAGTGTCCATCTGGCCTGTCTAGGATTCAGACGCTTGGCAGATTGCAGGTAAGCCAAATTCTTATAAACCGTATATACTGTAACGGGATGAGACGCCCCCTCCAACAAGTGTCGCTATTCCTCAAAGGCTAATTTCATGGCCAGCAATTCCCTATCTCCTACATCATAATTCCTCACGGCGACGAGAGCTTCTTGGAAAAAAAAGCACACGGAACCCATTTGCCAGGGGATGAACCCTGCGACAGCACTACTCCAACCCCCACTTCTGATGCATCAACCTCCACCATGAATGGCTGAGACACATCGGGCTGCACCTGAATGGGAGCAGATGAAAAACATTCCTTAATAGCCGAAAAGGCCTGCAATGCCTCATCCGACCAGACAGAGACATCGGCGCCCTTCTTAGTCATATCGGTCAGAGGTTTCACAATGGTAGAATAGTTCAAGATAAATTTTCTATAATAATTAGTAAACCCCAAAAACCTCATCAAAGCTTTCTGATTCTCCGGTCGGTCCCATTCCAGAACCGCCCGGACCTTTTCGGGATCCATACGAAAACCAGAGTCAGAAAGCAGATATCCCAGAAACGGAAGATCCTGCACAGAAAACACACATTTCTCCAATTTGGCATATAATTTATTCTCCAGAAGGATCGTCAAAACCTGTCTCACGTGATCCTGCTGGGTCTTCAGATCAGGAGAGTAAATTAGAATGTCATCCAAGTAAACTACCACGAACCTCCCCACAAAATGATGGAAAATGTAATTGACGAATCGCTGAAATACGGCTGGCGCGTTAGTTAACCCAAAAGGCATAACCAGATTCTCGAAATGACCCTCGTGCGCGTTGAAGGCCGTTTTCCACTCATCCCCTTTCTTGATTCTGATCAGATTGTAGGCCCCTCTTAAATCCAACTTGGAGAACACCTTGGCTCCAACAATCTGATCAAAAAGATCAGAGATCAAAGGAAGGGGATACGGATCACGGACCGTAATACGGTTCAATTCCGGGAAATCAAAACAAGGTGTCAGTGATCCATCCTTTTTCTTTACAAAGAATAAACCCACTGCCACCGGAGACTTAGATGGCCTAATATGACCTTTTGCCAAACTCTCGGTAATATACTTCCGCATGACCTCTCTTTCAGGTTGAGAAAGATTGTAAAGCAAAGACTTTGGCAACTTAGCCCCTGGGATGAGATTAA
This sequence comes from Bufo gargarizans, assembly GCF_014858855.1. Lineage (NCBI taxonomy): Eukaryota > Metazoa > Chordata > Amphibia > Anura > Bufonidae > Bufo > Bufo gargarizans. The sequence continues at coordinate 37,259,164 of NC_058089.1, forward strand.
CTGGACAATCATAGTCACGATGAGGAGGCAATTCCTGAGCCCCACCCTCCGAAAAGACATCCGCAAAATCTGAGAGATACTGAGGTAAAGCCGTAGTAGACACACCAGAGATAGATGTGCCAAGACAATTCTCCGAACAAAATTCACTCCAACCAATGATCTGTCTTGCTTGCCAATCTATAATTAGGTTATGTTTTGTCAACCACGGTAACCCTAAGACTATAGGAGCGGGCAAATCCTTCATGACAAAACAAGACATGATCTCAACATGTGAATCACCCACCCTTAACAGAATACCATGAGCAATATGAGTGAGACTCCTTTGAGAAAGAGGGGAAGAATCAATTGCGAAAACCGGAATCTCTCTTTCTAAAGTGCAAGTACTTAGACCCAGATTTTGAAGAAAAAGAAAATCAATAAGGTTTACCCCAGCACCACAGTCAATGAATACTTCAACAACAAAAAAACTTGAGTCTAGCGCCTCCATAGCTGGAAGGAGAAAACGAGTATTACAGGGAGCTTGCATACCTGCTTGCTCTACCACCCCATTCACACTACCAAGAGTCAGGGATGTTTCTTTTTTCTGTTTAAGTAAACCTCTTTGTGATTCTTTCTCATCAACATGTGGTTTAACAAAGGACAAGCAAAAATAAAGTGACCACTTTTCCCACAGTAATAACATAGTTTATGCAACCTCCTAAAGTTTCTACTACCAGAACGGATAGATACCTGACCCAACTGCATGGGTTCCTCCCCTACCCCAGAGTTACATGTCATATCACCCTGGGGAGAAGGTGAGACAAAACCACTCACAGAAGGGATCCCTTGTGCAGAGGGAACCTTACACCTCTCTCTAATACGTCTATCTAACCGTACTGCAAAAGACATAGCATTCTCCAATGTATCCGGGTACTCATGAAAAGCTAGGGCATCTTTCAATTTCTCAGATAACCCCTGACAAAACTGACTACGTAATGCGGGGTCATTCCACTCTGACTCGGTAGCCCATCTCCTAAACTCAATGCAGTAAGCCTCTGCAGTATGTTCACCTTGTAATAAATTACGCAATTTAGATTCCGCCATCGAGACCCGATCTGGATCATCATAAATTAATCCCAAGGCTTTAACCGCCTCCGGACCGCCTAACGCAGATCTGCGGTCCGGAGGCGGCAGCTCTGCGCAGAGTGACGCATATACGCGTCATCTTGCGAGAGCCGTGACTTCCTGTGAACGCGCGCACACAGGCGCGTGCGTTCACAGGAACGGAAGGTAAGAGACAGGATCTCCAGCCTGCCAGCGGCGATCGTTCGCTGGCAGGCTGGAGATGCGATTTTTTTAACCCCTAACAGGTATATTAGACGCTGTTTTGATAACAGCGTCTAATATACCTGCTACCTGGTCCTCTGGTGGTCCCTTTTGTTTGGATCGACCACCAGAGGACACAGGTAGCTAAGTAAAGTACCACAAAACACCACTACACTACACCCCCCCCCTGTCACTTATTAACCCCTTATGAACCCCTGATCACCCCATATAGACTCCCTGATCACCCCCCTGTCATTGATCACCCCCCTGTCAGGCTCCGTTCAGACGTCCGTATGATTTTTACAGATCCACGGATACATGGATCGGATCCGCAAAACACATACGGACGTCTGAATGGAGCCTTACAGGGGGGTGATCAATGACAGGCGGGTGATCACCCATATAGATTCCCTGATCACCCCCCTGTCATTGATCACCCCCCTGTCAGGCTCCGTTCAGACGCCCGTATGATTTTTAGGGATCCAGGGATACATGGATTGGATCCGCAAAACACATACGGACGTCTGAATGGAGCCTTACAGGGGGGTGATCAATGACAGGCGGGTGACCACCCATATAGATTCCCTGATCACCCCCGCTGTCATTGATCACCCCCCTGTCATTGATCACCCCCCTGTAAGGCTCCATTCAGACGTCCGTATGATTTTTACGGATCCACGGATACATGGATCGGATCCGCAAAACACATACGGACGTCTGAATGGAGCCTTACAGGGGGGTGATCAATGACAGGGGGTGATCACCCATATAGACTTCCTGATCACCCCCCTGTCATTGATCACCCCGTGTAAGGCTCCATTCAGACGTCCGTATGTGTTTTGCCGATCCGATCCATGTATCCGTGGATCCGTAAAAATCATACGGACGTCTGAATGGAACCTTACAGGGGGGTGATCACCTCATGTACACTCCCTGATCACCCCCTGTCATTGATCACCCCCCTGTCATTGATCACCCCCCTGTCATTGATCACCCCCCTGTAAGGCTCCATTCAGACGTCCGTATGATTTTTACGGATCCACGGATACATGGATCGGATCCGCAAAACACATACGGACGTCTGAATGGAGCCTTACAGGGGGGTGATCAATGACAGGGGGTGATCACCCTATACAGACTCCCTGATCACCCCCCTGTCATTGATCACCCCCTGTAAGGCTCCATTTAGACATTTTTTTTGGCACAAGTTAGCGGAAATAGATATTTTATTTTTATTTTATTTTTCTTACAAAGTCTCATATTCCACTAACTTGTGTCAAAAAATAAAATCTCACCTGAACTCACCATACCCCTCACGGAATCCAAATGCATAACATTTTTTAGACATTTATATTCCAGACTTCGTCTCACGCTTTCGGGCCCCTAAAATGCCAGGGCAGTATAAATACCCCACATGTGACCCCATTTCGGAAAGAAGACACCCCAAGGTATTCCGTGAGTGGCATATTGAGTCCATGAAAGATTGAAATTTTTGTCCCAAGTTAGCGGAAAGGGAGACTTTGTGAGAAAATACAAAAAAAAAATCAATTTCCGCTAACTTGTGCCAAAAATTTTTTTTTTCTATGAACTCGCCATGCCCCTCATTGAATACCTTGGGGTGTCTTCTTTCCAAAATGGGGTCACATGTGGGGTATTTATACTGCCCTGGCATTTTAGGGGCCCGAAAGCGTGAGAAGAAGTCTGGGATCCAAATGTCTAAAAATGCCCTCCTAAAAGGAATTTGGGCCGCTTTGCGCATCTAGGCTGCAAAAAAGTGTCACACATCTGGTATCGCCGTACTCAGGAGAAGTTGGGCAATGTGTTTTGGGGTGTCATTTTACATATACCCATGCTGGGTTAGATAAATATCTTGGTCAAATGCCAACTTTGTATAAAAAAATGGGAAAAGTTGTCTTTTGCCAAGATATTTCTCTCACCCAGCATGGGTATTTGTAAAATGACACCCCAAAACACATTCCCCAACTTCTCCTGAGTACGGCGATACCAGATGTGTGACACTTTTTTGCCGCCTAGGTTGGCAAAGGGGCACACATTCCAAAGAGCACCTTTCGGATTTCACAGGTCATTTTTTACACATTTTGATTTCAAACTACTTACCACACATTAGGGCCCCTAGAATGCCAGGGCAGTATAACTACCCCACAAGTGACCCCATTTTGGAAAGAAGACACCCCAAGGTATTCCGTGAGGGGCATGGCGAGTTCCTAGAATTTTTTATTTTTTGTCACAAGTTAGTGGAATATGAGACTTTGTAAGAAAAAAAAAATCAAAAAAAAAATCTGCATTTTCCGCTAACTTGTGACAAAAAATAAAAAATTCTAGGAACTCGCCATGCCCCTCACGGAATACCTTGGGGTGTCTTCTTTCCAAAATGGTGTCACTTGTAGGGTAGTTTTTTCAAAAAGCGGAAATTCACATTTTTGTACCATAGTTTGTAAACGCTATAACTTTTACCCAAACCATTTTTATTTTTTACCCAAACATTTTTTTTTTATCAGAGACATGTAGAACAATAAATTTAGCGAAATTTCGATTAATAACAAAAAAAGTAAAAATGTCAGCAGCAATGAAATACCACCAAATGAAAGCTCTATTAGTGAGAAGAAAAGGAGGTAAAATTCATTTGGGTGGTAAGTTGCATGACCGAGCAATAAACGGTGAAAGTAGTGTAGTGCAGAAGTGTAAAAAGTGGCCTGGTCATTAAGGGGGTTTTAGCTAGCAGGGTTGAAGTGGTTAAAAAATTCTTCCACCGACCGGAGGGCCAGAGAACCGGACGGCAGAGAAAAGGCCCAGGATTGCGTGTCCCCTTTAAGCAGGGAAATGATTATCCCTACCCTCTGACTCTCATCACCAGACGAAGATGGACGCAGCCGAAAATACAACTTGCATGACTCTTTAAAGTGGATAAAGTCATTCACACCCCCTGCAAATCTATCAGGGAGAGCGACTTTAGGCTCCCCATAAATTTGACTTCCTCCTATTGCACCTGATGCCAGAGCATTCTGACACCGTGTGACCAAATTACGTAGATCCGCAACCTCTAGGGATAATCCCTGCATGCGATCAACTAGCGCATCAATTGACTCCATCTCAAAACAGCTGAGAAATGGCAGTCAAAGTATGGTCGGGTTATAATGTCATGGCAGACAGGATACAAGATACACAGGATGTAAACAAACAAGTGTCTAGGCAAGAAGCTGGGGATAGAGGTCACATCCTGACAAATCCCTACCAGCTCTCCCTAGACTTCTATGCCCACGTTCAGACCCTGAAGGTGGGAAAAACGTGTCCTCGTGCCTAGGCTGAAGATTCCCTAGAATCCCTAAGATGTTGAAAGGGGGAAAGAGGCAGCCTGCTCCCTCAGGACCTGGAGGGGGCAGGCATCTCTCTAACAGCCTAGACAGACAGCCACAAGAAAAGAAAACCAACTTATCTTTACTGAGCAGGAACACCAAATCCTACCTTCCTTCCTCTGAGCCAGACAGAAGCAATAACCCGCACAGGACACTGGGAGTGGGCGCAATTTAAACTCAAACCAACGACCCCATCCAGTGCACCTGAAGGGAGGCGGATATAGCTCAATTCCAAAACAAAAACAAAAAGGCTACACACATGCTGCTAACCTGGCAGACCTCCGCACATAGCCTGAGCAGGGCATGACAGGATTCTCATCAAACTGGGACACCTCTTTGTATATCCTGAGTCCTCTAGAAACTCTGTTTTGGGCAACATAGGATTTTAGGGAGTGGACCGTCCAGAACAAACGCATCTCCCTTTCTGCCAAATGTGTGACCTTCAGTTCCAATGCTTTTATGCTCATAACTTGTGTGCTGTCTTCACTTTCAAACTGTGTAAAAAATACGCCCGCGTCCACTCGTCCTTCATTGATCGCTGCATCGCATGAATCCAGTGCTGCAACATTTGTTATGTCCATCGTGATCTTGACACTCACGCTGCGTAGCGTGCTCTGGCTGCCCGGAATCAAGATTCAAAGTATGGTATGGGGAACAAGAGATATCGCAGCCGGCACTGCCACATGTGTCTATACGATCACTAAAATAACTATTTGCACTGGCATTCAAGAAACTTCACGGTGGTGCTCTTCGTAGTGCTAGAAACGCGTTGGATGATCCCTTTTGGTGTCTGTGAGGAGCCGTAGCACTGGTGACGTCACCCGCTCCATTCTGTGAGCGTGAGCGAAAAACGAATGTAGAAGCTACGCCACCGGCCGGGGCGAGCTTTGAAAAACTTTGCCTACAACCAGCGAGGATCCCTGTTAAGCTCTTTAAAGAAAAAAAGTAAAATGACTCCACACATGGACTAACAAGCAGCTGCGAGGAGGACCAATAAAGATAATAAGGTAAATCCTGCCTTATATTTGATATCTAGTAGCGGTCTCCCAATACAGTGTGCAGTAGTTCAGTGGAGGTGCGCAGTGCCCCTACACTCATTTAGAAGTTGTTTTTATACAGTAACCACAGTGGAAATACGGGGCTGTTTTTGGAGCACTGCTGCAGAGTTGTAATGAGATAGCGCCGATGGATCATGTTGTTGCTACACAGTAGGATTTTATATACGGGGTATCTGTATAATATTTCAAACTAATAAAATTTTTATAATTATATTGCAAATGTGTTTAATTATTGAGGATATATTTATTAATGGTGTTTCTTGGATAGATATATAGGGCTCTGTCTAATTTGTAAGTACTGATACTGGAATAACTTAGGCTAGGGGTACTGGTATAACTGGGGAGATGTTTCTTAGGGGGCATGTCCTTCTCCCTGGAGAAAAGAAAAGCTAACCTTCTCCCTGGCTGTGACACTCTCCGCTGCGATTGGCCAGCTCACAGCCAGAAGGAGACGCCCCCTGAGAAAAACAGGTGTCTCCTCTTCCCTGTATCGATGGTATGGATTAGCATACAGGGTGGGAAACCAGAACGGGGGGCAGAGTGGGAGAATGGAGCAGACCAGCGGAAGAAAAAAATAAGCGATATCACGTCTCCTCAATATGCCCTACAGTGCCAAGAACTTGTATTGTAAAGTCAGGACCAGTGAAAGGTCCTCTTTAAGAGCTGGGAACACCATGGGCATCCTATGTGACAATGCACCACCCAGACCATCAGGAAGAAGGTTGGGACAGCCACAGGAGCAGATTGTAAACTGAAAGTGGCCCTGGAAAAAATGTAGATGTGGCACCATGTTGTAGATGGAGCCAATCTGGTAAAAGATTTAGCAAAGCCAAATGGGCGGGGCCAGCAAAGTAGTCTATCTTGCATCTTAGTGACCATGTACCGGCAATTGTTTTTATTTTTTATCATCGTGTTCCATGATCTAGCTGTATGAGGGCTTCTTTTGTTTTATAAAACAAGTTGTAGTTTTTTATGTATAATCTGAGTTTATTAAAATTTTATCAATACACTTTTCGTATAGATTAAACAAAAGACAAGTAACACGGCATCATCTGTCAATATCAAGCCAAAAATATGTAGAAAAACAATGTCACAAATAAATATGACAAAAGACAGGTAGTAATAGCAATCTTGTCTATCTTGGTCCCTCCCATTTGGTGAGGGTATATTAGGACTTATCCAGATAGAAAACAAAAAAGTAAAAATCAGTTGTGAAAGAAAGAAAAAGGAGCAAGATCAGTAAGAGAGGAGGGGGGGTGGAGAATATGAGAATATCAAACAGCTAAGCTGCTAAAGTTGACATTGATATAAACGTGATATTAGCTCTACATAGAGGAGCTATACAGGATTTTTGGGTGATCCATCAATAATTAGAAATTCAACCTCCGCGGTGGCCATGAAGGCCTTCCATGGGTTCCAGAGGGCTAAAGAGTCAGATGCTGCAGCTGCTAATTCTTCCATTCTATGAACCTCTTCAAACCTCTTCAGACCATTCATGGAGAGAGGGCACTTTCTTCTCCAATGACTTGGGATCACCATCCTAGCTGCTGTGAGTAGGTGACGTAAAATATTCTTGAGCCAATGTTCCGGGAATTAGGGATAAGATTGTGCATTGAGGGGTATTAGTTCCCTGAGTACCCTGAGAACTTCTTATACAGCTGCAGAATGTGATCCCAGAACGTTTTGATACTAGGACAAGCCCACCATATATGTAACATGGTTCTACCATCTGATCCACACCGCCAACAAGGCTCAGGAACTGATGGGTACTGGGCAGTAGTACCAGCGCAACAGTTCTTTTACTTTGCCTAAGATGACAAAGCCATGAGCAAATGTGCACATCTTCAGACATCAGGTCCAGAAAATGTAACCTCCAAATCTCTCCTTGCGGTTCGCCCGGCGGTCGTTTCGCGGCGAACTTTGCTCGTTCTCTGTTCGCCGAACAGGCGAACATATGGCGATGTCTGCCGGCGCCATATTCTTTGTATTGTGAAAAACTTTGACCCATGACACATCCATCAGGGAGGACAGGACAGCCAATTGAGACATTTCAGCACAAGGACACACCCCTACCCTATAAATAAACCCGATATGGCCTCTATTTTACATTCTGTTTTTTGCCAGTGTAGGGAGAGGTTGCTGTGTGGAGCAGGGACAGACTGTTAGAGAGAATAGAGGCACCAAACGCTAGCTAATAGGGCCACAAAAGTCCTTTTAAAGGGCTTCTGTCACCCCACTAAATCTTTTTTTTTTTTGTTTACTTATAATTCCTATAGTGCGATTTCTGCATACATAAGCTAAATAATCATTTCTGTTCAGTAGAATTTGTTAAAAACATAATTTCAAAATATGCAAATTACCTTGCTACCAGCAAGTAGGGCGTCTACTTGCTGGTAGCAGCCGCATCCTCCGATCCTAAAGACGCCCCCTCCGCATGTTGATTGACAGGGCCAGGGAACGGGATCGTTCTCTGCTGGCCCTGTTTGAATTCAAAATATCGCGCCTGCGCCGTACCTGTCTTCAATCGGTGCAGGCGCACTGAGAGGCGGCCGCTCCATCCTCAATATGCCTGCGCCGATGACGTCACATCTACACCCGGCGCAGGCGCATTGAGGATGGAGCGGCCGAGCGAGCGGCCGCCTCTCAGTGCGCCTGCGCCGATTGAAGACAGGTACGGCGCGAGATTTTGAATTCAAACAGGGCCAGCAGAGAACGATCCCGTTCCCTGGCCCTGTCAATCAACATGCAGAGGGGGCGTCTTTAGGATCGGAGGATGCGGCTGCTACCAGCAAGTAGACGCCCTACTTGCTGGTAGCAAGGTAATTTACATATTTTGAAATTATGTTTTTAACAAATTCTACTGAACAGAAATGATTATTTAGCTTATGTATGCAGAAATCGCACTATAGGAATTATAAGTAAACAAAAAAAAACAACGATTTAGTGGGGTGACAGAAGCCCTTTAAGGACTGGTATAGGTGTGCTATCGATAGGTGTGACATACTGAGGGGTGTAATATAGTTATAATATACTTTCTAACATAGAAAGTATATTATAGTGCATTTGTATAGTGCAGCATTTGTGTGCGGTTCTGCTGAGATACCGCAGCTATACAGAGGGACAAACGCCATTGGAGCAACTAATTGCAACTGATGTGATATGCCAGTTGCCCCAAAAAAATATGATAGAGGCAGGGGTGTTATGAACCTATTATATAATTTTTATATAGTGCATTTGTATAGTGCAGCATTTGTGTACGGTTCTGCTGAGATACCGCAACTAAACAGAGGCACAAACGCCATTGGAACAACTAATTGCAACTGGTGTGATATATCAGTTGACCCCCCAAAAAATCTGATTGAGGCAAGGGTGTGATATACCTATGATATAATTTCTATATAGTGCATTTGTATAGTGCAGCATTTATGTCCGGTTCTGCTGAGTTATCGCAGCTATACAGAGGGACAAATGCCATTGGAACAACTAATTGCAACTGGTGTGATATACCAGTTGCCCCCCCAAAAATCTGATTGAGGTAGGGGTGCAATATACATATAATATAATTTCTATATAGTGCATTTGTATTGTGCAGCATTTGTATGCGGTTCTGCTGAGATACCGCAGCTATACAGAGGGACAAATGCCATTGGAACAACTAATTGGAACTGGTGTGATATGCCAGTAGCCCCCCAAAAAATCTGATGGAGGCAGGGGTGTTATAAACCTATAATATCATTTCTATATAGTGCATTTGTATAGTGCAGCATTTGTATGCGGTTCTGCTGAGTTACCGCAGCTATACAGAGAGACAAACGCCATTGGATCAACTAATTGCAACTGGTGTGATATACCAGTTGCCCCAAAAAAATCTGATTGAGGCAGGGGTGCAATATACATATAATATCATTTCTATATAGTGCATTTGCATTGTGCAGCATTTGTGTGTGGTTCTGCTGAGATACCGCAGCTATACAGAGGGAAAAAACGCCATTGGAACAACTAATTGCAACTGGTCTGATATAACAGTTGCCCCCAAACAAATCTGATTGAGGCAGGGGTGCGAATATAACTAGAATATAATTTCTATATAGTGCATTTGTATTGTGCAGCATTTGTGTGCGGTTCTGCTGAGGTACAAACGCTATTGGAACAACTAATTGCAACTGGTGTGATATACCAGTTGCCTCCCCAAAAAACTGATTGAGGGGTTCTATATACCTGCTTCCACAAATACTGCTTTTCTCTAGGGACTTTGGCACAGGGTCATTTTGAAAATGACAGGCAGAGGAAGAGGCAGGCCATTCCGCAGGTCTGGTAGGGGTCGGGCAGGTGCACCAGGTCAGAGCCTAAGTGGAAAGTTGGAGAAGGTGCGTGCGATTGCGTCAAAGGATGCACCAGAATTGGTTGAGTGGCTCACTCAGCCTTCCGCTTCTGCACCCTCCTCATCCTCTCTATCTGCACCCTCCTCACTCTCTCTGCAAAGACACGACCACCATAGCCCCTCCACTCGAGTCAGAGGAATTATTTTCCCATCAATTTCCAGACCTTACCGATGTGCAGCCATTCTTGGCATCGGATGGCCTCCAACCAGCGGTCTGACGACACTACCCAGATCAGCCCAATGAGGGTGGTCCCCGCTGTTGCTGCCTACTCCGAGATCTCTAATGCCAGTGTTGGTGAAGGTAACGATGATGACGTGTCGATGGACGTCACGTGGGTGCCCACAAGAGAGGAGGAGGAGGGGAGTTCAGAGGGAGAGACGGAGCAGCAGATAGGGAGGAGAAGGAGGAGAAGCAGGCAGAACTCGCAGTGCACAGGAGGCAAAAAGCAGACTGCAAATGTGTCTGGAGCGAGCCATTCACCATGCACGGTCACATCTTGTTCTCCCAGGAAGTTGGCACATGGCTCCACAGTGTGGGCTTTTTTTTACGTGTCAGCTGCTGATAATAGTGTTGCCATCTGCAGCCTGTGCTGTCAACGCATAAGTCGCGGTAAGCCCAACACTCACCTAGGGACAACCCCCTTAAGAAGGCACCTGCCCTCCCATCACCGAGCCCAGTGGGAGTAACGCCATCAGAACCCACAAAGCCACACTCCCAGCGCTCCACATCCTGCCTCTTCTCCTTCTCCTCTCTCCTCCAATTTGTCCTCCACTTCACCTTCCACCGTGCCGTCGCCTTGTTCATCTGGCACAAGGCAGGCTTCTGTGGCCCAAATGTTTATGCATAAAAAAATCATGTTGCCGCATAATCCTCTTGCCCAACGTCTGACCGCTGGCTTGTTGGAACTGCTAGCCTGCCAACTACTGCTATATAAATTGGTGGACTCGGAGGCCTTTAGAAAATTTGTGTGCAATGGAAGGTCCCCGGAAGGAAGTATTTCTCCCAGAAGGCCATCCCTGAACTATATGGCCACGTTCAGCGGCAAGTTAACATATCTCTGGCACACAGTGTCAGTGCCAAGATACATCTTACCCCAGACACGTGGTCTAGCAAACACGGGCAGGGAAGGTTCACGAATCGTCCCGGCCAATGTTCGTCCATCATTAGACCTGAATTACTCAAATCAAGGAACAGTTGATACATGCATGATAGCCATGTAGGTACCCCAGCCGATAAGTAACGGAATGGAGTGTTGAGTAAGAATGAGTGCAACTGTTCATATTCTAGCCAAGATAACTGTGCATAGAGATTCAAAAGAGGGCAAGGCATCTGCTTCAAGTAAATCATCCAATCTAGGAACCTTATCCAATTCCCATATTAAAAATCGCTGTACACCTAATCCAGGGGGAAAGATATGGTTGCCCATTAATGGGGACATCCGACCCAGTCTAGTGGAGATCTTCCCTTTAGATATCCAGTTATCCCAAATTGTCAAAGCATGATCAGCTTAGAATGGAGCTTGACCCAGGTGTTGGGTGTCCTGTGGCTGGAGCCAAGGAGCAATACGTACATCCCAGGGGGCCATTTGATATTCCAGCTACACCCTTTGCTTTGTGGATTCTGGAGTCGCCCAATCTAATAGCCGAGCAAGAACAGATGCCTCGTGGTAAAATTTCAGATCGGGTGAAACTGCCCCTCCAACAGATCTGGCTTTCGCCAAAATACTACCATGCAATCTTGGTCTACTGGTTTCCCATACAAATCGTGTAATGGCCTTTTATAAAGTTCTAAATTAACCCAAAGCATATAGGGATGGCCTGCAAATAATAAAGATACTTAGGGAGAATATCCATGTTGATCACATTCATCCACCTAAACCAAGAGACATCTGTATTTATAGGTTTGTAGGTTTATTAAAGGGGTTCTCCAAAAGTATAAAGTGTCCCCCCATGTTCCGGGCCCACCACATGGAATATACTTACCCCACTCCCTGCGGCGCTCCTGGTTCCCGCACCGCCGCTGCTTCTCCCCGTACATGGATGAAAACATCCGGTGTCAGGGGGAGGAGCCAATGGCAGGTGGGGACGGGGACGAGCCTCCCTAGTATCGCGGGTGACGCTAGGGAGGCTCGTCCCCGTCCCTGCCTGCCTATGTCTGCTCGTCCCCGTCCCGACACCGGATGTTTTCATCCATGCAAGTGGAGAAGCAGCAGCGGCGGTGTGGGGACCAGGAGCACCGCAGGGAGCGGGGTAAGTATATTCCATGTTGGGGGGACACTTTATACTCTTGGAGAACCCCTTTAAGGTTTTCTGTTGTAGGAGTGCATAACTGAGTGCCTGCAGAAGTTGAAGTTTTGTCTGGATCTGTTACTAGGTTCTTGCCATTTGAATCCTAAATTTTGTGAAAGCTTCAGTTTTGGAGAAATTAGGTTTGAAAGTTCTTAGGCTGCTAAACCATTCAAATTCTTTAAGAACCGAAGGAAGAGATGTTATAGGTGAGGACACCTATAACTATACAGGGGAGCAACCAGGAATTTTGTCTAGGGGGGGTCCGAAAGGCAAAAAAATGTGGCATGTGTAGTGCGCTATGCTAATTAAATTTTTCAAAGCCCCCTTTATATTTAAAAATGCGGGAAGGGGTGTAGTGTGTTGCACTGATTCTTTTACTTGGCGATTCTAAAAGCCCTGCAGGAACAGAACAATGCGGCGCGCCCCGCCCATTATTAAAAGCCCCTCCTACATATAATAGGCCACTCCCAACAAACACTGTACAGCTGACATTCTATAGTTGCGGCCTGTCTCTACACATCATACAGAGAGGGGGAGGTCTGTCCTGGCTGCACTGCCTGCTTCACATCATACAATAGACAGCCGGCTGCAGCCAGGAAGCTCCGCTCTCCTCCCTCCCCAGATCCTGCTCAAGGCCCGTGGATCCCCCCTACAATCTGCCACCCGCCCATGGCCTGCTGCCCCCTTTGGCCGTCCTCACCCAGCTCTGAATCCTCCTTCTGCAAGTGGCAGAGGGAGGAGCCGGAGCATCTCCTCTCCTACATAGCGCTACATACCTCTTACATCCAGTGATGTCACCTTTGTTGTAGACTTTCTCTTTCCTCATCTTCTCCATTCAGACCAGACCGTCATGATGATTTTTCAGCCATCTCCCGTCTCTACAGAGATTGACAAACAGACATTAGTTTCCCACATTTCCATCATCTTCACATCTTCTGAACACCCTTTCCTGCCACCCCCAATACTATACTGCAGAAACAGTCCCTCTGGAAATACTGCTACCACACAGATAGTGCCCCTTTAACAATTATTGGCACACAGTGCTCTAAAAAATAACTGCGCCCAGACACTAATAGTATAAAGATAATGTCCCCCAAAAAGAATTGTGCTAAGCTGATACTGTGACAGGGTGCCCCCCAAAGTAACAGGGATCCCCAAAATAGAAATAATTCTCTGCCAGAGCACACTTAGTAGTAATAATGCCCCTATAGTGCCCATACTAGTAATCATGTTCCTCATAGCCCCCCAGTAGTAGCAAAGCTCCGCATAATACCTCCTAGTACTAATAATTCTCCCTACAATATGACAGTACATTAAATACCCCAGCTTAGTGCCCACTGTTGAGCTAATGTCCCCATAATGTATGCCAGTATAAAATACCCCTATATAGTGCCCCAGTAAATGCCCTCATAGTGTCCCCATAATATGCCAGTAAAAAATGCCCCTTCTAAGTGCCACCATATGCCCCAATAGTGCTCCTCTCCCCCATAGTGCCCCCAAATAATGCCCCATAGTGCCACTCTCCCCTATAGTGCCTCCCATAATGTGCCAGTAAAAAATGCCCCCTTAGTGCCACCAAATGCCATAGTGCCCCCCATAATGTGTCAATAAGAATAAAGGCCCCTTTAGAGCCCCCACTTCCCCATAGTGCCCCACATAATGCCCCTATAGTGCCACCAGATGCCCCATAGTGCCATTCTCCCCTATAGTGCCCCCATAATGTGTCAATAAAAAAAATGCCCCTTTAGACCCCCCAGATGCCCCCATAGTGCTCCTCTCCCCCATGGTCCCCCCATAATGAGACAGTAAAAAATGCCCCTTTGAAGTGCCACCATATGCCCCAATAGTGCTCCACTCCTCCATAGTGCCGCTCTCCCCTATAGTGCCTCCCATAATGTGCCAGTAAAAAATGCCCCCTTAGTGCCACCAGATGCCATAATGCCCCCCATGTGCCAATAAGAAAAAAAGGCCCCTTTAGAACCCCCACTTCCCCATAGTGCCCCCAAATAATGCCGCCCCTATAGTGCCACCAGATGCCCCCTAGTGCCATTCTCCCCTATAGTGCCCACATAATGTGTAAAAAAAAAAGCCCCCATAGTGCTCCTCTCCCCCATGGTGCCCACCAAATAATGCCCCTATAGTGCCACTAGATGCCCCATAGTGCCGTTCTCCCCTATAGTGCCCCCCATAATGTGTAAAAAAAAAAAGCCCCTTTAGAGCCCCCATAGTGTTCCTCTCTCCCCCATGGTGCCCCCCAAATAATGCCCCTATAGTGCCACCAGATGCCCCATAGTGCCGTTCTCCCCTATAGTGCCCCCCATAGTGTGTAAAAAAAAAATCCCCTTTAGAGCCCCCATAGTGCTCCTCTCCCCCATGGTGCCCCCCGGTTCCTCATGATCTCCTGCATCAGGCCGTGATCAAGGTCCTAGTAGGACTGAAACGTTGGCCAATTGCAATATAAAAAAGATCCTTTTGGGATGGACAACAAATAAATGAATTGAATTTAGAAAAACGACTTATCGAGTGCCGTGGTTTCTATATATATTCTGATTGACCCCTTCCACTGAGCACCGAACATCAGACCCAGGAGTGCCATACACTACAATTAATACCGTTCTCATTATAGGTGTGGGTCCTAGCGAGATGCCCCCATTGTCTGAGATGAGACAACCCGATTTTGCTGGCAGATAATTGCTAACGAGTGTTCATATGAATGCTCTTTAGCGAGCATCTGGCAGTGTAATACTGCCGCCGAAGTCCAAATATTTTGACATGTTAAAAAATTATCATTTGCAGACGGCAGATCATGGTATCTAATAATAATCTGCCACCAGCAAACTACTAGACAGCATGGGGACGAGTGATGGCATAGCGTTCGCTCCTCCCTATGCTGCAGAGGAGATTGTTGCATTTAATAGCAGTGGTCTCCTCTGCTAGTGAGCAGGTGATTGCCGGGAGGGAATACTTCCCTCCTGACAATCGTCTGCCACATTGGGCTGTGTAAGGCCCCTTTCACACGAGCGTGATGGATTAGGTCTGGATGCGTTCAGTGTGCGTTCAGTGAAAGTCGCACCATTTTGCAAGCAAGTTCAGTCAGTTTTGTCTGCAATTGTGTTCAGTTGTTCAGTTTTTATTGTGCGGGTGCAATGTGTTTTGATGCGTTTTTCACGAGCGATAAAAAATTCGCATTCACACTTATTTGCGGATGCTATGCGTTTTTTACTGAAGCCCCATTCACTTCTATGGGGCCAGGGCTGCGTGAAAAACGAAGGATATAGAACATGCTGTGTTTGTCACGCAACGCAGAACTGATGCATAAAAAAAAACGCTCATGTACAGAGACCCATGGAGATGAATGGGTCAGGATTCAGTGCGGGTGCTATGTGTTCACTTCATGCATTGCATCTGCGTGGAAAACTCGCTTGTGTGAAAGGGGCCTAATACAGGCTTTAGTCTAGAGTGAGCTTATCGCCTGTTTGTAGAACTCCAACTCTACATACTTCTCCATCTCCTGTCTTGTAGGCAATAGTCTTATGTAGGCCTGGCAGTCAAAGGTCTCTGCAGACTAGAGAGAGTGCGCCGCGTCTCGTGGCAAGAAGTGAGTAACCCGGGGGTATTGCCATTACACCAAGAGACTCTGTTCTCTCTGCAACTGGCATGTCCTCTGCACTTTGATTGAGAGGCCCACATGTGATGACATTTTCACTGCCTGGCTCGGTCAATCAAAGTGGAGAGGGTGGGTGAGTTGCAGAGAGAGCAGCACCTCTAGGTATAGCAGATGCCTTTTAACCCCTTCACGCCTTAAACATGGCACCCGATCACGTGCGCTGCGGGCGCCATAGCCGCTGGTGTCTTCTATAAGAAGCAGGCGGCCACCCGTGGCTATAAGCACTTTTCGCGGTATGGACCGAATTACGTAGTGGTGAACTTTTTTTATGGGAAACATGCTTTTTTTTTTTTTTTGATGGGTGATAGTAGACTTTCTTCTGTATGAACCGAATTCCATTATTCTTCCTTTGGTGAAAATTTTTATTGCAACCAATTTGTCTTCGGGAAAATTGATGGGTGATTGTACACCTCCTTTTGCAGTATGGCCCGAATTATGTCGACGTGGGTCCTGCAGTAAACATAATGAAAACGCTAATACAACACACCAGCAGACTTTGCCTTTACAATCTATTCACAATTAAATCAAGCAGCTTCAGTAAGTTAAAAACATTAATGTGTTTTTATCTGCTCCGTCTGCATTCAATCTCCACAGCACACAAGACATGACAGGAGAGCCTCTGCTTTGGAGTCCAAGTCCAGTTTCGTAAGAGCAGGAGTTCCATCAGAATTGTGCGTAACAATCTTACTCCCTGTGCAGAGCCATAACAAAAGGACTCCGTAGGCATACACATCAGAGGAAGCTGAAGCTAGTTGCCCCAATTTTAATTCAGGAGCAGTAAACAGCAGAGAGCAAATAGAGGTGGTTGAACTCCGCTGCTCTGTATCTCTTGTGAAGTCAATGTCTCCAGCAATGCCCCTTTCGCGATTTACAGCACATACATTTTTTTCATGTAGAGATTCAAGAATTATGTTGGAGGCATGTAGTGTATGCAAGCCACGTGCGACCCCTCTCAATTAAGGGCCTACTTGCCATTCAGTTATATGTGGTAAAGCCGTTTTTGCAGTGACATTTTGACACTGGCTTTTTTTCAGAAAATGTATGGGTTAATGTACATCTCCTTTTGCGGTATGGACTAAAGTACTTAGTGGTGAAATTCTTTATGTGACACTGGCTCTTTTTCGGAAAATGTATGGGTGAATGTACACCTCCTTTTGCGGTATGGAACGACTTATTTAGTGGTGAAATTCTTTATGTGACACTGGCTCTTTTTAGGAAAATGTATGGGTGAATAATGTACACCTCCTTCTGTGGTATGGAACGACTTAGTGGTGAAATTCTTTATGTAACACTGGCTCTTTTTAGGAAAATGTATGGGTGAATCAGGGGCGTACCTAGAGCATTTGGCACCCGGGGCGAACCCTTTATTTGGCTCCCCCCCCCCCCGCCCCAAGAAAGTTAACGAAAACATGCACAAACTTTTTTCAATGTTTTCAATAATATTTATTACAAAACATTCAGACATCCGCATGTGTTTTGCGGATCCGATCCATGTATCAGTGGATCCGTAAAAATCATACGGACCTCTGAATGGAGCCTTACAGGGGGGTGATCAATGACAGGGGGGTGATCAATGACAGGGGGGTGATCAGGGAGTCTATATGGGGTGATCAGGGGTGATCAGTGGTTCATAAGGGGCATCTCCTCTCCTACATAGCGCCACATACCTCTTACATCCAGTGATGTCACCTTTGATGTAGACGTTCTCTTTCCTCATCTTCTCCATTCAGACCAGACCGCCATGATGATTTTTCTGCCATCTCCCGTCTCTGCAGAGATTGAGAAACAGACATTAGTTTCCTGCCACCCCCAATACTATACTGCAGAAACAGTCCCCCTGGAAATACTACTACCACACAGATAGTGCCCCCAATACTATACTGCAGAAACAGTACCCCTGGGAATACTGCTACCACACAGATAGTGCCCCTTAAACAATTATTGGCACACAGTGCTCTAAAAATAAAAATAACTGCGCCCAGACACTAATAGTATAAAGATAATGTCCCCCAAAAATAATTGTTCTAAGCTGATACTATGCCAGTGTGCCCCCAAAGTAACAGTGCTCCCCAAAATCCTACCAATAGAAATAATTCTCTGCCAGAGCACACTTAGTAGTAATAATGCCCCTATAGTGCCCTAGTAATCATGTTCCTCATAGCCCCCAGTAGTAGTAAAGCTCCCCATAATACCCCCTAGTAGTACTAATTTTCCCTATAATATGACAGTACATGAAATACCCCCGCTTAGTGCCCGCAGTTGAGCTAATGTCCCCATAATGTATGCCAGTATAAAATACCCCTATATAGTGCCCCAGTAAATGCCCTCATACTGCTCCTCTCCCCCTTCCCCATAGTGTCCCCCATAATATGCCAGTAAAAAAATGCCCCTTAGTGCCCCCAGCAGATGCCCCTATAGTGCTCCTCCCCCACAATGTGCCAGTAAAAAAATGCCCCTTCTTAGTGCCACCATATGCCTCAATAGTGCTCCACTCCCCCATAGTGCCGCTCTCCCCTATAGTGCCTCCCATAATGTGCCAGTAAAAAATGCCCCCTTAGTGCCACCAAATGCCATAGTGCCCCCCATAATGTTCCAATACAAAAGACCACTTTAGAGCCCCCACTTCCCCATAGTGCCCCCAAATAATGCCCCTATAGTAACACCAGATGCCCCATAGTGCTGCTCTCCCCTATAGTGCCCCCCAGAATGTGCCAATAATAAAAAAAAAGCCCCTTTAGAGCCCCCAGATACCCCCATAGTGCTCCTCTCCCCCATGGTGCCCCCCCATAATGTGCCAGTAAGAAATGCCCCCATAGTGCCAGCTCCCCCCCCCATAGTGCCAGCCCCCCTATAGTGCCAGCTCCCCCTATAGTGCTAGCTCCCCCTAGTGCTAGTTCCCCCATAGTGCCAGCCCCCCCATAGTGCCAGATCTCCCCCATAGTGCCAGCCCCCCCTATAGTGTCAACTCCCCCTATAGTGCCAGCTGTCCCTATAGTGCCCCCCCATAGTGCTAGTTCCCCCATAGTGCCAGATCTCCCCCCATAGTGCCAGCTCCCCCCCATAGTGCCAGCTCCCCCCCATAGTGCCAGCTCCCCCCCCCATAGTGCCAGCTCCCCCCCATAGTGCCAGCCCCCTCTATAGTGCCAGCCCCCCTATAGTGCCAGCTCCCTCTATAGTGTCAGCTCCCCCTATAGTGCCAGCTGCCCCATAGTGCCAGCTCCCCCATAGTGCCAGATCTCCCCCCATAGTGCCAGATCTCCCCCCAGTGCCAGATCTCCCCCCTATAGTGCCAGCCCCCCCTATAGTGCCAGCTCCCTCTATAGTGCCGGCTCCCCCTATAGTGCCCCCCCATAGTGCTAGTTCCCCCATAGTGCCAGCTCCCCCCCCCCATAGTGCCAGATCTCCCCCCCATAGTGCCAGATCTCCCCCCCATAGTGCCAGGCACCCCCCCCCCCCCCCGCAAAGAGGAAAAAAAAAACAAAAAAACTAATACTTACCTCCATCAGCTCAGCAGCGATGCAAGCCTTTTCCGGCCTGTGTCCCTGCTGTGTGCTGCCGGGCTCAGGCGTCGCGATGATAATGACATCATCGCGCTGCCTGAGCCGGCCTCTGATAGGCTGCAGGCATTAGTGCCTGCGGCCTATCAGAAGAACAGGGGAGGGACACGCCTCTCCCTCCCCTGCCCCACAGCACACAGCCCGGCCGCAATTACATCCAGGGCCGCGCCGCCTGTGGCGATCGGCGGTGCGGCCCTGAAGAATAAAAAATATACATTTTTTTTTTTAAAGACAGGCGGCCCAGCGGCCGTATGGCACCCCCCTTGTGAGTGGCACCCGGGGCGGCCCGCTCCCCCCTTGGTACGCCACTGGAGTGAATAATGTACACCTCCTTCTGTGGTATGGAATGACTTACTTAGTGTTGAAATTCTTTATGTGACACTGGCTCTTTTTCGGAAAATGTATGGGTGAATGTACACCTCCTTTTGTGGTATGGAACGACTTACTTAGGACTCATGCAAACAACCGTTGTTGTGTTCTGTTCCGCAAAATGGGGTTCCGTTGTTCCGTGATCCGGTTCCGTTTTTGTTTCCATGTGTCTTCCTTTATTTTTGGAGGATCACCAGACATAAAGGAAAGTAAAAAAAAGTCTAAGTCAAGTTTGCCATGCAAATAATAGGAAAAAAATCAGACTCGGAAGACAATCTTGTGTGCCTCCGCGTTTTTTCATGGTCCCATTGACTTGAATGGGTCCGCAAACCGTTTTCCGTGAAAAAAATAGGACAGGTTATATTTTTTTGACGGACTGGAACCACGGATCACGGAAGCGGATGACAAATGGTGCATTAGCTGAGTTTTCAAAGGACCCATTGAAAATCAATGGGGCCGCAGAAAATCACGAAAAACGGAACAACGGACACGGAATGAAACAACGCTCGTGTGCATGAGGCCTTAGTGGTGAAATTATTTATGTGACACTGGCTCTTTTTCTGAAAATTTATGGGTGAATGTACACCTCCTTTTGCGGTATGGACTAAATTACGCAGTGTTGAAATTTTATATTTCAAAGTAAACTCAGATGCTCTGTATCTCTTGTAAAGTCAATGTCTCCAAATATGCCCCTCTCGCGACTTACACCATATACAATATATAATTATGTTGGAGGCATGTAGTGTATGCAAGCCATGTGCGACCCCTCTCATCACTGTCACGCTGTTCTGCACCTGGTTTGCCTGGGCAAACGGAGTCACACAGGGGAGGAATTGCTCCATGTTCTTCAGCAATCAATCAAATCCTGGATTTCTCTGCGACAACTGAAAATCAGAACCATGTTGACCGACAACAGGAAGAACATGGTGTCGGCGCTGCGTCAAGGAGGGCTGAGCCATGCGCCCTGCATGGCACACGTGTTCAATCTGGTTGTCAAGTGGTTTTTGAAGTTTGAAGTCTTCCACCAATCTGCAAGACATCCTAAAAATGGTCAGGAAACTTTACATGCACTTCAGCTACTCGTACATCGCAAAGCACACTCTCCTTGTGCTTCAGCGGCAGAACGGCTTCCCCCAACATAGGCTGATATGCAACGTTTCCAACCATTGGAATTCCACCCTCCATATGTTGAACCGACTGTATGAACAGATAAAGGCCATAAACAATTTCTTGATGATCCAAGCGGATAGGAGTACTCCACTGTGTAACTTCGATGTCAGCCAGTGGCAGCTCATGCGTGACACCTGCCGTTTGCTCAGGCCCTTTGAGGAGGCCACGTTATTTGTCAGACGCCAAGACTACGGGATGAACGATGTCTTTCCACTACTTCATGTCCTGGATAAGATGCTGGTAAATCTAGCTGGTCAGGGGACTCGAGACGTGGCACCTAGAAAGATGGCAGCAGAGTTTGGTACGTTTGTCAATATCTCTGTCAATGAACGGGAACATCATTTATCGCTAGGATATGCAAACATCAACCGATGGGGTGTTAGGCTAGTTTCACACTAGCGGCTAGGAACTCCGGTAGGCTGTTCTGGCGGGTGAACAGTCTGTCGGATCCGTGCTGCCGCTAGTGCACACATGCCCCCGGACATGTACTTTTATTCTGGCCGCCTCTATAGTCAATGCGGCCGGAGCAGTAGTCGGGGGGCATGCGTGCACTAGCAGCAGCGCGGATCCGACAGGCTGTTCACCCGCCGGAACAGCCTGCCAGAGTTCCTTGCCGCTAGTGTGAAAGTACCCTTAACCGCCAGAAGTAGGTCATCAGCAGAAAGGAGCAGTCATTCTCACAGCTCGAGGTATCCTTCCAGAAGCTTGACCTCTGCACATCGACAGTCTGCATTGCGAAGCTTATCTAAAAGAAAAATACCGCAGTGCACCCTCTTGAAGTAAACTCTTGATCCGGCACAGGCTGCTTTGCTCCTTCAAAAACAATGGACTCTGTACAGCGTGACACTGATGTATAATTTCTCATACACCAGACTGAGAGAGTATTCCAAGCACCTGTCTGCCCACATAGCTGCCGAGAAGCAGAAGGGTCTTGCCATTGAAATGGGCTCAGAGCTGAACCTAAAAGCCAAATTTTCCTGTTTACCTGGACTCAAAGGAAAGGACAGAGATCCACTGGCTCATACAGATTTCATCAAAGCCTCCACTCACCAAGGCAAGCACAGAGGACCGGATTGTGTGGACAGGTTGGTTCTGCGGGACGTACACAGAGGACGATCTATTGGAGGTGTTACCAAAGACATTTACTTGCCACTCAATCTTCATGTATAACGGCTCCGAGGTGCTCACGGCTATCATAGGGACGTGGTTCCAAAGAAACTTTGACTGTTGTTTGGGTAAGCTGGTGATCAGTTCTCAGGACCTTACTTTGCTAGCAGCGATGTGGACCGGGTATGACGTGTCTGGATTTGTGTCGGCCACAGAGCTTGTTTTCTCTGTACCTGTCAAACCTTGCATGGACATTTCTTATTACATCCATGCAGACAACTTCAAGACTTTATGGAATGATATTCATAAATCAAAGGACGAGGTGACTTTGGAGAAAGTGGACAATTTATTCCAATGTCTTCACTTATCCACTTATCAGCAACCCAGCTCGTCACAGAATGAGCTGGAGTTGGCTTGTTTGCTGGACTGTCCTCCAGTTGTCAGCCATAACCCTATACATTTCTTGACCCGTATGCATTACCCTCACTGGTCATCAATCCATTCTTGTTGATGAAGCACTTTGTTTTTCCAGTTTGTCTTTTAAATCTTCTGGTTTTGCCCCTTCTGTGTTGTATTTTATGTGTGTTAATATCCTGTTTGTTAAATAAACGTTGTTTTTGTCTCCCACGTTCAAAAAAATATAAAATAAATTGGTTTGTGATTTGGTAGCCAAAAAGCAGGAGTAGGTACAAAACACAGAAGACATGCAAATATTCCACGTGTCATCTCTGTTTTGGATCCACTCCTGTGTTTTTTGGCATTAGCAATACAGATGGATTACTGACCAAATGCTGACCGAGTGAAGGCGGATGCTTCACAGACAGGATCCGTTTTTTGTGGGTTATTGTTCTGACGGATCAGAGGAAGGGCAAAATAATCAGTGACATCAATACAAACTTACTGCTGACACCCTCTCCACTCTGTTGGAGGGCTCTACTTGTATAAGCGTTTAATAGAACAGGTTCTGTAGACATCTATGTGAAATCAGCTGACGACGTTGTAAAAAGAGTGCGCTTCTTCTTGGCGCTAACATCGATCTGTAAAGCTGAGTTCATACTTGAGTTATTTGGTCAGTTTTGGCCCCGTAACTGCCCAAATAAGTGAAGTGTGCAGTGATTCTAAGTGCGACGCCTGTCATCTGCATGTCATACTGAGTCACAGTATTATTTCACTACCAAAGCAGACTCCCTATGCGTGTTACTGCAAGGCACAGTGTTCTACACCACTATAAAGGCTCTCTGCAGCCAGGAAATAGCCGTTTTTTAACATAATTAGCAGTTAATTTTTTTCGGATCAAACCGAATAAAAATAAATTAAAAATGTTGTACCGGCGAATCGAATTTTTGACAAATTCGCTCATCTCTAGTTGTAATCAGATTAATATGTGGTGCTGTTACATGTGAAGCTTCATCCGAAGGTTCTGCACTGCAGTTACAGCTAATGTCACAGCTGTGTCATGGTCTGGTGGTGGCCGTGACACTTTAGCCGTGCATGCTTGTTACTGGTGGCAAAATGCAGTTTTTAGCATGTTTTCACACTTCCCCTTTAAGGTTGTTTTCCCTTTCCATTCTGGTGGGTATGGGGTTAAAGTGTGAGCAAGGTGGAGCTGGGTGTGGACTCTTATAGTGCTTGGGCTTGGAGCCTGAGGTGAGTGGGACTTCAGCTTCTTGTGGAGCTGGAGTTATGCTGCAATCCTGGACCTTACCATCTGTCTAGTTTGAAGGCCACCTTGTTGGACATAGATTGTCATCCCTTATGTATCCTCCATGTTCCCTACCTTACCTGTGTTAATGTTTGGTATGGGTTTATGTTCAGGGTGTGGTGTACGTCTTGTAGTTTCAGCTCTGGTCTTTTGGTGTTGTTCGTCCAGCATGTATGCAAGGCATTTCCCTGTGTGTTGTGGTTCCGGTGAGGTGGCTCCTGGGTTCCTCGGAGGGGGAACCGTGTTGACACCTGCTTGCGGAACTGGGCTCCAGGGTTTCCTGGAGGGTGAACCACTAGTCTTTAGCAGTTGTTCTTTCATCCAGTTGTTGTGGCTGGTAAGTGCTGTTGTTTCAGTGTGTGTTGTTTGCGGTGGGGGCTTACCCGCCAATCTGATTTATGCTACTGTCTGCTCCTTTCTTGTTGCTAGGCCTGCTGGAGACTCCAGTTCATCCATGTCGTGGATGAACAGGTCGTCTCGTAGCCCTGACATTATTACCAGGGATCTCTAGGGTTAGTAGGGCACAAGGTTCTGGGTATGAGCCCTCCCACCATTAGGGTTCTTTCATACAGTTAGAAGGTCAGGGCTAGGATTTAGGGATGTGTTAGAAGGTGACCTGCTCCCTTTATTCTTGTTTCCAGGCCTAGTGGCATATCCCTCCCACCTACATTGTACGGTGTGGAGTTTTCCCCCACTCCCCACCGTGACAGCTAATTGCTAGGCCGCACATGGACTTGCCACAGCGCTGTACATACGGATCAAGCCGCACATGCAATAGCATGACGATTTATAATAATGGGGCTTCATAGAATTTTGGATTCTGATTATTATAATTACTCCGTTGATGATATGGTTGCTAATAAATGGTTTTACAACTCTTGTGGTTGAAAAGTAAGCGTGTACTTTCCTCAGCAATCCGCTGATGTGTGGACAATACAGCTGACATGTATGAGTTCAGTCTGGAAGGAATGTACTAATCATCCTTAGAATGTATTCCACATGGATGGACATTCAATAACAATGGATCTTACCTCTTGGTGTATAACATCGTCTTACAGATAAATGTATCCCTTCATAGTTTATGTTACACTGCTGCAGGTAACTGTTATGGTGGCAAAATGCCACCCATGTCGAACTGCTTTGTGGGGTTATCCAGGAATTTGATACTGATGGCCTTAAGTCATCAATATCAGATCGGTGGGGGTCTGACTTCCGGAACTCCCACTGATCATCTGTTTGAAGAGGCCACTTTGCTCACCGGAGGTCCATGAGTGATGCAATCTTTTCACAGCTTCCCAAGCACATCGCTGTCCATTGTATGGTATAGCAGCAGTGCTTGGTATTGGCATCTAAGCCTCATTCACTTGAATGGTACTGAAGTGCATCAGGGCCACGTGACCAATGTACAGTGACATCACTGGCCTAGGAAGAGGCCTGAGAATAGGTTAATCTCAAATTCCAAGATAAGCCCTTTAAGTAAGGTATGCACCACTATGGGTTGAACATTGTGATACGTATGCCACGTCTAAGATGTATACTATGGGTGATGATGTCACAGATGGACTGCGAAATGGGCATAACGCCTGTGTGAGCCATACACTCTCAGACAGAATGTCGATGGGAGCTGCAAATGTGTGTGGATACTGGAAAACTACACTGTAAGTAATCTATAAGGACTCATTCAGACAGCTGTGTTTTGTGGTCTGCAAATTACAGGGCCAGGACTGCATAGAAATATTTAGCAGGGCTGGCAGTTCCACTATTTTGCCTGAGCTTCAAGTTTTTTATTATCTGGTAACCAGAGAAGGTATGATCTCTTGTCTGACTACTCTTGTACTGGACCTAGCAAAATTACCGATTCGGCTCCTTGCCGGCCGCCTGCCCCGTCCTTGGAATTGCTATCTGGAATGCGCACGTACTCAGCCTTCGTCTTTTCCAAGTTATCACTGTGTCTGTGGCTCTCTCAATTCACTTTTATGGAATTTCCAAAAATAATCAAGCACGCTAAGGCCAATTTCAGATGAGCGATTTGTCTGCAGAAAACATGCTCCATGTGGAAGTGTGATTTCCTGTCTTGGACTCTCTCATCGGCCTTATGTTCATACTATTTGATGTTGTATTGTATTGTATTGATAATGTTGTATTGATGTATTGACTGTTTTTCATAGTCCTACTTTTGTGTTCTAGATTGCAACCCCCAGCAGAAAAGTGAGCCTCAATTCGCCCATGGTGTTTTTTCTTAGGCATTGCGAATGTGGAGGTACACTGGCAAGGTTGGATAGGCCTTCAGTGGATTCACTTCCTTCCAGAAATAGTCACCACTAGCCAGCGCTGCTATGGCCCCTTGATTCTGGTTGTCGATGCTGGAGGCAATAAACTTGAGCTTATTTCCCTGATGAAACTGAATTTTAGGTTTATTTATTTCTTTGATAATGTGGTTACAGTGTGGCCTGAGGTAATTCTGCGTCAGTTTTGGTGAGAAGCTAAAATCTATTCTGCCCTTGAAAGGGCCTGCCGGATTTTAAATGTTCAGATTTGTGAGCATGTGCATTCTGAAGGAGTCATAGTTAGAGATGTTTAGTTGGAAGAAGTCAATGTTCTCTTGCCTGATGGGGTTCATCTTAAAGGGATTCTGTCACCAGGATTAACGATATGTAGATATTTATATGTGCCCATTAGTCTTCATGCAGTGTTTACAATGATCCCACAGTTTATGCTCTGTGTGCCTTATATTCTTATAAAAAGCGATCTTATTCATATGTAAATCACCTCTGTCAGGAGCCCAAGGGGTTGTCCCACGATCTCCTGGAGCCAAGCCGCGCCCATCGATCCGGAGCCCAGCACCGCCTACTACCTAATTTATTCACTGCACTATCCCTGACGTCAGTTCTTCTCAGTGCTGTAATCTCGCGCAGAGGGAGCCGGCGCATGCGCAGTTGACTCATCGAAGCCGGTGCCAGTAGTCCGCACGGGCGCAGACTACAGTGTCCACTGCGCCTGCACGAGACTACGGAGCAGAGATTACATGACGTCAGGATAGTGCAGTGAATAAATTAAGTAGTAGGCGGTGCTGGGCTCCGGATCGATGGGCGTGGCTCGGCTCCAGGAGATCGTGGGACAACCCCTTGGGCTCCTGACAGAGGTGATTTACATATGAATAAGATCGCTTTTTATAAGAATATAAGGCACACAGAGCATAAACTGTGGGATCATTGTAAACACTGCATGAAGACTAATGGGCACATATAAATATCTACATATCGTTAATCCTGGTGACAGAATCCCTTTAACCCTGTAGGGCTGGATATATTTTTATCTGGTCTCCAGGACTGCTTTGATTCTGTCAAGTGGGGGTGGTCGGAGGGTCATGTGGGTTTACACTGCCTCCTCCTTGGCGTTCTGACGCAGGAGTTACAAAGGAAGTTTTTAATTACATGCCCACTGCCACTTAGCGGATTGGCATTCATTGATGATGAAAATAACAAAAAGATGTTTGGATATGCAAAAATGTTGGTTTAATATTTATTTCTGTAATAAAGAAGTGGCCAACCCACTTGACCCACATTTCAGCATATTGGTGTCATTTGGGTATGGAGATAAATGGGGTCCGAGTTGTATCTTAACTGGGGTTTTCCATTCCTTGCAGTCTGCCATCAATACAAATCATTACAACAGAGGTCGGGCAAAGATACACGGCATTATAAATCATTATAATGCTGGGCAGTCCTGTCACAGTTGCAGAGGTCACACGCTTGTCTGAAATTAGCCTAAGGGCTCTTTCACACCACATTTTTAAATTCAGTTAAAAATTATTAGCCTTTTCGCAAAAAAAAAGTGATCAATTTAAGGGCTCGTACACATGACCGTATATATTTTGTGGTCTGCAAAACACAGATCCGAAAAAAATATGGATGACGTCCGAGTGTATTCCATATTTTGCAGAACGAAACAGCTGGCCCCTAATAGAACAGTCCTATCTTTGTCTGTAATGCGAATAATATTAGGGCATGTTCTATTCCTTTGTGGAACGGACATACGAAAACGAAAAGCACACGGAGTAACTTCCGGTTTTTTTGGCGGACTTATTAAAATGAATGATTCCGCATATGGTCCGCAAAAAAACAAAACGGAACGGAAAGAAAATACGTTTGTGTGCATGAGCCCTAAGTGACACATGTGCTTCTAAAGAATAAAAATTATGCCTAAGGTGCATCAGTTTTTTTTTTTACCGGATGAGAAAGCACAGACGTGTGCATTTTTCCATTCAGAATTTTTTTTTTTTACTCTTGCAGCTTTCAGTTTGTCAGACAAAAATCAATTGAAAGTATTAGGAGGATCAAGTAAACTAATTGCATACAATAGCATGGTGTTTTTCAATCCGTTTAACTGATCTTTTTTTTTTTTTAAAGGGGCTGTGCAAGAATGGGGTTGAGGGGGTGTCTCTTTACCTGCTGTTTACCCGCTTCCCAGCTCTGGCTCTGGATTCCTTCTCCTCTCGGCCTGGGCTGCTCCGCTAGGCTCTCTCACTGAAAACATATGGTTTGATGCCGCCTGCAGCCAATCACTGCAAAAAAGTTAAAGAGAGTGTCCTGCCATTTATATTGATGACCTATCATCAGTATAGGCCAGTGATGGCTAACCTTGGCACTCCAGCTGTGTTAAAACTACGACTCCCAAGATGCCCCCCTTGCTTGGCTGCTCTCAGAACTCTATAGAAATAAATTGAGCATGCTGGGAGTCATGGTTTCACCACAGCGGGAGTGCCGAGGTTAGCCATCACTGGTATAGGTCATCAATATCTGAATGGTGGTGGTCCCACACCCGGCACCTCTGCCAATCAGCTGTTTGAAGAGGAGGCAGCGCTCCATGCAAGCACTGCTTCCTCTTCACTACACTACGCGTCTTCTCCTGTGGAGCGGTGGTGTAGTGTAATTACAAGTACTCACTACATTCAAGTGAATGGATCGAGTACTTGTCATTACACTGCACTTCCAAGACGATGTGTAGTGTAATGAACTGCAACCAGCGCTCCCATAGAGTGCCGCCTCCTCTTCAAACAGCTGATCGGTGGGGATGTCGGCTGTCAGACCCCCACAGATTTAGATATTGATAACCAATTCTGACCATAGGTCATCAATATAAATGGCAGGACAATCCCTTTAAGACTAGCACATCCAAACAATATGAAATAAAATACAGGTACACACCACAACAGCTAACATGCAAAAGCAAACACTGTATGTAGTACATACAGACACTGGAAACATGGGTTAATCTGATTGTATTACTGTTATATTTACTATTCATGAACAAATGGAAGCTCTTTGAGCATATGTTTAATAAAAATTATGTCAGGGCCCATCTACCAACAACAAGGTGGCTTCTGCAGATGGGAACCTAACATCTACCACCATCTGCAGAAGCCACCTTGTCGTTGGTAGATGGCTCCGAAAAAATTCAATTTTTCCTGGATAGTAAGTATAGCAGTAATGCAATTTAGATTAACCCATGTTTCCAATGTCTGCATGTCATTTTGTGCATGGAACGGTGTGCCGCAGCCAATCACTGGCTGCAGCGGTGACCGGCTCTCCTTGTCATGTCATGACAAATGCCATCCATATTCTGAAAGTGCTTTTTCACAGACCAATAGACTTCAATGGGCGTGTCCTGGTCAGTGGAAAACCAGTGATGTGTGAACGAACACAAATCCTTCAATGGATCTGTTCATTGTCCATGAAGAACAGAGACAGCACACGTCTATGATTCAATGAGGTGTAAACGAGGCCTTGCGCAGTTGCGCTGTTTATATTTATGCCCTGTTTTTTTTCCTGCAATTAGTGTGTGCATTTTGGCTAATTGGTTGCATAGTTGCACGATGCCAGAGTTTAGTAAGTTTATGCACATCTATTTCCCAGAACACCTTTGGGGACAATTTTTTATAATTGCATTTTACTCATTTTTGGCAAAAAAATAAATACAAATTTTCACTTGGTCTTTAGTAAATGGTTTCAGCAGCTTTTGTGCTACAGTGTTAAATTTCAGGTTACCTGTAGTTTCAGTTACACACAAACTGCAGAGAAAAAAGGGGGTCAGTCAGCACATCCCAAAGCGCAGGGGCACGTTGCTATGGCTGAGAACAAGACTGTTAAACAAAACAAGGAATGCAACAGCTCACTGCAAACCAAATAAAGTACAAAATTGCATCATAATATCAAATGCTGAACTAATAAGTTAGAGATATTTGGCAAATCGTTTTGTACAAAATTATTTGAGCCCGTCTGCCGACCGTCAAGGCAATCTCTAGTTAGACGGGTTCCTAACACTAAATATATCTGTTATGTGCCATAGCAGCTATCATACAATTCAGAAAGTGCAGGTTCCACTTACATGCTGGATCCGCCTGAATTTCCGTCATTTTCGGTGCCAAAATGGCCTCCACTATATCCAGGGAAAGCAGTCACCAGCATGCACGCCGGGCCCACTCCACACCACCCCCGGCGCCACATGGTCACCAAGGACTGCAATGAGAGTCCACACACTATCTCTCTCCTGGTGCCATGTGGCTTCAGTGAGTGATGGGGAGTGGGCCAGGCTATATACTAACACTAATTAAAATCAACCTGTGGGACAAACGAGCTGGTCAGGAGTGCACGACTAAAGAGGCAGCCACACCTCCAGCACAAACTGCAGAGAAAAAAGGGGGTCAGTCAGCACATCCCAAAGCGCAGGGGCACGTTGCTATGGCTGAGAACAAGACTGTTAAACAAAACAAGGAATGCAACAGCTCACTGCAAACCAAATAAAGTACAAAATTGCATCATAATATCAAATGCTGAACTAATAAGTTAGAGATATTTGGCAAATCGTTTTGTACAAAATTATTTGAGCCCGTCTGCCGACCGTCAAGGCAATCTCTAGTTAGACGGGTTCCTAACACTAAATATATCTGTTATGTGCCATAGCAGCTATCATACAATTCAGAAAGTGCAGGTTCCACTTACATGCTGGATCCGCCTGAATTTCCGTCATTTTCGGTGCCAAAATGGCCTCCACTATATCCAGGGAAAGCAGTCACCAGCATGCACGCCGGGCCCACTCCACACCATTGTATGATAGCTGCTATGGCACATAACAGATATATTTAGTGTTAGGAACCCGTCTAACTAGAGATTGCCTTGACGGTCGGCAGACGGGCTCAAATAATTTTGTACAAAACGATTTGCCAAATATCTCTAACTTATTAGTTCAGCATTTGATATTATGATGCAATTTTGTACTTTATTTGGTTTGCAGTGAGCTGTTGCATTCCTTGTTTTGTTTAACAGTCTTGTTCTCAGCCATAGCAACGTGCCCCTGCGCTTTGGGATGTGCTGACTGACCCCCTTTTTTCTCTGCAGTTTGTGCTGGAGGTGTGGCTGCCTCTTTAGTCGTGCACTCCTGACCAGCTCGTTTGTCCCACAGGTTGATTTTAATTAGTGTTAGTATATAGCCTGGCCCACTCCCCATCACTCACTGAAGCCACATGGCACCAGGAGAGAGATAGTGTGTGGACTCTCATTGCAGTCCTTGGTGACCATGTGGCGCCGGGGGTGGTGTGGAGTGGGCCCGGCGTGCATGCTGGTGACTGCTTTCCCTGGATATAGTGGAGGCCATTTTGGCACCGAAAATGACGGAAATTCAGGCGGATCCAGCATGTAAGTGGAACCTGCACTTTCTGAATTGTATGATAGCTGCTATGGCACATAACAGATATATTTAGTGTTAGGAACCCGTCTAACTAGAGATTGCCTTGACGGTCGGCAGACGGGCTCAAATAATTTTGTACAAAACGATTTGCCAAATATCTCTAACTTATTAGTTCAGCATTTGATATTATGATGCAATTTTGTACTTTATTTGGTTTGCAGTGAGCTGTTGCATTCCTTGTTTTGTTTAACAGTCTTGTTCTCAGCCATAGCAACGTGCCCCTGCGCTTTGGGATGTGCTGACTGACCCCCTTTTTTCTCTGCAGTTTGTGCTGGAGGTGTGGCTGCCTCTTTAGTCGTGCACTCCTGACCAGCTCGTTTGTCCCACAGGTTGATTTTAATTAGTGTTAGTATATAGCCTGGCCCACTCCCCATCACTCACTGAAGCCACATGGCACCAGGAGAGAGATAGTGTGTGGACTCTCATTGCAGTCCTTGGTGACCATGTGGCGCCGGGGGTGGTGTGGAGTGGGCCCGGCGTGCATGCTGGTGACTGCTTTCCCTGGATATAGTGGAGGCCATTTTGGCACCGAAAATGACGGAAATTCAGGCGGATCCAGCATGTAAGTGGAACCTGCACTTTCTGAATTGTATGATAGCTGCTATGGCACATAACAGATATATTTAGTGTTAGGAACCCGTCTAACTAGAGATTGCCTTGACGGTCGGCAGACGGGCTCAAATAATTTTGTACAAAACGATTTGCCAAATATCTCTAACTTATTAGTTCAGCATTTGATATTATGATGCAATTTTGTACTTTATTTGGTTTGCAGTGAGCTGTTGCATTCCTTGTTTTGTTTAACAGTCTTGTTCTCAGCCATAGCAACGTGCCCCTGCGCTTTGGGATGTGCTGACTGACCCCCTTTTTTCTCTGCAGTTTGTGCTGGAGGTGTGGCTGCCTCTTTAGTCGTGCACTCCTGACCAGCTCGTTTGTCCCACAGGTTGATTTTAATTAGTGTTAGTATATAGCCTGGCCCACTCCCCATCACTCACTGAAGCCACATGGCACCAGGAGAGAGATAGTGTGTGGACTCTCATTGCAGTCCTTGGTGACCATGTGGCGCCGGGGGTGGTGTGGAGTGGGCCCGGCGTGCATGCTGGTGACTGCTTTCCCTGGATATAGTGGAGGCCATTTTGGCACCGAAAATGACGGAAATTCAGGCGGATCCAGCATGTAAGTGGAACCTGCACTTTCTGAATTGTATGATAGCTGCTATGGCACATAACAGATATATTTAGTGTTAGGAACCCGTCTAACTAGAGATTGCCTTGACGGTCGGCAGACGGGCTCAAATAATTTTGTACAAAACGATTTGCCAAATATCTCTAACTTATTAGTTCAGCATTTGATATTATGATGCAATTTTGTACTTTATTTGGTTTGCAGTGAGCTGTTGCATTCCTTGTTCAGTTACACACAGTCATGACATTGCTCTTCTTGTGGCTATGTATAGCCCTTATCTCTGAACTCCTGAAAGATCATAAACATCAGTTTATTAAGAATTTAGTTATAATGAGTGTTTATGAGCTGTCTAGTGTTTCATTCAATTCTAATGCCACAGTTGTATACTTCCAACCTAGTGGGAACAGTTTGGGGAAGGCCCTTTTCAGTTCCAGTCTGACTGTTCCCCAGTGAGCCCTGACCTCAACCCAAAAGAACACCTTTGGGGTGAAACAGAATGCAGATTGTGAGCCTGGGCCTCTCATCCAACATCAGTGTCTGACCTCACAAATGCTCTTCTGGGTGAATGGGCAAACATTCCCACAGACAAACTCCAAAATCTTGTAGAAAGCCTTCCCAGAAGCGTGGAAGTTGTTTTAGCTGTAAAGAGGGGACAAACTCCATATTAATGCCTATGGATTTAGAAGGATTATCACTAAAGATACTGTATGTGTAAGGCTACTTTCACACTAGCGTTCGGGCGGATCCGTTCTGAACGGATCCGCTCATAATAATGCAGACGGAGGCTCCGTTCAGAACGGATCCGTCTGCATTAAAATGGCAAAAAAAAAGCTAAGTGTGAAAATAGCCTCGGACGGATCCGTCCAGACTTTCAATGTAAAGTCAATGGGGGACGGATCCGCTTGAAGATTGAGCCACATTGTGGCATCTTCAAACGGATCCGTCCCCATTGACTTACATTGTAAGTCTGGACGGATCCGCACGGATCCGCACGCCTCCGCACGGCCAGGCGGACACCCGAACGCTGCAAGCAGCGTTCAGCTGTCCGCCTGTCCGTGCAGAGGCGAGCGGAGCGGAGGCTGAACGCCGCCAGACTGATGCAGTCTGAGCGGATCCGCTCCATTCAGACTGCATCAGGGCTGGACGGCTGCGTTCGGGTCCGCTCGTGAGCCCCTTCAAACGGAGCTCACGAGCGGACCGACGAACGCTAGTGTGAAAGTAGCCTAAGGTGTAGGCGTCACAGTACTTTTGCCAATATAGTATAAGTGCTAAGAAGTGTGTTTAGGATAATAGTAAAATAGCAGTGCAGAGGTGGCCAAAAGTTTTGAGAATTACAAAATATTGGAAATTGGAAAAGTTGCTGCTTAAGTTTTTATAATAGCAATTTGCATGTACTCCAGAATGTTATGAAGAGTGATCAGATGAATTGCATAGTCCTTCTGTAATGCAAGGCACCAACAAACAGACCAGTGATGAAAGCAAAAAGGTGTTTATTCACCAGAAACATAAACGTCCAGGACACTTGCTGGTAACAAGGAATAATAACAAAAAACCAGGCAAGGAGATTCCAGAAATAGTCCCAACCAGTGCTGAATGATGCTGTGCACTTGGCAGTCGAGTCACTCCAGATCTTGGGTCCGCTGTAAGGACAAAGTTTCTGGCAGTCTTCAGTCACTAGGAGTTGTGACCTATACCTGGTTGAGGGAAAATAACAGTGGGCACTGATCACCCTGAGAGACCTCCTTTTAAATGCCTGCTGACCAATCCCAGGGTGCCAAGTGTCCACTACCATAGGTGAACAAATTGCCCTGCACCTGAGTACAAGGCCTAAGGCAATCACAAGTTGATTAACCCATGGCTGGCTCCCTAATCCACTTTGCTCTTGTGAGTCAGTATAATATGCGCCACTGGTCGACGAAGTGCATAAGAAGCACGTACTCGCGACCGTGTATCCCTTTGCGAACCTGCCCTCGTGCGTACGCACGGACGCATGATTGACTCAGCGCGAGTATGCGAGCGCGTGGACCCAGATGCGGAAACGGAAGTCGCAGGAGACACCGGAGACAACCCTGGCCGCGGCGTCTTGTCACTCGCCTGGCCACTCTGTCCCCGGGACTCCGACGGTCCTCCCCTCGGATGTCCACGCGAACGCATCTCCGCACTGGCTCGCAAAGGGGTCAGCGCTGGTGCATCAGAGACACGCATAACCTGTCCCACAACTCCACGAGGACCCCTCTTGGTTCCCCTGGAGTGCAAAGCAGGTGAGGATCTTACATTACCCCCCCCTCGAGGAGGCGGCTCTGAAGACTCCAAGCAAGCCTTCCCCGGATTATCCCGGCGAAAGGCTGCCACCAACTCATCCACATGCACCTGGCGAGCAGGTATCCAACATCTCTCCTCTGGACCAAAACCCTTCCAGTCCACCAAGTATTGAAGAGACCTTTGGAGAAAACGAGAGTCCAAAATTCTGTTCACTTCGAACTCCGGTACCCCTTGGACCTCCAGCGGGGATGGGGTCTGAATGAAGGGAGCGGAGTCGGCTGCCGATTTGAGAAGTGAAACATGAAAGGTGTTCACTCCTCGGATCGATGGTGGAAGAGCAACCTTGTACGTAACTCGGTTGATCTTTTGTGTCACTGGGTATGGGCCAATGAATCGAGGACCCAACTTGGAAGATGGCTGATGCAGCGGAATGTTCCGGGTGGAGACCCACACCTGATCTCCCACCTTAAACTTTTGCTCTACGGTGCGATGACGATCAGCAAATTTCTTCTGTTGCGCCACCGCACTGCGGAGATTCCGCTGGGCCGACGACCAAATGGGACGTCTATCCTTGAACCACTGATCCACCACCGGTGAGTCAGTGGAGGGTCCGGCCAAAGAAGAGAGTCTTGGATCCCTGCCCCCCACGCACCTGAACGGAGACATCTTAGTGGAAGCATGCTCAGAGTTATTATAAG
Source organism: Bufo gargarizans (assembly GCF_014858855.1). NCBI lineage: Eukaryota > Metazoa > Chordata > Amphibia > Anura > Bufonidae > Bufo > Bufo gargarizans. Next base: position 37,295,034 of record NC_058089.1, read on the forward strand.
CCACCTCCGCAAAGGGTAGATACGCTGCCCATTCCTCCTGGCAGTCTGACACGAAGCACCGGAGATATTGCTCCAGGGTCTGGTTAGTCCTTTCTGTCTGACCGTTTGCCTCTGGGTGAAAACCAGAAGAAAAAGACAAATTAATACCCAATCGGGAGCAGAAAGAACGCGGGAGATGAATTGCACTTCTCTGTCTGAAACAATGTCATCCGGCGCTCCGTGTAATCGAAAGACATGATTCAAGAACAGATCTGCCAATTCTCTGGCCGAGGGCAATCCAGGGAGTGGGATAAAATGGGCCATTTTACTAAAACGGTCCACCACTACCCAGATTACCGTACTTCCAGAGGACCTTGGCAAATCTGTGATGAAATCCATGGAAATGTGAGTCCATGGAGCCTGGGGAATAGGCAGTGGGAGTAAAGTCCCAGAAGGGGCAGACCGGGACGGTTTACATCTGGCGCAAACAGTACATGCCTGGATATAGGCCTTAACATCCACGGACATGTTGGGCCACCACACGTGACGTTTAACAAGGGCAAGTGTTTTTTTAACACCCAAATGCCCGGCAGACTTTGAGTCATGAAGCTGTCGGATGACCTCCAATCGAAGGTTAATGGGTACGAACCATCGACCCTCGGGTTTGTCAGGTGGACTCTCTGCCTGTGAGGGCTCAAGAAGAGAGGACAAGTCCTCCATCACTTCTGCGGCCCCCAGGGCAGCAAGAAAACATTTAGTTGGGAGAATGGTTTCTGGCTCAGAGTCCAGGACGGAAGCAGCCTCAGGGAAGCAGCGGGACAGGGCATCTGCCTTCACGTTTTTGGAACCTGGTTTATAAGTGAGGCGGAAATTGAAGCGGGTGAAAAACAATGCCCACCTGGCTTGTCGGGAGTTGAGTCTTTTGGCACTCTCTAGATACTCCAAATTTTTGTGGTCAGTGTAAACCGTGATGGGATGTTCTGCACCCTCTAGCCAATGTCTCCACTCTTGAAAAGCCAATCTTACTCCCAGAAGCTCTCTATTGCCGATATCATAATTACACTCGGCTGGAGAGAGCTTCCGAGAGAAGAAGGCACAGGGATGTAACCTCTCGGGGTCCCCAGAATACTGTGAGAGAACCGCCCCTACACCGACCTCTGAGGCATCGACCTCGAGAACAAAAGGTCTGGAGGTGTCTGGATGAGTAAGAATGGGTGCCGTGCAAAAGGCCTGTTTCAGCGTCTCAAAGGCTCTGACTGCCTCTCTCGTCCACTTAGAAGGATTAGCTCCCTTCTTAGTGAGAGGTACTACTATCGCAGAAAAATTCTTAATAAACTTGCAGTAGAAGTTGGCAAAGCCTAAGAAACGCTGCAACCCCTTAAGATCCTTAGGTTGAGGCCAATCCAAGACAGCAGAAAGTTTGGATGGGTCCATAGCCAATCCCTTTTCTGAGATAATGTACCCCAGGAAAGGCAACTCCTTCACCTCAAACAGACACTTCTCAAGTTTGGCATAGAGGCGGTTCTCCCTCAGCTTCTGGAAAACCTGGCACACGTGTCTCCGATGAGAGACCAGATCCGAGGAGTAGATTAGTATGTCATCTAGATAGACAACAACACATCTATCCAAGAAATCTCTGAGAACATCGTTGATGAACTCCTGGAAGACCGCGGGAGCATTACAGAGACCGAAAGGCATCACAAGATACTCGTAATGCCCGTCTCTGGTATTAAATGCGGTCTTCCATTCGTCACCCTCTCTAATGCGAACTAAATTATAAGCACCCCTTAAATCGAGTTTGGTGAAGACTCGGGCCCCTGCCACCTGAGAAAACAGATCATCAATCGGAGGCAGTGGATACCGATTCTTCACCGTAATCCGATTAAGGGCACGATTATCGATGCAAGGTCTCAAGCCTCCATCCTTCTTCTCCACAAAGAAGAATCCAGCTCCAGCAGGGGAAGTGGATGGACGAATGAAATTCTTCTCAAGGTTCTCTTTAATATACTCCCGCTGAGCCTGAACCTCAGGCCCCGTGAGATTATAAAGATGCCCTCGTGGTGGCATGGTGCCTGGCAACAGGTCTATAGGACAATCATATGACCTGTGGGGAGGTAATACATCAGCCCCCTGAGGACTGAACACATCTCGGAAATTATGATACTGCTGTGGTAAGGTACTTAATACTTCCATGGAGGCTAGTGACAGGTCGGGACGAATGCACTTAGTAAGGCATTCCGTACTCCACTGACAGATAAGACCCGAGCGCCAGTCCACTACTGGATTATGGAGCCTTAACCAAGGGAGACCCAAAATCACGGGAGTGGATGGCATGTCAAGGACAAAAAGGCTTAAGGTCTCCCGATGATCAGCCCCCACCGTTACCTGTATTTCCGGAGTCATCCACACTGCGCGACCATCTTGAAGAGGGGAACCATCAATCGCGGTCACTGACATGGTGGTTTTCGGCTGGATCAACGGGATGCCAACTTGACGAACCAAGGTTGAGTCCACAAAATTCCCAGCGGCCCCAGAATCGATTAGTGCTGAAAACTCATGGACCTTGTCTTGCCACCGTAAGGATATGGATACCATCACCCGGCTTGGAGGAGGGATAATAGCACCTAGGGGGTTCTCCTCTATGCCCCCTAGGTTCATTCGTTTCCCGCCGGCAGGAGGGGACAGGTTTTAACGAGGTGTCCAGACTTTCCGCAAAATAGGCACAGGCCTTTCTGTTGGCGACGAGCTCTTTCTGCCTGTGTGAGATGGGAGGATCCAACCTCCATTGGCTCTTCGGCCGATTTTAGAGGCCCTGGATGTGGTCGAAAGGAAGAAAACCGAGACGACCGTTCCACTCGCCTCTCACGGATTCGCCTGTCGGCATCGATTGCCTGAGAGATAGCCATTTCCAACGAGAAGGGAGTAGGCAAGGCCAAAAGAAGATCCCGGACCGCATCCGAAAGTCCCAAACGGAAGCGATGGCGTAGGGCTGCGTCGCCCCAGGTGGTGAAAGCTGCCCATCGCCTGAATTCTGCAGCGTATTCTTCAGCTGGGCGGCGGCCTTGTTGAATATGCTCAAGATTGGTCTCTGCGGTGCGAGTACGATCTGGGTCATCGTAAATCACAGCCATAGCCTCGAAGAAGGCATCCACTGACGAAAAAGCTGTATGGTCTTGAGGCAAGTTAAATGCCCAACGTTGGGGGTCTCCACGTAGCTGTGACATTACAATCCCAATTCTCTGCCTGAGAGTGCCAGAAGCCATCGGTCGTAACTGGAAATAAAGGAGACAGGAGTCCCTGAAGTTTAAGAACTCCTGTCGCTCTCCTGTGAAGGGGTCAGGCAGAGGGATCTTAGGTTCTGTTTGATGCCTTGCGATAGTGACGGGTAGTGCTGAGGCTCCCTGGATAAGCTGCTGAACCTCCTCCATCACAGTTGTCAGTTGCTCTTGGATTTGCGCTGCAGCGGCTGCTGGTATATTTGGGCGTCGTTGGAACAGCAGGTTAACGGCTCCCGTTAATTCATTCAGCTGCTGCTGGATCTTGTCCATGGCAACTGTTAGTTGGGCCCACTGTTCTGTAATGCAAGGCACCAACAAACAGACCAGTGATGAAAGCAAAAAGGTGTTTATTCACCAGAAACATAAACGTCCAGGACACTTGCTGGTAACAAGGAATAATAACAAAAAACCAGGCAAGGAGATTCCAGGAATAGTCCCAACCAGTGCTGAATGATGCTGTGCACTTGGCAGTCGAGTCACTCCAGATCTTGGGTCCGCTGTAAAGGACAAAATTCCTGGCAGTCTTCAGTCACTAGGAGTTGTGACCTATACCTGGTTGAGGGAAAATAACAGTGGGCACTGATCACCCTAAGAGACCTCCTTTTAAATGCCTGCTGACCAATCCCAGGGTGCCAAGTGTCCACTACCATAGGTAAACAAATTGCCCTGCACCTGAGTACAAGGCCTAAGGCAATCACAAGTTGATTAACCCATGGCTGGCTCCCTAATCCACTTTGCTCTTGTGAGTCAGTATAATATGCGCCACTGGTCGACGAAGTGCATAAGAAGCGCGTACTCGCGACCGTGTATCCCTTTGCGAACCTGCCCTCGTGCGTACGCACGGACGCATGATTGACTCAGCGCGAGTATGCGAGCGCGTGGACCCAGATGCGGAAACGGAAGTCGCAGGAGACACCGGAGACAACCCTGGCCGCGGCGTCTTGTCACTCGCCTGGCCACTCTGTCCCCGGGACTCCGACGGTCCTCCCCTCGGATGTCCACGCGAAGGCATCTCCGCACTGGCTCGCAAAGGGGTCAGCGCTGGTGCATCAGAGACACGCATAACCTGTCCCGCAACTCCACGAGGACCCCTCTTGGTTCCCCTGGAGTGCAAAGCAGGTGAGGATCTTACACCTTCTTTGCCATGAAAATTAACGTAATCCCAAAAAAAACTTTCCACTGCATTTCATTGCTGTCATTAAAGGATCTGCTGAGATCATTTCAGTAATCGTCTTGCTAACTCAGGTGAGAATGTTGACGAGCTTCGTTCCCTCAAGGGAGGCGAGAGATAACACCACAAAAGTTTTGAACTTGGTCCATCTTGCCAAGATTCAACGTTCCAACCTATGTCTCCTCTCCACAGATGCCGAAAAGGCTTTTGACAGGGTGGGATGGCCATGGTTATTTGCAGTATTAAACCATGTGGGTGTGGAGGGTTCTCTATTGACATGGATCCGCTCCTTATATTCTTCTCCCTCGGCAGCCACAAAGGTTAATGGTGTCCTCTCGCCTCCCTTTGAGATTAGGAATGGTACGCGCCAGGGTTGTCCTTTATCTCCTCTAATCTTTATCCTCACTCTAGAACCACTCCTGAGGACTATAAGGAAAAACCCTAACATCTCTGGTCTGATGGTGAGAGAAAAGGAGTTTAAGATAGCGGCCTATGCAGATGACCTGATGTTTATGATTACCAAACCTCGGGTCACCTTCCCTAACCTAATTGAGGAATTCAAAGTATTCCATAACTTGTCCAATCTGAAAATTAACTTACAGAAGTCTGAAGCGCTTAATGTCTCCATTCCATCCACTCTCGAAGCCGATCTGGCGGGTTCCTTGCCTTTCCGCTGGACGACGGGCGCCATTAAATATTTGGGCACGATGATCCCCAAAGACTTGCGTGAGCTATTCCCAAGGAATTTTAAGAGGTGGTCCAAAGGCCTATATACGTGGTTCGGCAGGTGTGCCATCTTTAAGATGAATGTCCTTCCACGCCTATTGTATTTGTTTCAAACCCTCCCCATCCATATTCCGGCCAGTTTTTTCTCTGTTGTGCATCGTGTCCTCTTTAAATTTCTGTGGGCTGGGAAGTGTTCGAGATTGTCTAGATCCTTATTGCATGTGCCGAAGGACAGGGGGGGCCTAGGGATTCCTGACCTGAGGAAGTATTATGCTGCCTCTATGTTTCAACGCGTGGTAGATTAGTCCCGACATACCCAGTTCAAACAATGGATTTCCATTGAGCAATTCACATCCCGGACTCCTTTGGCCCTTCTGCCATGGACAGATAGGAAGGTTCCTAGTGACCTCTCCTCTCATCCTCTCATAGGCCCTACCCTGGCTCAATTCCGTAAGTACCAACAGATCTCTACAATCTCCCCCACGCCCTCCCCAATGTTCCCTGTCTTGGGACATCCGGACTTCCCGGCAGGTAGCTCAGGGGGTCCGTTTGCTCAGTGGAGATCGAGTGGTAAGTGTCGGGCGCCATTCTTTAGAACATCTGGTAGGTGGCTTACTTACTCGGAACTATTAGGACTGACGGATCCCTGCCCTCTAGGTCCTTGGAGATCGAGACAGCTTCATCACTTCCTTTCCTCGATCCCTTCCTCTCAGGGGTCTGACAGGGCACTCACTCCTTTTGAAAAGATGTGTATTGGCTCTGGCCTTTATCGGCACTCTCTTTCAGAATTATACAAGGCATTGGTAACGCCGGGTTCGGACTATCTCCCCTCTTACTCAGCCAAATGGGCCCAGGACTTGCAGAGGGATATCTCCTCCGACCAGTGGCTTAGGATTTTCCGATTTGTCCATAAATCTTCCATTGCCAGTAGATATCAGGCCAGTTACAAAGTGCTGTCGAGATGGTATTACGTCCCAACCCGTTTCCAGAGGATGTTCCCGTCGGTATCTCCTCTATGCTGGCGTTGCGACTCCCAACAAGGCTCCCTCCTACATATCTTCTGGCAATGTGACAAAATCAAACCTTTCTGGGACTCGGTTCATGAGACCCTGGCCTCCATTTTTCCCTTTTCAATTCCTAACACACCAGAGTTTTTCTTGCTCTTTCTCTCGGATTTGCAGTTGATCCTGTTTCGGCGATCCTGTCTACGTCACCTGGTTATAGCAGCTAGATCTTGTATCCCTGCGAGGTGGAAGTCTGCTTCTCCTCCCTCCATGGGAATGTGGATTCAGAGGGTTGAAGAGATACGGAGAATGGAGGAACTCACAGCATCTTTGCACGGTGGTAACAGAGCTTTTGTTGCTATGTGGTCCCCTTGGTTCACCTTTCAGGACTCCTCAGAGTATCGGAATTTGCTGGCTTGAGAGTCTCGTATGGACACTCCTGTACACTTCCTTTATCCCCCCCTGCTACCTTAACCCTTTGTCCCTTTATGCCTCTCTTGTGTCCCTGTCCTGTGTCCCCCCCCCCCCCCCACTCATGTTGTTGTTCATTGAATTTTTCTTTATTTTTATGCTGAGGCCATGTCTTCTTTGGCCCTTTGTTTCTCTTTTTTTTATTTTATTTTATATGGTGCTTATCAGATGTGTCATGGTGCTTTAGTGTCACCATAGGCTGCATATCAAACACTGACTTATGTGCTGTAATTGTTTGTGCATTGTTGGATTATGCTTAAGGATGTCAGTCGGCATAGGCCCGACTACTATTTTCTGATGTATGTGATTCAGCATGCCATGATTTTGTTTCTTTTGCAAAATAGAAATAAAGAATTTCAAAAAAATATAAAAAATTAGAATGTTGACGAGCACAAGGCTGGAGATCATTATGTCAGGCTGATTGGGTTAAAATGGCAGACTTGACCTGTTAAAAGGAGGGTGATGCTTGAAATCATTGTTCTTCCATTGTTAACCATGGTGACCTGCAAAGAAACGCGTGCAGCCATCATTGCGTTGCAAAAAAAGTCTTCAGAGGCAAGGATATTGTGGCTACTAAGATTGCACCTCAAGAGAGCATGAGAGAGCGTCTGACGTAGGACGCTAGGGCTCCGCCTCCTCCCCTGCCTCTGCCCCGCCGCCGCTCGCTGGCTGCCCGCAGCCCGCACTACCGAACAGCTGATGGGCCGAGAGTCGGAGATATCGCTATGTTGAGGCTGCCCTGCTTTTAATGCTGAGGCTGCCCTGCTTTCCCCTGCTTCCGCCCCGCCGCCGCTCGCTGGCGGCCTGCAGCCCGCACCGCCGAACAGCCGAACAGCTGATGGGCCGAAAGTCTGAGACGCCGCAATGCTGAGGTTGCCCTGCTCTTAATGCCGGAGTTTGTATTCTGACCCCCGTTCCGCTCTGCGAGGCAAGGGGACATCGGGTGGTGAGTTGCCACATCGGCTGTCTTGTGGAGAGGAGAAATGAGTGGAGGAGCTGGGATGTTGGAAAAGAAAAAAAAAGGGTTCCACAGGACGCTGCCATTTTAGTTGGTGGTTGAATTTGTAGTGGACTCCTGCTGCCCTTGTTGCCTTTGTGGGAGAGGCTGACCTGGATAACCTGGACTGCACTGTCCGACCATACCGTCGAATGACAGGTCCCTTAAACTTTGATATATGACCGCCAAGGGTGATTAACTTGGGGGGTACAGTTTGTATTGCCTCCCACCGCAACCTATGTTCAGTCTTTGCCCTTAGGTCTGCCTCTACTGTGAAGGTATATAAGTAGCGGGGGCGATATCCCCGCTGATGGCAGCTGATAGAGGGTTGGTTTCCCACGGTGACTATGGTTGCGCGGATGGATATGCGGTTTGAAGCTATTGCGGACTGAAGGAAAAAAAAAAAAAAAAAGGATATATGACCCTGTTCTCACCTAGGTTGTAGAATCAATGACATTGTCTTTCCCGGATTTAATGAACTAACTATTTGCACCTTCTGATACGCCGGATCTTATTTTGTGTGCTACAACTTCGCAAGAAATCCACCTCTCCCGGTTGAAGTTTTGATTAACATTACTAATATCACTAACGTTTTTTCCTTTTGAACTGATTTTTTCATCATTGGACGGATATTGAACGGATTTCCTTCATTATTGGTTTTTCTGTGTTTGAAAAAGTTTATTGTCTATATTCCGATTGTGATTAATTTAGAAGGGGGGTTATATCTGTAGCTGTTCCTTCGGGCTCATAAACCGTCTTGGTATTGAGAGAGGGAGGGAGAGGGAAAAGGGAGGAAAAAGGGAGGGAGGAAGGAGAAAAAAAAGGAAAAAAAAAACAAAAAAAAAACAAAAAACTGTGGAGAACTGAAATGCCGTCCAAGAAAAGGGAGGAACCGCGTGGCCCTGCGGGAAGCACCGCTAGGAGATCAGCCGCAGGTTTGGAAAGTGGGTCTAAACAATCGGGCCTAAATAAATACCTGGTCCCGAATTCACCAGGGCTAAGATCCCCACAAAAAGAAAAAACCGTGGACTCTAGACCGCAGGGCCTAACGCACGAGACGTCAGTTGAAGGGGGAGAGGCAGAGAGGGGACCCCCAGTGACATATACAGAAACAGATGTAAAAATGGTGCAGGATATACTCTGTACGGTCTCACGGATGGAAAATTTAATGGGGAATCTGGTAACCCAGCTTGGGGCAGTACAGACAGATGTTATGGTTATACGAGCGGAGATGGAAAAAGTAAGACAGCGGTTGCAAGAGATGGAAAAAAAGATCCCCCCCCTAGGGAAATCCGTTCAGAAATTAGAGAAGGAAGTGATAGCTTTAAAACAGATAAACGTTAAGATGGAACAAAAATTGGTAGACCAGGAGGATAGATCAAGAAGGTCAAATATAAGATGTGTGGGGATTCCAGAGCGAGCGGAGGGAGATAACTGCACCGATTTTATGGAGGGATGGTTAAGGGAAAACAGTAGAGAAGGTACCCTCTCTTCCCTGTTTTCCATCGAAAGAGCACATAGGATCCCCACAAAAAATAGGGTACCAGGAGACTATCCCAGACCGATATTGGTGAAATGTCTACTATCCAAGGACCGAGATGGAATATTAGCCGACGCTAGAACCTCGGAAAGATACTATATACAGGGGGTAAAGATTAAACTTTTTCCAGATTATTCATTTAGTACTAATGCACAAAGAAGAGAGTTTATATCGGTAAAAAAAAGATTAAGGGAAGCAGGTATAAAGTATAGCCTATTTTTTCCAGCAAAATTAAGGGTGGAACATAATGGCAAGTTCGTTTTCTTTCAGACTCCGGAGGAAGTTAGCGAATGGGCAGACGGGGAGGGTCTCTGAGGTTGGGGGGGGAGGTGGCGATAGGTGCTAAGATATGGAGTCGCCCGGACTGCCGACCAGCAGAAGGGGGGACTATTACGGAGGGGTTGGGGGGGTGGGGCGTGGAGAGAATTTTTTTTTTTTTTTTTTTTTCTTTTTTCTTCCCCTCCTGGATAGATGGTTAGGGTTCTTTCATTGAACGTGAGAGGGCTCCGTGAGAGGGTTAAAAGGTTTGCTATCCTTGAGTGGATCAAGAGGTTCCTGCCAGCCGTCATCTGCCTCCAGGAGACACATTTAGACAAAGAATCAGTAAGGTGGTTGGAGAGGAGATGGATGGTGGCGGGATATCATTCGGTATATACTACCTACTCTAGAGGGGTCTCGATTTTGATACATAATAAGATTAAGTTTGAGGCTCTGGCATGTGAGGCCGATGATTGTGGCAGGTACCTCTTTTTATACTGCTATGTAGAGGGGAAAAAAACCGTACTTGCAAATATATATATCCCACCACCTTATAAATCTGATGTTTTGTACCAACTGTATAGATTTATGTTGAATAAACAGGAATGTATGTTGATCGCGGTCGGAGACTATAACGCGGTTATGGATCCACTCAGGGATAGGATGTCTAGCGGAAGGGGAGGAGTACAAAATGTAGAGTTACGCAAATTAGTGTATGAATTTAATTGGGTAGATGTCTGGCGGGTGCAGAACCCGGATGAAACTAATTATTCTTGTTACTCAAAAACACACCAAACCTGGTCGAGAATAGATATGATTCTGGGAAACAAAAATTTAATATCTCAAAATAGGATTAGGATAAAGTATATACCCATGGCTTTATCGGACCATAGTGCAATGGTAATGGAGTTGGATCTGAATAAAAATAATACTTTGCCGTTGTTTAAGTTCAATCCCCATTGGCTATTATTAATCTCAGATAAAGAGAGTATAATAGAAGAGTTGAAATTTTTTTTCATGGAAAATAATGGTTCTGCCGGTAGACTTGTGGTTTGGGACACCTTTAAGGCTTTTTTGAGGGGATTACTGTTTAAAAAAGTAAACTATTGGAAAAAAAACACTAGAGAGAATGGGAAGGCATTGGAAAAAAAATTACAAGAGGCTGGAATGGTATGTATGAGACACCCTACTGTACTTAATAAGAGAGTTTGGGAGGAAGAACAAGAAAAGTTGAGGTTATATCAATTAGAAAAAAGTAGGAAAGAATTGCTCCTTCAGGGGATTAAGTTGGCCTCAGAGGGTGAAAAGGTCGGTAAAATATTAGCAAATATAGTCAGAAATCAAAAAGGGAAATCATGGATTGGAGTGATTAAAGATAAAACGGGAAAATTACTCACTGTACCTGAAGATATAAAAAAAGTGTTTGGGGACTACTTCCAAGAGCTATATAAGTCCAGGGTACAATACTCAAAACAAGAGTTAGATTCCTATTTAGATAAGATTGCCTTCAATAGGATATCTGAGGTTCAAAAAGAATTTCTGGAAAAAGAAATAACGGTGGCAGATATAAATTCAGCTCTGGGCAAGGTTAAATCCGAGAAAGCACCAGGCGGAGATGGACTGCCCTTTGAAATATATAAAACCTTCGCACAGGTATTAGTTCCAGAATTAAAAATAACATTGGATGAGGCCCGAAAATTAGGTGATCTACCGAGCTCTATGAAGGAAGCAATTATTACATTAATTTTAAAAAAGGGGAAGGAACAAACAGACCCCGGCTCATATAGGCCTATATCCCTCTTGAACACGGATGCAAAAATGTTGGCAAAAGTTCTAGCAGACAGGCTCTCTAGGGTTATTAAAGAAATAATAAATAAAGATCAAACAGGTTTTATACCGGGTAGAACAATATACTCCAATATAAGAAGGCTATTCCTTAACATTGAAGCTAATAGATCAGATGCAGGGGAAAAAGCGATACTCTCATTGGATGCTCAAAAGGCGTTTGATTGCATTGAATGGGAGTATCTATGGGCAGTATTAAGGAGATTTGGCATAGGGGAAGGATTTATAGGGTGGATTCAGCTAATTTATCGTAACCCCAGGGCTAGAGTGGTTGTGGATGGGAGCCTATCCCCCTCGTTTGCCCTATCACGCGGTACAAGGCAGGGATGCCCTCTCTCCCCATTGCTATTTGCAATTGCAATTGAACCCCTGGCAAATATAATAAGAAATGACAGGGAGATTAAAAGTTTTACATATGTGGGTGGAGAAGAAAAACTGTTGATGTATGCAGATGATATTTTACTTTTTTTGCAAAACACTGGGGAACAGTTTAATAAAATAGTAGAGATAATAGATAAGTTTGGGTTTTACTCCGGTTTAAACATTAATTGGGGTAAATCACACATGTTATTATTAGGAGAGGGGCAACTACAGAGAGACACACGGGTGCATGTTTTAAAAAGGCACGAAAATTTTAAATATCTCGGTATACAAATCTCCGGGAACATAGAAGAATATGAAAAATTAAATATTCTCCCTCTAATAAAAGAACTAAGAACTAAAATACACATATGGAAAAGATTACCACTGTCAATGCAGGGCAGGGTAAATTTAATAAAAATGGTCTTCCTCCCAAAGATACTTTACGTATTGCAAAATGCCCCAGTAAGAATACCACAAAATATTTTTAAATTATTTGATAGATTAATGGGGGATTTTATGTGGAAGGGTGCGATTCCTCGGATAAAGAAGGAAGTCCTTCAGCTCCCAGTGAAAGAAGGAGGATTAGCGCTTCCTAATCTATTTTTCTATTATTTAATAACACAATACGGGAATATAAAGGATAGCTTAGATAGTCAGGTGGGTAGACAAGAAATAAATAGATGGGGATGGAAAGAAAAATTTAATCACTTAGAGGTGTTGGAGTCAGGTTTTTTTGGGAAAAAAAACACTAGTAATAGGATATTCAACCTGTTAGAATACGTATGGGGGGAAATTAAGAAACTATTGGAGATTAAAGGGTTTTTGAAATATACACCGATATGGAAAAATCTTAATTTAAAGGAATTGGAAACAATAAGGGATTATATAGATTGGGAAAAAAAAGGAGTGAAATACCTAGAACAGATTTTCGAGGGAGATAAGCTGAAGGACTTTAATATAATGGTGTCGGAATTTGGGATCCCCCACAGGGACTTGTATAAATATTTCCAGCTTAGGAATGCATTGCGGATAGCGGTACAGGGGGATAGGTACCGAAGGGAAACATCAGATATGTTGGACAAGTTTATTGCAGCAGGGGAAGGAGGTGGAATAACTGCAAAGAGATATAAGATCTTGATGGAGGAAAAAAGAAAAACAATTACAATGCTTGCCGTGAAGAAATGGCAGAAAGACTTAGATTCCTTCACAGAGGAAAAATGGAGCGATGCCCTTAGAAATTATGCGACAATTTCGGATAGGGGTTCGCATAAGATCTCACAATTCTTTATAATACACAGACTACATCGTTCTCCATGGATGTTAAAAAGAATGGGAGTGAGACCAACAGATAAATGTTTAAAATGTTGGGAGGAGAGAGCTGATTTGATACACTGTTTTTGGAGGTGTCCCAAGCTTCATAGATACTGGACAGAAATTATGGAAACTGTGTTTTTGTTACTGAAGGTCCGAGTACCAAATGACCCAGTAATTTGTATTTTAGGGGCAACTGAACATTTGAAATTAAATAAAAATATACGATTGGTTTTGAATAAAGTATTATTTCAGGCTAGAATCCTGATACTTAGGAAATGGATAAAGGTAGATCCACCGACGGTGGAACAGTGGAGGAAAACAATAGATAAGTTAATTAAAGAAGAACGTGGGACGAAGAATTATACAAAAAAGTCCTCAAATCTCGACCAGGTCTGGAAAAATTGGGTACTTTAGTTTTTTTTTTTTTTTTCTCTCTCCACGCTGGGGGTAATGGGAGGGTGGGCGTTGGGAGGTGGTCGGGAATGGGGTGAAAGAAAGAAAAAGAATAAAAATGAAAGATGAATAGTAATCACCATTTGTTAATAATCTTTTCTTATGTACTGTTGGGATAATGTTTTGTTACGGAAGTATTTATTGTACGAAATTGAAATAAAAAGACTTATAATAAAAAAAAAAAAAGATTGCACCTCAATCAACAATTTATAGGATCATCAAGAAGTTCAAGGAAAGAGGTTCAATTCTTGTTAAGAAGGCTTCAGGGCGTCCAAGAAAGTCCAGCAAGCGCTAAAGAGGATTCAGCTGCGGGATCGGAGTGCCACCAGTGCAGAGCTTGCTCAGGAATGGCAGCAGGCAGGTGTGAGCGCATCTGCACGCACAGTGAGGCGAAGACTTTTGGAAGATGGCCTGGTGTCAAGAAGGGCAGCAAAGAAGCCACTTCTCTCCAAAAAAAACATCAGGGACAGATTGATCTTCTGCAGAAAATATGGTGAATGGACTGCTGAGGACTGGGGCAAAGTCATATTCTCCGATGAAGCCTCTTTCCGATTGTTTGGGGTATCAGGAAAAAGGCTTGTCCGGAGAAGAAAAGGTGAGCGCTACCATCAGTCCTGTGTCATGCCAACAGTAAAGCATCCTGAGACCATTCATGTGTGGGGTTGCTTCTCATCCAAGGGAGTGGGCTCACTCACAATTTTGCCCAAAAACACAGCCATGAATAAAGAATGGTACCAAAACACCCTCCAACAGCAACTTCTTCCAACAATCCAACAACAGTTTGGTGAAGAACAATGCATTTTCCAGCACGATGGAGCACCGTGCCATAAGGCAAAAGTGATAACTAAGTGGCTCGGGGACCAAAACGTTGACATTTTGGGTCCATGGCCTGGAAACTCCCCAGATCTTAATCCCATTGAGAACTTGTGGTCAATCCTCAAGAGGCGGGTGGACAAACAAAAACCCACTAATTCTGACAAACTCCAAGAAGTGATTATAAAAAATGGGTTGCTATCAGTCAGGAATTGGCCCAGAAGTTGATTGAGAGCATTCCCAGTCGAATTGCAGAGGTCCTGAAAAAGAAGGGCCAACACTGAAATTACTGACTCTTTGCATAAATGTCATGTAATTGTCGATAAAAGTCTTTGAAACGTATGAAGTGCGTGTAATTCTATTTCACTACATCACAGAAACAACTGAAACAAAGATCTAAAAGCAGTTTAGCAGCAAACTTTATGAAAACTAATATTTGTGTCACTCAAAACTTTTGGCCACGACTGTAGGTTTCAATTTTATTGTAATCCTGCTTGTAGGTTATATTATAATATTTAATAAAATGAAGTATATAAAGCTGAATTTTATATGACAATGTATACAATGTTATGACAAAATGACGTTTGACTACCTAGATACTCAAAGTCGTCAAAATGATAGGATATCATTGAAACAGTTAACATATCGGGCAAGGAACTGGTAGCAATGTGGGGTGTTCATTTGGTGGTCTCTTTTATCTGTCATGTATGCCACCTGTCTGTATCTTCAATGTCTCTTGACCAGTCTGTTTTTTGTGTGGTCTCTTGGAGGACAAATGTGGATCTCTTAAAGACAAGTTGTCTATATTTAGTTGAGCTAGGATCAGGGGACTATTCTGTACTTCTTACACTCATCTTTGTTTTTTAGAAACTAAGTCCCATAGAAGTGAAAGCAGAGAGCAGTGCATGCGCAGCATGCTCTCCATTCCTGGTGGTGCGAGATGGAGCCCCATTCTCAAGATAGGAACAGGAGCAGCTGATAAAACAGCTAATTGGCAAGGGTGTTGGACACCAGCAATCCAGAGGATAGGTAATCAATATTTAACTCCTGGAAAACCTCTTTAAATGGTTACTTACCTTTCACATAACTTTGAATTAATCAACAGTAGAAAATTATATATATAAAAAAACTACAACTGCGGATGGAGGAGATTTCTGCGGAGGCTTCGGACCTTTCGAATAAATTCCAAAAGGTATGGTCGCAGTGGATTGAGTTTCAAGACTCTCCAGAACTTCGGTCATTACTCACTTCATAAATGGCAGGCACTCTCATCATATACTTCCCCTCCTTATCCCCTTCTTTCCCCTTCCCCTTCTCTCTCCTTATCTTTACCTTTCTTAACCTCCTTCTTCCTTTTCTTCTTTCTTGTACGCTTAGTGTCTTCTTTCTAAATTGGGGTGGGGTCTTTCCCTCACGCCCTATTGACATGTCACATTACAGAGATACTTTGATGGTATGTAATTTGTCTTTGCATATATATTATGTACTTCATGGATTGAAATGTGAACATGTTAAATGTTTTTGAAAAATGAACTGAATAAAAACAGTTTAAACATAAAAAAACTACAACTTTGTAATATATCTCATAAGAGAAAAATGCCTCTTTCTCCACTCATCAGCTTTTTCCCCACTCATCTCGTTACTAACTTAGGCTACTTTCACACTTGCGTTCGGGGCTCCGCTTGTGAGTTCCGTTTGAAGGCTCTCACAAGCGGCCCCGAACGGATCCGTACTGCCCTAATGCATTCTGAGTGGATAAGGATCCGCTCAGAATGCATCAGTCTGGCAGCGTTTGTCCTCCGCTCCGCTCAGCAGGCGGACACCTGAACGCTGCTTGCAGCGTTCGGGTGTCCGCCTGGCCGTGCGGAGGCAAACGGATCCGTCCAGACTTACAATGTAAGTCAATGGGAACGGATCCGTTTGAAGTTGACACAATATGGCTCAATTTTCAAACGGATCCGTCCCCCATTGACTTTCAATGTAAAGTCAAAACGGATCCGTTTGCACTATCATGAACACTGTTCATGGTAAGGGCTCATTCTGACGGCTGTATGCTGTCCGCAAAAATACTGAATGCTATCCGTTTTTTTGCGGATCCGCAAAAAAACTGATCCGCAAAAAAACGGATAGCATTCAGTATTTTTGCTGACCCATAGACTTCAATAGGGCCATATCCTGATTTTCACGGACAAGTATAGGACATGTTTCATTTTTTTTTGCGGAACCTTGGAATAGAAAAGGGCCCCATAGAAGTGAATAGGTCAGCATCTAATCCGCAAAAAAATGGATATAGCATATAGCATACGGCCATCTGAATGAGCCCTAATGCAAACGGATCCGTTCTGAACGGATCTAAGCGTTTGCATTATAGGGGCGGATCCGTCTGTGCAGATACCAGATGGATCCGCTCCGAACGCAAGTGTGAAAGTAGCCTTAGTGAAATTTGGTGGGTGAGTATTAACACATAGGTCAAGCATTATTAATTAATTATTATTTCATACATCACTCTAAAAATGATTTTGGAATAAATTGCACTAAATGTATTAAAAGGTGCACTCATCTTAACTAATATTCAATCTGAATTGTCTGCTGAATCCGTCTTGAGAGACCAAGACAGCACATCAGCTCATAAGAGGAACAGGTAACAGTTGCCCATAGAAGTCTATGGATGAAAAAGTTGCAGTGAAAAAGACAGAGGCACAGAGGCTGGAGCAGCTAATAGTATTATATCTCCCCTCCAGTAGTGTTCAGTACTCCTCAATAATCTACAGTATATTGTGCTTACAGCGCGAGTCCAAGAGTTAGAGAGCAGAATCTCCTGTCTCCTTAGTTTCCACCCACCAGCTCAGAACAACTGCTAAAATGCAGCATACAAGTCATATAATAAGCAGACAGTGTTATTACTCAAGTACACAAAGTACAAACACGGCAACTTATTATGTCAGTTATGCTTCCTGAACTATTGAGTCACATCTGATTGGTCGAGGAGCCTCAGAGTTGCTCATTTGCATGCAAACTGAAAGATCAAGTGGTCCCCCTAGGTGGAGTGCTGTTTGGTGGATGAGTGAACACATAGTTTACTAGATCACTCCTAAGTATGCAGGGTGCAAATAGTGGGGTTTTTTTTTACTTATTTTTTTGCAATGCGTTTTTCACTGATGGTTGCTAAGAGATGTTGTTTGTAAACCTTCAGTTTTTTATCACGCGTGTGAAAAAAGCATCAAAACGCATTGCACCCGCGCGGAAAAAAACTGAACAACTGAACGCAATCGCAGACAAAACTGACTGAACGTGCTTGCAAACTGGTGGGAGTTTCACTGAGCGCACAACCGGAGCCAATCCGCCACGCTCGTGTGAAAGAGGCCTTAGGGTATTCTGTGGTTGAAAAAGCTGCAGCAAGTTTTGTGCTATTTTTTTTCATGATTGACTTCATTATTGAAAACATACATTTCTAGAACTTTTTGAGGAGGAATAATAAAAAAAAAAGTCTGTTGTTCTCAGCTACATGCGTCATGAAGTAGGATGCTCATAGTTTTCCGATAAAGCATTATTTCCCTCTAACCAGGAGAATGCCATTAGGTCACTTTCCCCAGGACAAATAAGCTATTAATTGGATTATTAGTTGACAGTGGCAATAGATTTTTTTTCATACCATATTATAAGCAGGTCATATTGCTTTAGGCGCTTTAACATTCCACAGCAACACACTGTGCAGAATTAGGAGGAGTGGAAATACAGAATCTCTCATTGCCCCATGTGTACAAAGCATATGTTAGCAACATTTACTACTGATGAGTTCATTTGGAAGTATAATTATTCCTACTATTGGGGCAGATTTCCCAACTATACTTGAATACTGAACATATATTGCTCCGGAAGAATAATCTGAAAATATGCTACTCTTAAAAAATAAATAATGAAATGTATCTATGAAGTGCTTCAAAACTACAATGTGATCATTTTACCAAAACCAAGAGGTCTCTCCCGACTTTCCATACACTCTTGGCTCGGCCGAGCATGCACATGTCCTGAAAGGGGAGAAAGCCAGCTGCCCAAAATGATAGGACAGTTGAAACCCAACATCTGAAGAGTCAGGAGGCCACCATACACTATATGGTTGTCTAGACCCACGAAAATCGGTGGTTTCGGACGTTTATCCAAAATGTATGTCCAGCTTTAGGGATCATACATACTACTGTATTACCACACTGGTTTCTGAGGCACAATATGGCACCCTTGGAGATGTATGGGGCCGAACACTACTGCTGAAATTCCATTTCAGATTCCAGCATAATCTATTAGGAAATAAAAAGAAGACTGTAGCATGCTTCATTAGATGCCGTATTATGGAGGCAATATGGCAACACATAGATTGCCTTCAGCCATGTAGTACCCACAGTAATTCCATGTGCCTCCATTGACACGCCACATTATCTATATTTGTCCGTTACTCTAATACCACAAACACGTTAACACAAACAGGATTCCAGTTTTATTAAATCAAACAAATATTACAATTGTGTATTATTTTAATATTCCAAAACTTCATAAGCCAGCTGTGATAAAAGGTCGGAATTGCTATTTCGTAACTTCTATAAAATACTATAAAATGGGATGAAGCAGTTGTGCAACCAATGCCCCTCCAACCGTAGAGGAATTCGCTAGCAGCAGGTCACATAACCTTGTCCCACAACCGCGAATTGAAAAACAAGCAAAATTTAGAGATTTCAATTTAATGCAAATTTTTTATTGTCAATGCACAATACACAATAGACAAAGCCTTATAAAATGGAGACCGTTATGTTTGTCCCTATTTAGTACTTTGCACCATGTTTCTGAGTGCAGACAGTAGTAGTGTTTCTATAGCCAAAGGGGGACGCAATTCTTAGACATGCATATTGTCTTAGGCTACATTCACATCTGCGTTCAAGGGTCTCCATCGCAGATTATGTATACAATGCCAGACAAAATAGTGCAGCATATTGCACAATTTTGTCCAGTAAAACAATGAACAGGAGCTGTTGCTGGCAGGGATGCAGAAAATCTTTTTTTTTCTGTTTTCCTGTTCTTATGATGGAACAAAAGGAGATGTAAAGGAAGCACAGCTCTGTACATTTTGTAGTGGCTGTGTCTGGTACTGCCGCTCAGTCCCAATCAAATGAATGGCAGTACCAGACACAGTCATTACAAAACATACATCAATGAAGGGGACATGATCCTTGCTGTGGAGTCCTGCCTTCTTCATCAGCTGATCGTGGGGGCGCCTGGAGTCAGACCCCCGCCATTCTTATATTTTTGGCCTATAGGTGCTGGAAAAGAAAAATCTCACTGTAGCTGATGAAGGGGCTCTGTCTTGAAATGTGTTGCATTTGAGACCAAAACATTTACATTAAAGGGGTATTACTGTTTCCTGAGGATAGGTCATCAATTTCAGATTGGTGGAATTCCGACTCAGCACCCCTGCTGATCCGCTGTTTGAAGGGGCTGCGGCACTAGTTGAAGAGCTGCGTTCTCTTCAGTGTTGGACAGTGCGCTGTCTATATTGTGATGCAGGGTAATTACAGTTTCCTCAAATGGGACGAACAGCTGTAATTACTCTACACTGCCACTACAATGTAGACAGCGCGCAGGTGAACACTGAAGAGGACGCAGCCCCTTCCAACAGCTGATCGGTGAGGGTGCCCAGAGTCAGATCTGAAATTGATGACCTATCCTAAAGATTGGTCATCAGTTTAATGAAACTGGAAGACCCCTTTAAACAATACTTCAGGATTTAGTCTCATCACTGCAAGACAAGGATAGCGCCCGTCCTAAATTTATTTATTTTTTGCCAATATTGTTAGGCCATGAATATTATAGTACCGGAACATTTCTTTGATGTCTTCAATAATTTTTGGTCACTTGTGGACGCTAGTGAATCCATGGTCAAGATGTTTCTGCTAATATCCCTCCACAATGCGTAACGTGACAGGACATGCTGAAATGTGCAGAATATGTAGCAGCCTTAAAAGGGGTTGTTCACCCCTGGAGACCTTACTGGAAGACCTGTGGAATCATATTTACCTGCTCCATGCCCCTGGGCTCTGGCTCCTTTGCTCCCCCGTCACCATACTCTAAGTGTCAATATCCGGTTTGATAAGGTTCACGAGGCTGCTGCAGCCAATCACTGGCCACAGTGGTGAGGTGTCCTCCATGTGTGAAGTAACATGACCCATGGGGGACATTTCACCTTTGTGGACAGTCATTGGCTGAAAAGGCCATGTGACCTGTGTAAAACTGAATGTTGATGGAGTGGGACGCGCATCAGACCGCTCCTGTTTGAATCCTGTAACATCCTGGAGATTGCAGCCTGCTGGTGGTAAAAAAACCACAAGAAAGAGTCCCAGACGACGGTGGATCCCTCTGGAACACTTAGTGGAGGAGGACAACATGTCGAAGAGGGGGAAGATGGTGCGGGAATAGAGGCGGTGAGTCGGAGCGCAGCAGCGCCCTTCAGCAAATATGCCAGGGTAGTAGAAGGGGCAAAGGACTGGTCACAGACCAATGGTGCTGGAGATAATTCCTCATCTGAACAAGAGGAGCACTCCACAGATGAAGAGGGGGTGAACAACAAAGACTGCCAAGTCTCTTTACCCCGAATAAAAGCCCAGGGTAAAGCAAACGCTCACAAACATCTTGAAAAAGAACCTACCCTTAAAGATATCATGAAAACAGTAGCTAGCTGCAATAGTACCTTAAAAGCCCTCAACCTCCAAGTAGGTAGCCTGAGAGAAAATATATCCCTGATTAGACATGACTTGCATACAATCATGGAAAGAAACTCCATGCTTGAAAAAAGAGTGTCAGAGATGAAACTAGACCTCTTAAGATGGCGGCCAAAACGACTGCAAGAGATGTGGCGGCACTGTTTGCCAAGACGGACGATCTGGAAAATAGATCACGTCGTAATAACATCAGAATCTATGCAGGAGGCACTTATAGTAGTGATAACAAAACCAGGGAAGGATCCATGATTATCTGACTCATACAGGCCTTTATCCCTACTAACATCAGATGTTAAGTTGTTATCAAAAGTTCTGGCAAAAAGATTGTCTAAGGTTATACTGAGCATAATCCATCCGGACCAAACGGGCTTTATGCTCCAGAAATCTACAGCTACTAACATCTGCATATACCAGCTTACAAATCCCAGCAGAGAACTGTGGAGATAGGGCCGTTCTGTCGCTTGACGCCGCTAAGGCCCTTGACAGTGTAGAGTGGGGGTACCTTTGGGAGACGTTGAGATGCATGGGCTTAGGTCAGCGGTTTATTAAGTAGATACAGGTCTTCTACTCTAATTCAAAGGCGTGTATTAGGGCAAATGGGAGCGTGTCCAACTACATCCAACTGGCAAGGGGAACTAGGCAGGGGTGCCCACTGTCTCCTCTTTTTGCTATAGCAATTGAGCCCTTGGCGGCGGCAGTGCACAAGTCCCCAGACATTAAAGGCTTCCAATATGGCCAGATAAATAATAAAATTGCGTTACACGCTGATGACACTCTTTTATTCCTGGGGGATACGATGTCTTCACTATCGGCGGCTATGTCTCTGTTTGGTTATCTGTCAGGACTAACGATTAATTGGCAAAAATCAGCATTGATGCCTATAGATGACCAGGCAAAATCTGAGGTTGTCATAGCCCATAATATCCCATGTGTAAATATTTAGGAATCCAGATTTCTCCCAAGACTAAGAATTTTGAAGAATTAAACTTATCCCCCCTGCTTGTGCTGTTTAGAAAAAAAGCTAAAGCATGGAGTAAGCTTTTTCTGTCCATAGTGGACAGAGTAAATCTCCCTCTAATAGGCCTTATGGAGAGTCTGGATGAAGGTCAAGCAGCTGAGAGGGGTGATGGGCATCAGTGAGTTGGCCCCAATTTGGAACAACTCTCGGCTTCCGGAATTTCTTTCTCGACTTGGTAGACGATGAAGTGTTTAAAGCATTTACGAATATGCAAGAGAAATTTCAAATTCCTCGAACGAGGGTTTATCAATAACTACAGATACGCCATGTGTATAACACCATGCAGAAAAAAAAGATACTTGCGTTGTAAAATTAGACACGGCTCAAAAATTATTTCATGTATGTTTTATAAAATGACAATACGCAATGCACATCTTGAACAGATTTATTTTTCTGTATTAAGACATAATAATGTTTCTACTGTATACAGCTTTGTATTCTTGACAAATAAAAAAGATTTGATTAAAAAAAAAAAAAAAAAATGTTGATAGAGGGACACCAGAGAGCAGCAGTGTGGCAGGGAGCAGGTAAGTACGCTTCGCTCTGCAGGTCTAGGAATATAGTGGGGGAGGAGCACAGGGTTTCCAAAACGGCCCCCAGGGGTGAACACTTTAAACTATAGCACAGTTAATTGGCTCCTGGCTAATAGAAAATGTATATTATATATATATAAAAATTCACTTTTAAATGGAATGTTATAATTTTACGAATTAGTAGAAAATGGTCCTGTTGATGTATATACTCCTACAGCTCTTGCTGCTGTATCTTTTCATGCTGACAGGTGAACAATCACCCCGCATCTCTGTCTTGTCTGGATACAAAATACAATATTGGTAGTAGAAGCAAGACACCGTGCTTTCAACGTAAAAGGGCCAAATTTCTAACTATAAATGCGCCACATTTGTGGAATGAAAAAGTTGCGTAAGTGTGCGGTTCTCTTCTTGCTGGTTCCCTCCTGACTCACGGAGCAGCATTCTAGGAAAGCGATAAATATAAAATTTGCCAGTTTTGGCTAGCGTGCTAACATTCTAGACTTTTCTCGCCTCTTGCATATATTGGAAAATCGTCGGGGTTACCTAGAAAGTGGCATGGCTGTCATCTTTCTGACAGATTTATTACTGGACAGAAAATGACACCAACCATAGCACAATTATAGGCCTGTTCATATTAAAAGCCAGTTTTAATAAATCTCCCCAGAGCGTGTTAAGCACCGACATACTTGTTAAGATCTGCCAATAGGCTGCTGGAAGAGGCACCGAGTCAGAAGGAAACTAGCGGGAAATTAACATCAGCAAAACAAGGAAGTGGAAACCTGGTTCCGAGCCATCAGAATGCCCATTTAATCTCTATAAACCTTGCACTAGACCAGAATTACATCCTTTATTGTAACCTACAGCCACATTCACAATTCTGCTGGCGTAAGAACAGAAAATCTCTTAATTTCTGGGAACTCAGTGTTGGCATACTGCATTCTGGGAAGTCATCTTTACTCCATGTACAGTAATCCGATGTAGGTAAACTTAACTGTTCCACCTTATTATAAGAACCCAGCTGAATGTGTGTCTGACAACTTACCAGTCAAATATTTCAGCAGAATTGTGAATGCAGCTCTGGGCTATATAATATCTGCTGTAACCGATGATCTCTATAGTACATTGTAAATATCATACTTGTTCTGGCTACAGCCTCAAGAAGATATTTAAAGCATACCTAACATTTCAACAAACTTTGCATTAATCAGTAGTACAGTGTGTGTGTGCGCATTAGGAATACCACAATTTCTGCCAATTATATTACTTGTATTTGGAATTTTTTAGCAGTTTCCCCTCTAAAGGCCCTGCCTCTAGTTTGCAGTTCTCCTAGATCTTGTGGGCCAAGACTAACTGGCATCCACTGCACACAGAAAGTAGAGGAGAACCTGCTTCCTAACCTTCTCGCACACACTCAGAAGCAGCCCCAGGATCATGGATGACATAAAAAAAAAAAAAGGTACTGACCTACATGGATGTGAATTTAGCACTTGGGCTAAGAAAACAAACAAACTGTGAAGTCTCTCTTGCTGTGTCTGAGTTCCTGCTTACGACTTACCCCTCCCCTCTGCATAGACTTGTAATGGCAATGAGAAAAGCATTGAGGGAGAGGTAAACTGGCAATAAACAGGAGAATTAGACATTTGTCTCTGATAAAATATATTACTACGTTTTTTATGGTCGCTATTGATTTATGCAAAGTTGTATAAAGAGTTAGTGACCATTTAAGATGGCGAGTTTTTAAACAGTAAAAATGCTAGTATTGTTCCTTTTTTAAATAGTAATATTTAAATTATATTTGACTTATGTTACAAACTTTTTAAAGATAGTGACTCTTGTGCAAATCTAATACCTAAAAATATAGATACACTTTAAAAAAAAAAAAAGTGTTAAAAGAAACCAAATGTCGAGAAACGACTTACCTCAAGTGCAAGTTTTCTTGACTTTCCGCCTACTGACCCATATCAGGGGGAATATCTAGCATTTTTGATGATCAGAATCACTTGATAACTTCCAATCTTTTTAGGAAAGGATCCTGCTATACTGGTGACACCACAAGCACAGCGAAGGATCAATAATGCAATGATGGGTGAATATCTCACTGACTGCCCATTTAGCTTGCTCCACAAGTTTGTTAAATATGGTCAGTACACTGTGCCTCCTGGGTTAGTATAAGGCTACTTTTAAAAAAGCATCATGGACAATAAGGACACACTGTCAGCAGACCAAATGTGAATTAGGCCAAAAGAACTGCATAAAAAATATCACAAGACACCTGGAAACCCTGTTAAACGATCATAATGTGTATTTTAATCAATGTCGATTAGTGATCCTTTATGATGTACTGTCTATTAGTGTCATTTGCACACATTATAAGTCAGAAGGTATGAAGCCTGTAAATTTAACAAAAGAAAAACTGTTGCTACACAATCCAATCTGCAACACTGGCTTATAGCTTTGTATGACCCAAAGACATGAGAAAATATTAAGATAGTCACTAAAAAAACAAAACATCTGTATACAGAATGTTACAGTCACACTTGTAGTTTATGGTATTTTCTCGGCTAGTCTCCACATCTGATATTTCCAATTTACACAGAAAAGGATTATTCTTAAGTTAAACCAAGGAGCAAAGAATATATGCAACAACCTTTATGATGTTTGATGTAGACTGTGCGTCGCTGTGCCACCTGTAAAGGCACAACAGGATCCTATCGCTCATGTACCAGCTAATGCATCCTTATACCGAAGTCTTGCCCCTGGGCAGAAAACACACTACAGCCATTACAGCTGGATAATGTCTCTGCTTTTCCTAAGCCGAAACACTGTAAGGGCACAGTGTAAAAGCTGTTATGAGACTTAAGGCCATCCCACTGGGCAAACGAGCCCAGCAATGTGCTTCTCCACCTCTGGGATTTCTTAGGTCATAACACTAATCTGCGGTGGAGGACAATGTTCATTCCTTTCTTCTTCCCCTGGAATGCTGCAGCATGATCTACTCATTCCCAATTCGGATATGCGGGTTAAACAATGGGTTAAGGTTTGGGTCATTGTCAGCTGATGCTCTGCCCCATTTTGACATGAGTAGAATGAGAGTCAGAAAGCCCAATACACCAATAATTAGGATAACCAGGAACCGCTGTTTGGTGGAAACAGGCCGCGACTTTGAACCGGTACGATTGCTGCAATGACATAAAATGTCTAATTATTCTCCAGGCTATTCAGACTGGAAAAGAAGCTTGACATATTCACATATAAAGAAATAAAGACTAACACACATATGAAAAAATATATACACGCAGCCACATCCATATTTACACACAGTAGTATATTAGTGAGGCTGCGTATACCAGCTAAATGAATGTCTATTTCACAAGTGAAGGAAACCTACATGCACAAATCTTATTAGAAAGCAGGAAGTGAAAGCATATAAAAGTACATTTTACATAAAGTTTTAAAAATAAATAAAAACTTAAATTAATCAAAGTTTAAAAGGGTTTTATGCACAGCATGGCCCTGAAACAGAAGATTCATACGTACCGGCTCCATGCTGCCCCCACTCTCTCCATCTCCCATCTATGGACATGGTCACTTGCACCGCTCCAGCCAATGACTGGCTACAGCAGTGATGTGGCCATAAGCAGCATGTCACCACTGAAGGAAGTCATTGGCAGGAATGGTACATGGGTCCATGCCCATAGCCAGTGCAAAAACCGGAAGATGGAGAGGGCAGGGGCAGCGCACGGGACTGGAGCAGCGTCAAGCAGGTAAGTATGAATTTTCTGTTTGAGAATCATGCTGCAGGCACCTAATAAAAAAAATATTAAATTTTTACCGGAAAACCCCTTTAAAGTGGTATGAGACAGCTTACCGGAGTATCCGTGCCAACCAACTTAGAGTGGGTCTCCTCCTGTATTTGTCATCATCAAAGTCGATCGTTGTGTCTTGTGAGGCAGCAACATCTCGAGTGTCATAAATCTTTCTAGGAGTTGAGGCTACAGAAGGAAAAAACAAAACAAAAAAAAAAATGTATATTATATATATATATATATATATATATATATATATATATATATATATATATTACCATCACATGCTCCATACATTGTTTTTTTCACAGGGGTGTATTCTGGCTTCACAAATATTGAAGGCCTGTCCTGAGGATAGGTCATCAATATCAAATTGATGGGGGTTCCATTCTTAAAGGGGTTCTGCACTTTCATTTAACTGATGATCTATCGTCTGGATAGATCATCAGCTTCTGATCGGCGGGGGTCCGACACCCGGGACCCCCGCCGATCAGCTGTTTGAGAAGGCAGCGGCGCTCCAGCAGCGCCGCTGCCTTCTCACTGTTTACCGCCGGGCCGCCCGCCCACTGACGTCACGACTTGTATCAACTAGAGTGGGCGCGGCTAAGCTCTGTTCACTTGAATGGAGCTTAGCCGCGCCCACTCTAGTTGATACAAGTCGTGACGTCAGTGGGCGGGCGGCCCGGCGGTAAACAGTGAGAAGGCAGCGGCGCTGCTGGAGCGCCGCTGCCTTCTCAAACAGCTGATCGGCGGGGGTCCCGGGTGTCGGACCCCCGCCGATCAGAAGCTGATGATCTATCCAGAGGATAGATCATCAGTTAATTGAAAGTGCAGAACCCCTTTAACATTCCTACCGATCAGCTGTTTGAAGGGGTAGTGGTGCTCATGTGAGCTCTGCCGCCCCTTCAACGTTTACCTTCAGGCCATCTACATAGTTCAAGTGAATGGGACAAAGCTGTAATTGAAGAGGCCGTCATGAATCACTGCAGCTAGTCTTGAGCGAATCAAGCCTTGGATCTTAGAGCCGAAGACGATTCGTTCAAAAACTTCGATTTTAATGCTTAGGAATCCGAAGTCGGTACCAAACCCAACTTTGGATTTCAATTTTTAAAGTTTTTAAAGCCGCAGATAGGAATACCGATTCACCAAGTCTTGCGAGACTTCAGGCGATACGAATTTTGCCTACGCGCAGCCCATACTGTACTGAGACAGCATTAAAATCAAAGTTTTTGAGCGAATCAACTTCGGATCCGTGATCTGAAGCTCGATGCTCTCAAGACTAACTGCAGCCTTCTAACCGTGCCGCTGTCCCCATCAGATACTGATCTAGCACTGTCACACCAGGAGTATCCTACAGCTATACTTCATACTATGTTATATCTCCTATTCTAAGGTCAAATGTTCACACTGTTCATACAGTAGACTCTTGCTGTATGGCAACAGAATATTACAGTACAACACGTTCATGATGCAAATCCAATTATTCCCTGTGATTAAAACAGTCAAGAGCAAGCTTGGCCTTATTGCATGTAACTAATGTCGGCATAGGGAATAACTGGAATTGCATCATAGCCACCATTTTTTGTCTCAGTGTAGCACTAGTGTTATTCAGTTATTTTCATTAAAGCGTTTGTGCCAGAAACTACTTTTCACTCAAGTGCATTTTCATCAATTACCCTACCTCCCATTCCTCCTTGGATTGTTTTTTTCCCCCAAATTTACCTCGTTTGCAGTTCTCTCTTATCCCCCACGTTTGAATCCTACTTCCTGGTTTGTCACGTGACTGCTGTCCCATCATGCCATAGGGCCGTGAGAAGTGCCCTGACATCAGCATGTGACACTCACCACACCAATCACGCTTCCTACGTCCTACATTACAAGGTTTCAATCCACAACATAACCAATAGCAACTGAAAATCCAAATGGATTTGCCACAGGGCGCATAGATAGGTTAATAACTTTAGAATAAGGCAGTTTTGATAAATGGTTGTATCTGGGGAAAGTGATATACAGCAATATCTGATGGGCGGGATACATTTATGTTAGTGGCACAACCCCTTTAATCTTACCTGCATTAATATTAACACTATCAGCTCCTCCATCTCCAATCATCACAGTGTGGTCTTTTGACATGGCGCCAGATAAGCCATGCTGAGCTGTGGAGGTGGGTACTGAACCGTAGAGATACCCGGCCTGTTGTGGTACTTCTGAGCTTTCTGACATGTGATCAGAGGATGAGGCTGAAGAGGAAGCAAACACAACAGTCATAACACACAACTGTACCTGCAGCATCATATATGCACAGTATATGACAATGCGTGATAAAACACTCACAATTGACAATTGACCAGTCCCTGTAATCTGTGACATCGTGTTCTGCAACCGCCTCTACAGGTGCAGTCTCTTCGATCTAAGAAAAAAATATACATATCGATATATACAGAATCCATACTGAGGAAGAAACGCAAAAATAACGTGGAAACTGAAATCATAAAGTTAAAGGCATTTTCTGGGAGTTTTACACTGATGACCTATCCTCTGAATAGGTCATCAGTATCTGATCAGTGGGGGTCCGACACCCAGGGCCCTCTCCGATCAGCTGTTTGAGAAGGCACTGGCACTTGCAGTAGCGCCACGGCCATGTGACAATGAACGGGTTATCACTAGCCTAGGAAAAGCTGCAAGAAAGCCACTGCACAACAGCGAGCACCACTGCCTTCTCAAACAGCTTATCGGCAGGGGTCCTGGGTGTCGGACCCCCAACAATCAGATACTGAGCGGTGTAAAACTCCTGGAAAACCCCTTGAAGTATGTTGCCTCCAGTACAAAAACTCAGATTGTGTATCCTTTGTGGGTACTCACTAAAGGGAGGCCCAGTCCAGCCCTTGCCCAGTTAACCGTGGAGAGCTTCTCCCGCAGGGTGGAGGCCACTGGGCTGACAAGATTGCTAGGGGGAAAGATGGGTCCTTGGCAGCTCGGGCATTGGTACCCAGCAGGCGCAGTGTTTGGTGGTAGCCGTGATGCCAGGTCATTCAAACAGGACCAGTGGAATAAGTCTAAAGGAACATAGTAAAACAGAGGTTATTTCAAAACTTCATAAGGCCTGGTTTACATCATTAGGCCGCTGAATTCGGTTAATGTCTTACCTCTAAAACTGTGCAGCCGCTGCCCGAGGGCAGGGATTAGGTTACATGCAGAAGCCAGAATGTGTAAACCCAGCCTAAAAAGGGTTCTCTATAGAGGAGTTTCATGTAATTTTGTTTTGTCTGTGTTTACATCTGTGTTACACCTGTTTTGTCCAGCAAAATAATGGACACTATGGCAATAGCGTGACGGACCTCATTATAGTCAATGGGGATGAACAGGCGCAGTTTGTGTCCGTCATGTGGTGGATCTGGCACTCCCACAGCACTTGATGGAGCAGAACAACGGAATAAGCAACACAGATGTGAACAGGGCCTTACATAGTTCTAGCCCATCTAGTTCAACCTTTTATACTTAGGTCGCTGGATAAACTGGCGATTGTAAGGCCGCTTTCACACAGTGTTTGATCGGGGATTTTGATCAGTACTTGTGGGCAAAAACAAGAAGTGGAGCCTTCACAGAGATAGGGTACAATGGAAAGATTTGCACCTGTTCTTTTTATTCACAACCACTGATGGAAATCACTCATAAAACATGAAGCATGCATGATCAATATGATAATGAACAGGGGTTATAGATATTAGTCATTCTTAAAAGGGGTTATCCAAGTTATTTTTTGTTCTGTGTGTGTTTGTAACTAAGCAAATGTTTTCAATCCACTTCCTCCATCTACAGTGGCCCCGTTCTCCTATTTAGCTGATGTCACATGACCTGTGATGTCAGCTTCTTTCCCTGCTCTGATGACGTTCTGTGCACAAGTCTGAGAGAGCAGACTGTGCTGGTTGGAGAGACAAGCCGAGCCCCTGCACTGCCTGATCTGGCCACGCCTCTGCACTGCCTGATCTGCTGGCCACGCCTCTGCACTGCCCGATCTGCTGGCCACGCCTCTGCACTGCCCAATCTGCTGGCTGATCTATCTGCCCTGTGTTTCCGATCCCACTGGTTCTACCATTCTACCATCAGCAGCACAGACTCAGGTTGGAGGCTCTGCCTCAGGTACTGAGCAGCTGCAGGGTTTTCTCTTCCCCCAGGCACTGAAGAGATTAATGCTGTGCACAGGATCTTCCCTCCCTCCTCCCAAAGCTGACAAAGACCAATGACGCCGTGCGCTCCTGCTCTGAACAGGAATCCAGCCCGGCATACCACGGACCGCTCTCGGCCGCGGAACACGGCCGCGTGTATTCGGCCTTAAGTGATCGTCCTGGCAAACTCCTGCTTGTCAGTGAAGGATACCGCTGCATTTACATGCAGTGATCTCCTCCACAGTATGGAGAGGAGTAATCGCTATGCCATCACTCGTTCCCATACAGACTCGTTGTTTTCTGCAAACGATGATTTCGATGACTGCATGAATGATCTATTACCCAAAGAACTAGCGATTTGCTTGCTTGTCTGGTAATCAGCGGCACCTTTACACTGCCGAAAAATCGCTAACAAGCGCTCCTATAAACGCTTGTTAGAGATCATCTGTCGTATTTTCAGCCAGTGTAAAGGGCTCTTTATTGAAGGTTTCCATCCAAATTTATTGCACATACACCACATTTACAGAAACTGGAGAAGCTCTTCTTGGAGGTGATAATTTCTATACATCTGATTTTATCATTTCCAACAAAAGGCATTGAAATCTCATACCATAGCACACGAGGCGCGCAGTCTCTTTAGCAGACAACAGAGTGTTACACAGGCTGCAATTCGGATTGTAATCGCTGTCCTGAAGCCACTGTAGGTACGACTGAACAATGCACTGGAACAGACAAACGTACGTCTTTAAGAGAGGTGGAAGATTAGGTCAGAATCTGTACAATGTCAATCGCTGCAAGCCTCACCTTTGGATGATTGGCCACCAGACAATGTTCACAAACATTTACCCGATGCTCAAAGCAGAACAGATTGGTCACTTTTCTCTTGGGACATTTGCAGAGACCCATGATGGCAGAGACACCTGTCAGAGAGGTTGGACACAGAAAATGAGCAATGCATCACTTGGTTATTTAAAGGGACAGTCCACTCTTTGTTACACAGGTCCCCCAGAAATTAGGTGATATCTCATTGCTGGAACCTTCACCAATCAGCATTAGGTTACTTCAACTAGGGGCATTTCCCGTTGTATGGACACTTCCCATTAAAAGGACCTGGCGAGTCTCCCCAGAGTAAGGGTCCATTCACACGTCCGTTTTTTCTTTCCTGATCTGTTCCGTTTTTTGCGGACCAGATCTGGACCCATTCATTTTCAATGGATCCTGAAAAAAAAAAATCGGACAGCACAATGTGTGCTGTCCGTTTCCGTTGTTCCGTTCCGCATGTCCGAAAAAATATAAAACATGTCCTATTCTTTTCCGCAAAAATCGGATCCTGGTACAATACCAAGTCAATGGATCCGCAAAAAACAGAAGACATTCGTATGTCATTACGTATGTCATCCGTTTTATGCGGATTCCGTTCCTGGAAATTAAATCCTGCAAACAGAAACTTTTTTTTCCAAAGAAATCCAAACAACTTTATTTGCTTATTGAAATTTATACATGTTTCCGTTTTTTGCGGATCCGCAAAAAACGGATAACATACGGAAACATTTTCAGGAACAACGGATGCGCAAAAAACGGACCGAAATTCGGGATATAGAAAAATACTGACGTGTGAATGTAGCCTTAGGCCTTGTTCACATTTTTCACTGACGTGTACTGTCCATGGAAAATGCAGATATCCATTGATTTTAATAAGACACTGGGGCAGGTTTACTAAAGCTGTCTAATTTTTAAACCTTAGACTGGACAGTTTAAAACGTCACCAAATTAATCACAGTGGCCAATGCTAGATGACGACTTGTGTGCACCTTTGGTTCCTTATAATCAACATTCTGGAGCAATTTTAGCGCACACCGGGACAGAGTTATAAAAAGGGTCTCAGACAAAAACTATGTTGTCCAGCCAATCACAGCGCAGCTTTCATTATTAGAACTGGGCCACATTTTGATTAGTAGATTAATTCTCCCCCCTTTGACTAAGGCCCCATGCACACGACCAAATTTTCGGTGCAGCCTAAAGGCCGACCCATTCATTTCTATGGGGCTGCAAAAAATTCCATCCTTGAGCTGTCCACATCGGTGCTGCAAATTGTAGAACTTGTCCTCGTCTTGTCCGTTTTGCGGACAAGAATAGGCATGTCTACAATGGGGGTTCACGAAAAGTGTGGGATGCGCACAGACTACATCTGTATTTCGCGAATCTGCAATTTATGGACCGCAAGGTGGACACGGCCATGTGCAGGAGGCCTAAGGCTGTATATACGGTGGAACAGAAATATGAAATAAACCTACGGTTATAGAATGCAAAAAAATAAAATAAAAAAAAGCCATGACTGCGAGCAAAGCTGCAACTGAGATCAATTACATTACGGGCATATCAAGTAGGGTGACAGCAATGCTGGGACACACCTATAGGTGGTGCAGGGGATCAGCAGCGCCCATATTACAGAAAGACGCTTCACATTCACAGTACTTCCTGGGGAGTCTGGAGGAGACGTCGTCTGTCCTTCAGGTACCATTGTTTTGGAAGCCATAAAAGAGATTTTCCCCTTAACAATGCATATGTGAGCACAGCTCCATTACTTCTGTGAGACCTGTGGAGATTGCTGTACTCGGCAGTCCCACTGACGGCGAATGAAGCGGCTGTCACACATGTGCACTACAGCTCCATTTACATAAGGGACTTCATTCTTGTGTTCGCTGGGGTCCTAGCAGTTGGATCTTACAATTATCACGTCTATAGGTAATAAATGCTGTTAATGGGGAAACCCTTTTACAAAGCACCGGTCACCAGGATCAACCCTATGAAACCAGGCATACTGCCTTGTAGGTTGATCCTGCTGACTAAAATGATAACTGTCTTATCAAAATCAGTTGCGGCATTAGGCCTGTTTCACACTTGCGTTGTTGTTTTCCGGTATTGAGATCTGGCAGAAGATCTCAAGACCAGAAAAAAATAAAACGTTTCCGCTTAGTCCTTATGTTTTCTGAATGGAAAGAGATCCGTTCAGGATACATCAGGACGGCGTCGGTTCCGGCAGCATTCCGTTTTGTGACTGGACACAAATCCGCTGCAAGCTACAGTTTTGTGTCCGGTCATAGAAACTGAACAAACAATGTACGTTAAGATTCCATCCATTGACGTTAAATGTATTTAATGACGGATCTGGTTTGTTGCGTTTTGATTTCACACAATCGCATCTTAAGGGTCCAGTCACACGTCCGCAAAATGGGTCAGCATCCGTTCCACAATTTTGCGGAACAGGTGCGGACCCATTCATTTTTAATGGGACTGGAATGTGCTGTCTGCATCTGCGGATCCGCCAAAAAATAGAACATGTCCGCACATTTCCGGTGTCCGTTTTGCGGATCCGCAAAACACATGCGGACGTGTGAATGGACACTTACGGCACAGATGCATCCTGATATGCAAATTCAAAACCAATCTGTTTATTTCCGGTATAGAGATCCTCTGCTGGATCTCAAAACCGGAATTAACAACGCAAGTGTGAAACGGGCCTTACCAAGAAAAAAATACTTTTATGCTTTATGCAGATGAGGGCGTCAGTGCCCTGAGAGGCGGGGCCTATCTCCCTGATGCACCTTGGCTCCTTCACTCCCCCTGCTGGCGGCACCCCTCGATGCACTGAACCCCTTATCTGCATGTAGAACAAAAGCCTTTTTTCTCGGAAACCCCACAACCAAGACAGGAATCATTTTAATCTGCAGAATCAACCCCACCAGGCAGTAGGTCTGAGATAATAGGGTTGATCCTGATGGCAGGTGCTCTCAAAATTTGTCAGTGCTCCTTGCAGTAACTAATCAGATTTTAGCTCTCAGGGATACAAATGAACTCACCTCAGAGATGATGGCCGATTGCCGAGGGATCTGTCTTTAGAGATGGATTTATCTTGGTGACACATAGGCTACTTTCACACTGGCGTTTTGGTTTCCGTTTGTAAGATCCGTGCAGGGCTCTCATAAGTGGTCCAAAACGGATCAGTTTTATCCCAATGCATTCTGAATGGAGAGCATTCCGTTCAGGATGCATCAGTTCAGTTTTACGTTTTCTGGCTGGAGAAAATACCACAGCATGCTGCAGTTTTCTCTCCCGCCAAAAATCCGGAACACTTGCCGGCATTAATTTACATTGAAATGAATTAATGCCTGATCCGGCCCCAAGTGTTCCGGGAAAATGGATAAGGTTTTGCAGTCTGCGCATGCGCAGACCTTTACAAATGAGAAAAAAATAAAAATACCGGATCCGTTTTTTCCGGATGACAACTGGAAAGACGGATCCAGTATTGCAATGCATTTGTCAGATGGATCTGCATCTGGATCCGTCTCACAAATGCATCCGTTTGCGTCCGGAATCCTTTGCCGCAAGTGTGAAAGTACCCTTATAGGAAACACGGCAGTGTTGGATTTTGTAGGCGATTCTGAGGTGGCGGCAACTTGGAAGTCGCACTGTGACCCCATCAGCTCAATGGCTGCGCCGGTATACATCGATCTTTGGTCATTTGATAGATGTGACGGCCAAGATCACTGTGTATCCCCACCCCAATACAGACACTAATGGGGTCATTGATAAAACTGGTGTAAAGTAGAACTGCCTTAGTTGCCCATAGCAACCAATCAGATTCCACCTTTCATTTTCCAAAGGAGCTGTGGAAAATTAGAGGAGGAATCTGATTGGTTGCTATGGGCAACTAAGGGCTCTTTCACACTTGCGTTCTTGTCTTCCGGCATAGAGTTCCGTCGTCGGGGCTCTATGCCGGAAGAATCCTGATCAGTTTTATCCTAATGCATTCTGAATGGAGTGAAATCTGTTCAGGATGCATCAGGATGTCTTCAGTTCCGGAACGAAACATTTTTTGGCCGGAGAAAATACCGCAGCATGCTGCGCTTTTTGCTCCGGCCAAAAATCCTGAAGACTTGCCGCAAGGCCAGATCCGGAATTAATGCCCATTAAAAGGCATTGATCTGGATCCGGCCTTAAGCTAAACGTTGTTTCGGCGCATTGCCGGATCCGACGTTTAGCTTTTTCTGAATGGTTACCATGGCTGCCGGGACGCTAAAGTCCTGGCAGCCATGGTAAAGTGTAGTGGGGAGCGGGGGAGCAGTATACTTACCGTCCGTGCGGCTCCCGGGGCGCTCCAGAGTGACATCATGGCGCCCCAGGCGCATGGATGACGTGATCGCATAGCACGTCATCCATGCGCATGGGGCGCTCTGACGTCACTCTGGAGCGCCCTGGGAGCCGCGCGGATGGTAAGTATACCGCTCCCCCGCTCCCCACTACTACTATGGCAACCAGGACTTTAATAGCGTCCTGGCTGCCATAGTAACACTGAAAGCATTTTGAAGACGGATCCGTCTTCAAATGCTTTCAGTACACTTGCGGTTTTCCGGATCCGGCGTGTACCTCCGGCAAGTGGAGTACACGCCGGATCCGGACAACGCAAGTGTGAAAGAGGCCTGTCAGTTCTACTTTACACCAGTTTGATAAATGACCCCATAAATACAGCAGGCTTTCCGAGGCCTCAGTAGGAGTCTCTCTCACCATTACTGCTGATGATGGGGGTCCGGTCACCACAGTCGCCGCTGTATTGACCTCCCACCCAGTGCTGTACCTGACTTACCAGACGGACCCACACAGATCAAGCACCTCTCATGTATATGGCATCAGTGCCCACTGCGGGGACCCCATCCAGGAGCCCTGCAGGTGAACATGGCTGATAACAGAAAACAGATGAGTGTCCCCCATACCTTACACTGCAGGGTCACTCACGCCCCACTTCCGTGTTGTCCTCGCCCCCTCCTTCTCCTCGGTGTTACTGTAGGATGCTCCCCCGTATCCTCTCCCCCATCACACCCCCGCACACAGTGTTCCTCGCCCTATACACCCTGAGATATTTTTCTTCTTTCTCCCCCAGTCTGACTTCTGTCTGCCACGTCTCTTCCTGGTGACAGTGACAGCCTCAGTCTCAGGGCGCAGTATCCTGGTCGTCACTTCCTCCACATCCAATATGGCGGCGGGTGGATTGCCGTGACGTCACTTCCTGTTCCGGAAGCCGAGCGGGCGCGGGACATTTGAACCATTTCCTCCGATATTGTCGGCGGGGAGACTCCGTGAAGCGCTGTTTATCGGATTTCCGTCCATGAGATCGAATAGACGATTCCCGGAGAATTCTATCTTGGGAAGCCGAGTCCTGGGAGAGTTGTGAGGGGTTATGTAATCCTGGAAAACCGCGGGCGGCTGTACACACAGAGCGGTGACATCTCCCCAGTAGCGTCACCTTCCACCCGAGAGCATTGCTGAGATCTGGAGCCGCTGCCATGTCTGGGCGGAAGAAAAGGAGCGGCAGCCGAGGGACGGTGACCTGGGGCCAGGACAGTGAGTGCACTTACCTCTGCACTGCGCGCGCGCACACACACACACACACACACACACACACACACACACACACACATATACTTACCTCTGCACTGCCCACACTTACCACTGCACTGCCCACGCACACACTTACCTCTGCACGGTTATATAGTGATACAGCCGCATCTAATGCTAAAATCATTACTGGACTACTCCTATGAGGGCTCAGCAACCTCCAGGTGTTGTTAAACTACAACTCCCAGCATGCACACATGCCCGGTTGCGCTCAGAAATGCTGGGAGTTGTAGTTTCACAACAGCTGGAGCTGCAGCGGATGCTGACCTCTGCCTTATTTGTGAGTTGTCAGGTGAAAATTACTGTCCATACCCCCTGGTTATCTCTAGGCCGTGGTGACATCACGTCCGTGATGATGTCATGTGACTATTCTCTGATGTCACCTGTTACTTGTCATTATACTGGGCAGCGCGGGATAGAGGAGACATTAAGATTCATGTAACGAGCTGTTTTAGGCCTCATTCACACATCAGTGATTTTAAACCAAAACCAGCAGTGGGTCTAAGCCCAGAACAGGTGCAGATCTTTCCCTTATACCTGATGTTTGTGGAACTTCATTCCTGGTTTTGGCTCACAGTCACTGATGTAAATCGCTGACTAAACATTGTGAATGAGGCTTTAGGCTACTTTCACACTAGCGTTCGATCGGATCCGTTCTGAACGGATCCGATCATATTAATGCAGACGGTGGCTCCGTTCAGTACGCATCCGTCTGCATTATATTGGCAAAAAAAGCTAAGTGTGAAATTAGCCTGAGCGGATCCGTCCAGACTTTTACATTGAAAGTCAATGGGGGACGGATCCGTTTGAAGATTGAGCCATATTGTGGCATCTTCAAACGGATCCGTCCCCATTGACTTGCATTGTAAGTCTGGACGGATCCGCACGGCCAGGCGGACACCCGAACGCTGCAAGCAGCGTTCAGGTGTCCGCCTGCTGAGCGGAGGCTGAACGCCGCCAGACTGATGCAGTCTGAGCGGATCCGCATCCATTCAGACTGCATCAGGGCTGGACGGATGCGTTCGGGTCCGCTTGTGAGCCCCTTCAAACGGAGCTCACGAGCGGACAGCCGAACGCTAGTGTGAAACTAGCCTTACTTTGTTTTTCCTCACGATCTTGGGGCTCGTCCTAACCCCTCCAAATACCCAGAAGATCCCTTTAAGTGAAGTGACTTTTATTACACAAGCTCCTTGTACCCTCATTCGGCACAAGGGCCCCAGTTATTAATCCATTTTCTCCAGTGTTTGGTGTAAACTGATCCTAATTTGTCACACATGATGACACACACAGTTTTTTTGCATTAAATAATTTAGACTTTTCCTGTCAGGTCTGACACTTATTAATATGGCGCAGATCTGCGAATGACCATATGAGGCCAAGTCTCACTTTAGGAAAGTCCAAAATGTGGCAAATTTGCTCTTTTTATTTTTTTTATTTACAGTTTACTCTGACAATATTTTTTTCAACTGGTGAATGAAACGTCAGCCTTAAAGGGGTTGGCTCATTTCAGACATTGATGACACATCGGTCACCTTTGGGACCCGCGCCTATCCTTAAAGCGGGGCCCCAAAAATTGAAGGAGAGCGCACCGTGCTATGGGA
Organism: Bufo gargarizans; assembly: GCF_014858855.1. Classification (NCBI taxonomy): domain Eukaryota; kingdom Metazoa; phylum Chordata; class Amphibia; order Anura; family Bufonidae; genus Bufo; species Bufo gargarizans. The sequence goes on from NC_058089.1 coordinate 37,333,587, forward strand.
GTTCCGAGAACAGCCATGCGAGCTCCCTCCGCTATTTTCGGAAGTAAGTTCTTAGTGGTGAATGAACAAGCACAGCCACCTCTCCATTCACCGCTATGGGACTGGCGGAAATACGGAAGCCGGAGCCGGACTCCCGTAGTGGGGAACTGAGGATAGCCGTGCATTTCACTTCAAGGGGCCCAGTTCTGGAGACAGGGGTAGGACTTGCACCAATCCTATAAAACTGTGGCGGAATTACATTTTATAAATTTTTTATTCCACCTCATTTGGATATTTTTTCCAGCTTCTCACTACATCATGTTCATATCTATGTCTGAGGTTCTGCTACAAGCCTCCGTTGTAGTTTTGCTGGGAAATATAGTGCAGAATGCAGCGTTTTTTTTTTTTCTTCCTTTGACAGATCTCACTAGTAAGGAGTCTATCAAGCGCCGCTGGCGTCCGTCTTGTGAGGGGTCTGGCCCTACTGTCATTCTTGTTTTTTTGCTCCTATGAATTGTACAGTAAATCAGAAGTGTGAGCTGAGCCTAAACTGTTTTCTTCCTGACTTTTCTGTCTCTTCACAGTAATAAGAAACCATGTATGTAATAGACTATTGTATCGCCTGATCCTTGTACAAGTTGTCGACCTTTAGAACGTTAAGTCCGATGTGTAATGTTCATGGTTTTTGACCCAACAGGTATCGCTTCTCCACGGGTCAGAAGATCACAGAGACATTCTGCGTCGTTCAACAAGTCTTCAGACAGCCCGGTATGTTTAAGGCAATACAAGGTTACGTATTTTTAGTGTAGGCGTCCTGGCTACACCAGTGGACTATTTGGATTCCTTAAAGGGGTCGTGCACCAATTATATATTGTTGACCTACCCTTTGGATAGGCCATTAATATGTGATCAGTGGGGGTCCGAAACCCATGCCGATCAGCTGTTTGAAGAGGAGGCAGCACTCTATGCGAATGCTGCTTCCTCTTCATTACACTACACGTCGTCTCCTGTGGGGAAACTTCCAAGATAACGGGCAGTGTAATGACCAGGAAGCAGTGTTCGCATGGAGAGCTGCTTCCTCTTCAAACAGCTGATCAGCAGGGGTGTCACACCTTAGCCGATCAGATATTGCTCTACAACCCCTTTAAAGGATATGCTGTCAGGTGTGGGTCACCCTCTAGAAAGGAGCCCCTAGATCAGGGACGGCCAACCTGCGGCCCTCCAGCTGTTGCAAAACTATAATTTCCAGCATGTCCAGACTGTCGACAACTATCAGCCTACAGGAGGGCATGGTGGGAATTGTAGTTTTACAGCACCTGGAGAGCCGCAGGTTGGCCAGCCCTGCCCTAGATTGAACAGATAGATGTGCAACCACCCTGTTCACCGCTGTGGGAGTTGCGAAAATAGCCAAGTGCTGGCTCAGCTTTTTCCAGCAGTTACACGGCAGTAAACGAAGCGGTGGCCATGCTTGCACAATGCACTCTCCATTCATCATTACGGTACGGCGGGAGATGAATGGAGACTGCTGCGGGACCCACTCCTGTCTGCATTAGAGGCATATCCTAGCGATATGCCATTCATTTCACAGATGAGCCAGCCCCGTTAAAGGGGTTGGCCCAAGAACAACATATACCATCTAGCCACAGGATAGGTGATCAATGTATGATTGCTGAAGGTCCAACAGCTGGGACCACCACTGATCAGGAGAACAGGGTTCCTCGCCTCTCCTGTGTTAATGAAACTCTCGTATGCATATCTGACCACCGCTTCATTCACTGACTGCCAAAGATAGCAGAGCACTGTACTCAGTAGTCGCATATGTACAGCACCGCTCCGCCGGACTCTGGGACGCCTGGCATTGTGATTGGTAGGAGTCTCAACGGTTGGCCCACTGGCAATTGATCATTAAACACTAGGGATGACTGAATTGACTTTGGATGGTACATCCAAAGTTAATTTGCAAAACACTTAGTTGTAATACTGTATGGAGTTCCCGCTCCGTACAGTATTAGAATGTATTGGCTCCCATGAGCCGAAGTTATTACTTCGCGAAGTCGCGCAATAACTTCAGGAATGAATTATTACTGTAAAAAACCTTGGTACCGAACTCTGGTTCAGTTCCAAGGTAGCACTAGGAACCGAACCAGAGTTCAGTACCAAGGTTTTTTACAGTAATTATTCTCAAAGTTATTACACAAAGTAGTAACTTCGGCTCATCGGAGCCAATACATTCTAATACTGTACGGAGAGGGAACTCCATACAGTATTACAACAAAGTTTTTATTTTCTAATGGACTTCAGATGTACCATCCAAAGTCGATTCGCTCGTCCCTATTTAACACCTAACCTATGGCGAGGTGATAAGTGCTGATGATGTAATGTAGATAAAATGTAGGATCTGTTCACACTTCATTATTTCTTTGCCATCGGGTTTCCGTTGCTGTTTGCCGTAATAATGGCAGAAGTTACTGCAGTGAGACTAGTAAAAAAATAAAATAAAAAAATCAACTGATCTATAATATACCTCATGGATCCTGCAAACACTGAAGCCATGACACGTGTGAACAGAGCCTCAATTATTGTAAAATGCAGTGTTCAGTAATGTATTGTGTTTTAACTCCTCATTTTCAAGATCTCTTTTGTCAGTGAAAATAGGAACATTCTTGATTGAATTCCGCAATATAAAGGGATACTACCATATTACACATTTTTACATCCTGTACCATGCTCTGTATTTCAGATGCCTGCACCAGTGATGAAACGATCCGTCACTGCTAAGAAAATCATGCCTCGCAAAACACTGGTAAGTATTACCTCCTCAGCCGGAGCTGTTTTCGACCATTCACATCTAAGGGGGTTACCCAGGAAGTTGATACTGATGCCCTATCCTCAGGATAGGTCATCAATATCAGATCTTCAGGGCTGGCGAGAGTTGGACCCCTGCTGATCTGATATTGATGAGCTATCCTGATCAGCCGAAGAGGATGTGGTTTGCCAGTGAGTGCTGCAGTCTCTTCACAGCTCACCAAGCACATCGCCATACATTGTATAGAGGCTGTGCTTGATATTAGAGCTCAACCCTATTTGAATGGGAGTGAGCTGCACCTATGACATGTGCCCGATGTACAGTGATGTCACTGACTTGCGGAGCTGTGGCCTTTTCTTAACAGCTGGTTGGCAGGGGTGCTGGGTGTTAAACCGCTGCCGATCTGATATTGATGACCTATCCTGGGGATAAGCCATCAATATCAAATTCCCAGAGCAGGGCTCCAGATGGCGACCAGAATGGTCGCAAATGCGACCTAGAATTGCTAAATGGTGACAAGACTTTGTAGTCTTGTCGCCATTTGCGCCTAGACCTTTGCCGCTTTCCCATTACTGACATGGCACGCTCTGCTCTCAGCGCAGGGGAGAAGAAGGCAGTCCCTCCCCCCCAGTACTGCCGCTGCCACCAATGGGCTGATAGCAGGGAGGAGGAGGGGAGGGGCTATGGCCACAGGACCATTTGTTACAATAAAAAAAATCTAAACCAAGTATGCAGACACGGAGAGCGGTGCCCAGGCATCTCCCTGCACTTACTATTATCCCTGGGCGCCGCTCAGTTCTCCCGGTA